>NC_142774.1:27157500-27470000 GCF_988280905.1 Pimephales promelas
TTAATTTTCACTGTTATCTTTTCTCACTGTACACAGCAGTTCACAGTATCAGATGCCCAGCAATGCCTGAAGTGTATCAGTGTATTGAAGAGCAGTGATAAGCTTTTAGAATAGTTCTGTTGTTTCATATGTAGAATTTTCTACTACTTTGTAGAACTTGCCTGAAATTTCCTAGCCTGGTAATACCAAATTCTGCTACTTCGCTTTGTTTCGTAGACAGAGTCTGGAATGACATAATTGAAAAGTGTTGTCTTTCTCGTGGGGGCACTTTTCTGAAGTATAAAAGTATAAAATTGGTTACCCGATCACATTAAGCCAATCACATAACGTTTGGTTATGGTTATGACGTTGTGTTATTCGCCAGCTCAGCCACATCAAACTTCCTCTGTAAACACATGTATGATGTGAAAACAAAACCACCGAGTGAAATACAGGAGTGAACATGGCTGACCGAGTTTTGCTGCCTCCTTAACCTGATCATCCATGAGTGCATCCAAGGGGGAGACGATCACAACTATCGCCTTGCCGGCTTTTGGCCTGCCCAGTTTCTTGCTGACGATCGGTAATAGTTGATAAATTACACTTTTCAAAAAACCTGTCGGGAGTAAGGCCACATCACCTCCATTCAAAATGTTTAGCAAACACTCTTCTTGTTCAGGCTTCAGTTTGCAAATGCCGGGAATATTCTCCACAACAGAGCGAATTGCATCATGTGTCTCGATTTCCCTAACAATCTCAAACTCGGTGATTAGCGTCTACATCAGGCTCTCAGTCCTCCCTTTGTTCATTGATTGGCTGGCTGTTTTCAGGCCGGAGGAAAACTGAGAGACATGTCGATGTCTCAGACTGAGTTCAGAAGCGAACGGAAGTACGAAGTCTGACCCCAGAATGTCCTGAAATATTTGTAAATTTTCCCCAAATTCCATGTGATTATTTCAAATTCTGGTTTTTCAATGATTATTTCTGCTGTAGTACAGCAGTAAAATACTTCTGTCACAAATTTAAGTTAAACTGAACTTTTATTTAGGCAGGTTTTAGTGAAGACCTTTGGAGTTTTTGTATGGGTCTGACCCTTTGACAATAGTTTATAAAATGGAAAGCTCATGAAGTGAACTTTCAGAATAGATCTGGAGATGATATTCATGTGAAGTATCCTCATGATGAGATGGCAGAGATTTAAAACATGAGTAGTTGATGAAACACCGGCATTCCTTCA
This sequence comes from Pimephales promelas, assembly GCF_988280905.1. Taxonomy (NCBI): domain Eukaryota; kingdom Metazoa; phylum Chordata; class Actinopteri; order Cypriniformes; family Leuciscidae; genus Pimephales; species Pimephales promelas. Next base: position 27,158,717 of record NC_142774.1, read on the forward strand.
CACAGACCTTGAACCGTTTGGTTCTCACTGAAGTTCGTTATATGGAGAAATATGCTGGAATGTTTTCATCAAAAACCTTAATTTCTTTTCGACTGAAGAAAGAAAGACATAGACATCTTGGATGACATGGGGGTGAGTAAATTATCAGCAAATTTTTTTGAGAAGTGAACTACTCCTTTAACGAGTTGTTAAGTAAAAAGGTGACTCTGTCTCCCTACCGTTCCCCACAAAAATGAAAGAAATCATAAATTTAAGGTTTTACATACAATACCTTTTAATTACCGGAACAAAGTTACAAAGAAACATTTGAAGCAAAGTCACTACGTGATAGCAAACCTGCTTGTTAACTTTTAATAACAAAGCACACACACAGAGACAGACCAGGTCAACACATCAGTTTAAAGGTGGCCTAAAATGGTTTAAATTATTTTATAATGTTTCCTGGGTTGCCCTTATAATGTTAGTATGTTTTTTTTAGATCAAAAATAGTCATAATTTAGAAATAAAAGGCATTTTTCCTAGCCTGATTTTAGCCTCTGATTTGTACACTCTGTTTGAAGGGGCGTGTCTGCTGTGTGTAACTGGCCTCTGCTGTGATTGGCTGACATGCTTGCATATGAAATAGCTACGTATTACATGTGAAACTGTTTCGAATAATTTTACTCCAGCTATTATAGTTTTTTTTTCTATTACAGCTATCGAGATTAACGAATCGTGAGATGTTTTTGAAGTATTTAGATCTATTCCCATCACATAAAATGTTGCTGTGTTGAGTATTGAGCAAGCAGAGGACAGACAGCCTGTCGATTGCGAGGATGAAGATCTTATCATTGCAACGCAATTTCTGCCTTCTCTGCTTTCACTGATGCAGACACGATCATGTAAATAGAGCAAGAGCTTCGTTGTGCAGTGTAACGTGCGTCATTGAATTCATAACGAGTTTGGCAAGTGTCCAGATAAACTCGCGCTGTGTGGAAAGATATTGATCGCTTTCTGTATACAATTTATTCACAATTATTATTATTTTTTCATCCTACTAAAAGAAACGATGTGAAGTCTCTGGCTTGACTTACTGATGCATAAACAGTATTGAACGATTTTGAGTGAAAGATTAACGTTAACTTTACCTGTCTGAACTTGAACAACAATAACACATCAGCTCGGTCCGAGGCCAGCTCTTGGGAAGTTGATGAAACAGTCGTCGGTGAAATATCCAGAGAAAATAAAATTAACCCATTGTTTCTTCAGAGGCTCGGATGAAGGAACTAAAAATACTTTTGTGTTCATGTGTACATCCGAACACTGATCAACGGCCATGCTTCGGCTGCGCAGCTCCGTCTCGTCTATCACTGAACACGGGCTGGCATATGCAAATATTTGGACTCAAACATGTTAATGATCCCAACTTTTACGTCAGAGTCGGTGTTATGTGGAGATTCGTCTGTTTTTCAGGGGTGTTTTTCAAAAACGAGATTTAAATAAGAAGGAGAAAACAATGATGTTTGAGACTCACTGTATGTCATGTCCATGTACTGAACTCTTGTTATTTAACTATGCCAACATAAATTCAATTTCACAGTATAGGGCACCTTTAACACTCCATTTCTACAACAATACAAGTCTGGTGAAGGAGAGAAGTGAACCTCCCCAAGCAGTGTTCACTTAGCTCTACAACTCTCCATGAGCCTCAGGTGTGGCTAATTAGCTGCAAGGCAATCAGAGTAAGGGAGAAACTGACAGAGCACAACAAACAACAATTTAACAAAGTAAAAACATTTTTTTTTAATATAATACATCCCCAGGACGTAACAATGGTTTCCATGATTTTGTTCACATTTTCTCCTTGTGCTACTGTTAAGTTTATTTATTCTGGCTTCAGAGGGGGCATTTACACTGGGCTCGTTTGCTGCGGTCCGAGCCCGAGCGCGTTTGTTCCTAGCGCCCGCCGCAGCGTTGGTCTGGTTTCACACTCAACTTGATTCTATCGAACCATGGTGCGTTTGCGTGCAGCTTACGTCATCACAAACGTGCACGGCACATGATAGAAAGCAGAACGTGGGTAAATATATATTTTTTTTTTATTAATTTGCTGCTATGGGCTCTATGCACGGCGTTATTTCCGGTGAAGGATTAAGGATGCTCGATAACTTCCGCCGATCGTAGAGTCCAATGCAATACCGAGAATTTATATTGAATTTTATACTCCATGGTTATAATAAAGAAACTTTAGTCACAAAAACAGATAAAACAGACACCCCTCGTTGTGTTTATGCTTCTTTTTAAAATTATATTAAATAAACATAACTATATATAAAATTACATCTAAACGTATGTACGTTTCGGACCACCTCCTCCAGTCTTGGGGTCGGTACCCCAGTGCGCACCCGGGTCCCATGACAGCTTTCACATTAGCGATTTTTCATGCGAACTGTGCCCCGTTCCGAACTAAACTGCTAGTGTGAAAGCCTCCAGAAAACATAATGTTTTGATGATTTAAAAAAAAAAAAGTTGACAAAACAGTCACTCTTTGAAATTGTATTTTGCATTCTGGCTTCACAGAATATTGAATAATCTGTCTTTGTTCAATATTTTGGCCTGTTTTTTTCCCCTCAGGTATAGGTTCTTCAAGCATCTTGTAGACGTTGCCACAGTTCTTCTAATTTTAGTCTGTCTGAGTTTTTTTCTTTTTCTTGTAATCACAGATAGACTCGATGATGATGGATCAGATCTCTCTGTGTTGTCAGACTCCTTGTGCATGTGGAAATCTCACTGAAATATTAGCTACAATTAAATGGCAAAAGGAATGTTTTTAAGTGTAAACTTATTTTTTCTACTGACGCACTACCGCAAAATATATAAATAACTGGCTGAAAACCTATTTTTCTTGGTGAAAATGGTTAGACTTTTGAAGTTACTGTATGTTGCACTGTACAGCCCTGTATCATGCTGTGTGAGCCAGTGCCATCCAGATCATTATGTGCTCTCGCTCGTTATGTGTATGTGGCTTATGTGCTATGTATACAAGCTCCAAAACAACTTGGACCACCTCCTTGCTGTTGTCCTCTGCAGTTTTGAAATGCTATTTTTAGCTCCACATGCAGCACAAAGACTTTCATTATATCCAAATATAATATGAGCTATTCTATCCAAATGTGACCTACTAAATCTACATGCCAAACCCCTTTCGATACTCTACTCTCCCTCTGCGCTGCTGATCTGATTCTTTATTAATTCAAACTAATAAACATTATAAATCACAATAAACTATTTTAAATGAACATTCAACTCCTAGAACTATACAGAGGTATGTAAAACTCTGTCTTTCCCAACAACTGTACATGTGTCTACGCCCTACTAATGAGGGAAGTTTCCTGTTGGCTGTTCTCTGCTTCCTCTCCAGTGCTTGATTTAGCATCCTCACAGAGACTGGAGGCTGATTGCTCTATTAGATAGTGACTTATATACACACTTTAGCATTATCAGTGCAAGCAAGGGATGAAGAGTTGAGTGTTCTGCCTCAGCGGATAGCAGGGTCAGTCTGAGTAATGTTTAGAGGATAGCAAGTCCATCAACCCTTCTGAGGAATGAACAATGATTATGGTCGGAAATCCTCTGCTTTTGTGATGGAGGAAAGCACATCTGATTTTAGAAGCTTTCAAAAGAAGCTCAACATTAAAAGTTGATGCTAGCTATAGGGAAGTTAAATAAAATATATAAATGTATAAAGAAAAATAATGATTGTACACAGATAAATTTAGTGCAGTTAGTCAAGTATTTTTTTAAGTAATAATGCCTTTAATCATAAAGGAAAATAAATGATGACAATTTTAATTTTGGGGAAACTATGCCTTACACCGATGAAATACACCGATTAAAACAAACAAACATTAATTTACAAATACTTTTTAAGGGTTGTCCCTGTGACACTGAAATTTACACCACAGTACATTTTTGATTTGAAAGGTTACATTTGTGGACAGTTGACACTGGATACGTTTGTTGTGAAATTGTTTTTAGAAATTCTTCTTTTATTTCTTATTCTCTTTATATTTTTTCTTGATGTATTGGAATTTGAGTGAGAATTTACATTTCAAATAGTTATTTTCTTTTAGGTGTCCACAGTTATCAGAAACATGACATTTCACTTGAAGCATATTTTCTAATGCACTTGAAAAATATAATTATTGTCAATAAAAATTGTGTATCTATTTTTTTTTTTGGACATTTTTTAATTCAAAAGCTTTTGAAAAAAAAGGTTTTGCGCTATCAATTTGTTTAGTTGACTAACAATGAATATGCTTGGTTGATCAACCAAAATGAGCAAACATGAATGCTAATGTCTAGAAAGTGACCTAAAAGAGTGCAACAGAAAGGTAGATTGTATGGAGCTCTCGTTTATCATTTAGTGATTAAAGGGACACTTCAACCATTTGCATTAATCTTTGTATCTTTAGAAACCCAGTAATATTTTTGAATGGTCATGGTTTATTCCCTTCTTTTCCCCTGAGATGGGAAATAGGGATTTAAGTGTTTTTCTTCCTGCTTATTATGACGTAAAAATCGTCATTTTGCGTCATAATAAGCAGGAAGTCACATTTCATTAAAAAGTGTAGAGACTACAAACATTAGCTCATTATTATTCAAGGGTGTGGGACCCACTCGCCCTACAGGCCTATTACAGATCAGTGGGTGGGACTTCACTTGCAGATACTGAATCATTATCAGCCATCTTGTTTGGAAGCTAAGCTAACAAGCGCTGTGGAGATAGGAATTATGATAATGACCGAAGAAACTAAAAATGAAATTGAAGAAGAGGATTTTGAAGTTCTGCTGCTCGAATCCGATGTTACGAGCCGCAGTGATGGAGGAACCGGCGGCGGCTGCCTGTCGGTCGAGAAGCCCGGACTGGCTCGAGCTGAGGCGGACTGCTAGTGCGTGCTGCGAACACAAATAGAGTCCGTCTGCTGCAGAGAATTTCAACGATGGCAATTTCTCCTGAACGAAATCTCTGACTCAGACTAGCACACGGACATTTGTGTTGTGATGTGAACCATCCTAGTTTCGCCTGACTGAACATCCAGGTAACGTCATGCAGTAATTCACCATATAGAAAGAAATATAAATGAGGAGTAATTCACTAATGAGTTTGCCAATGTAACAATAACGGGGTTTGTTGTTGTGGGAAGGAGGAGGCGGGAACTGGCGAACATTTAAACATTTTAATAGTAAAATGAACAAATACAAAACGAAATTATAAGCCAGCAGCCCCTCATTGACGACTGCTGTAACGTTACACACAACAGAAACAAAACACATCATAAAATCAGGCCGGTTTCTCTCGATCTGCCGTCGTCGCTCCTCCGTGAGAGACGCGAGACCGGCGCGCGCCTCACAGGTGTCTCTCATTATCCCTCGCGCCGTCCTCTTACGTCCCTCGCCCTCGATCGTCCTGCTTGCCACAGCCAACTAACTAGAAATTTTGTGTGAAATGAATTTGAAACTCTGGTAACCGCTAACGTTAGCCTTGTAGACGGAAGAGTGATTTCTCTGTTTGCGCTGTTCTGGATTAGTGGGTGTGGCTTGCGGAGCTCTGCAATGTGGTGCATTGTGGGAGTTGTTGTCTTATATGAAAATGTGCCCCTCGGTTATTTTAATGAATGACCCAACCGGCCTTCAAATACGGCCTTCGGAGAGTGCAGAATTCAATTGGGACAGCCTTCATCGCGCCGCGGTGATGCAATCGGTCTTCAAATGCGACCTTCAGAGGGTGCAGCCTTTGAATTGGGACGGCTTTCGTCGTGCTGTTGTGACGCAATCGGCCTTCAAATACGGACTTCGGAGGATGCAGCCTTCACATTGGGACACAGTCTTTGTAGATTATATTGAAGATGCTACTTTGTTTTGATCACAGTGATCAACTTCTTTCCCCTCTTCTTTGAGCATAAATCACTATTAGAAAACAGCAAGAAGTACATATTTACTTCAGGGAGACTGATGGTGCTTTCACTTGTGTTTGGGAAAAGCAAGGGCAGAGACTTGAACGTTAAACTCATTAGACTTGCAAATTTGAAAAAGAAAATGTAAATGTATCTCTGGAAATTGTCTGGTGTATGTTGGAGATTATTCCCTCACATTTTCAACCTAAATAGATTTTCTTATAAATTTGTTTTCCATTTGCTCATTTCCCCATCTCTCTCTATTCTGTCATCTCTGTGGTTTCATATTACTCTGGCTCACGTTCAGCGTTAGCACTGTGGTCACATGCTCCACCCAAAAATTAAACTTTGCTTTTGGAAGTTACTACAATTATCATACATGTGTAGCATGATGTTAGTATGATGTTTTGAAGCGTCCCTTCTGCAAGTTTCACAACACATTTACTTCAAGCTTTATGTGCTGATATATGCTGTACGTTAGGGTGAACTTGTGAACATGCATATGACAGTTGGTCGGAAGATATGGTTTATAGTTTAAAAAGTTACAAATATTAATAATTTTCTCTCACATAGCAATTGTTTAGTTTCAGAAGATATTTGATTCATCAACTGCGGTTGTATGGTTTACAATTGTGTTCACTTTGTGTGGTTTTTGAAGTATCAGCTCTGGCTCAACTATCCCGTTTGTGATGATCTGAAGAAAAATGCCATACTTATAAGATGGCATGAGGGTAAATGAGAGAATTTTCAAATTGGGGTATCTCTTTAACTGACCCTAATCAAGTCTGAGTTGTCAAAAGAAATAAAGATTGGCTGCGACAGAGAGATAGAGTTTCAGTTTTGGTGACTGACTAAATTATTTGTAATGGTTTTATTTATGCTGACCTGATGTGTGTGTGTGTGTCTTCCTCATTAGATTACTTGAAGGGCTGCTACAGATAATGATTTATGGATGAATGAAAATGCATGATGTTCTTGGCTTGGGGGTGGTACTAGTAGTTTAGTCATTTGTTGTCTTTTCATTTCAAACCCTGTGCTAAAAACAGCAAATACTGCCTAACTTCTTAGAAAATGTGTTTATTGAAAATGAGGATTTGCTTTTCAGGAAGTGTTTAAGATCTAAAGTCTTACTTTGAATTTTAAATTATACTGCTCTTTTTCTATTTCTTTATATTACCCAGCAGTGGTGGAATGTAACGAAGTACAAATACTTTGTTACTTTACTTAAGTACATTTTTCACGTATCTTTACTTTACTTAAGTAGAATAAATAGTGCATACTTTTTACTTTTACTTCGTTAGATTTTGCAGCAATTATTATACTTTCTACTCCACTACATTTCTACAACTTCTGTTACATTTTCATTACATTTTCTGATCAGTTTTTCCCCTGCCAAAATGTAATATGACCGTCCGTTCGTTGCACGTTTGTCTCACCAGTGACGTTTGGTTGCCATAGATACATCAACTAAATGTGTCTAAATGTGTGTTTATCATGCAATTTATACGCGAAGATTTGTTTTTACGTGTATAGGAAACACACCGTGTGTAATATACGTTTGGTTAGGATTATGGCAAGCCAAGAGGTTCAGAATTACACCATAAATTAATCGCGTCTACTGCCAAACATAGTTATTAACATATAGTAAGGATAAGCATGGTTTATATTGCTTAATTGCAAGCTTGTTTCAGAAATGGTGACAACAATTTTTTTCCATAATTATTGAACATCATTATAGGAGTATTAGGTTGAATGAGTTAGAATTAAATGTTTTATTAGTCATTAGAAAATAGTCATTAAGAGAATCAATTGTTATGCAAGTACTTTTACTTTTAATACTTAAAGTACGTTTAAAATCGGGTAATTTTTACTTTTTACTTAAGTATGGTTGTCATTGTGTTACTTCTACTTTTACTAAAGTAAATATTTATCTGGTTATATACTTTTACTTAAGTACTGAGATTCAGTACTTCCTCCACCACTGCCCAGCAGTGTGCTAAAGTCTTCCTCTGTATAACATCATTTGTTTAGTGCTAATAAGATGCTAGCCAGCAACCAGGGGCTGTACGTAAAGTATGCGTGGCTGTCCCTGGTGTTGTCATCCTCACCATGGAGAAAAGTTCTTGTTATTGTCAGCCCTGGACCAAGAGCTGTTCACCCATTATTAATTCAATGGGTCCTCAGAGGTGAAACGCAGGGCTCGGTTTGCCTCTGAGGGATCTGGTGACTGCATCATCAGCTAGAGCAGAGTCTTTGTACAGCGAGAAAAACAGTTATGGTAAAGAAACCAAAATAAATCCACTGTGGTTTCTGATCACTGTAAAGAGCTATTGGAGGATATAGGACAGTTGTCTTCAAAGTGTTAGCTAGGGCTGCTTGATATTGGAGAGAAATTACATTGCGGTTTGTTTTTCTGTGATATGAAAACCATTTCACCAGGCCACTAGAATAGCTATTTGAAAATAATTATTCTAGAATGTTTGGTGTTATTTTTTTAAGGGACTTGCATAGAAAAAAAACAAAAACAAATGACAAGCATATAAATACTATAGAAAAAGGATACAAATTAAATAAAAAGTGCTTTGTTTTCCAGGTAAGTCTAACAGTATTCAGGTACAGAAATTAAATTGTCAAATTATGTAAAAACAAAACAAAAAAAACACTGCATAGTCTTGACTGTATAAATTAAACATAATTAATCTTTGTTAAAGATGCAAAAGGGATTTTATCTTTATTTTTTGTTTGATTTATATTAACGACACAGAAGACAGCAGATGCGCATATTGCGATATTAATACTAAAACAGCACATATTGTGCAGCACAGTGTGAGCCATCCATCTTCACCAGCAGGGGTCCAGAGCAGTCGTAAGTAAAACAGACAAATCTGTCTTCAAAGACAACTGAATTAATAGTTACTATTAATTGGTATTTCTCGACATAGTAAACTATGAATTTACGTTACCATAGTTGCCTATATAGACTCGCTGCAGTTTTGAAAATGGTACATCATGATCAAAAGTTTGCTGACCGCTGATATAGGCCATGCAAACTCTTCCGCTAAAAATTTGCAGGTATGTCTTGTCTTTATTTTATCTGTAAGTGGATTTTTTGTATATTTTGTCCATTTTTTTATTTATAAGAACCAAGACATAGTGAACAAAGTTCATTGTTACTTGATAAACTTAACTGAAGAAAGAAACAAGACAAGAAACTACAGCAAGAGATGAGGTTTTAGATATGTATTAACCTCAGAGTTCTCAAGAGATCTTTACTGTGAGAAATGGATTTCATTTTGCACATCAACCAAACTAACGATCTTGTCAACCAAAATTTGAATAATAATAATAATAAGTGGCAACTTTGGTTGCAATAAATTGACCATAAAAATATATGATGGCAATGCTTCCGTTTTATGGGATGTCATATTGGCAACTGTATAACTTGCAAACATGTATTTCATTAAGTTGTATGATGTCAATATGTACCAAACTTCCATCTGCTTTTTATCTTAAAATGCATTGTTAATTTCCATAATTATAATGGTGGCAACACAGAAAGCCACATAGTGAGTTTTTGAAACAATAGTTTACACTAAAAGCCATATAATGTTAAGCATAAACAGCTTTTATATGATAAAGTGTCTTTCAGTTTAGCAATCAACATCAGCATCTTCCACTTTTCACTGCGTCCTCTGTGTGAGCTGATACCATCCTCACCCCAAAGTCACATTCACAACCGTTCAGTCTGGGTGGTTGTCAGGTCCATTAATCACTTGCACGGTGGCCGCAGATCTATTTGGGTGCCGTCCTCCATGCTGCCTGCCACATAACGCAATCAGCTTTCAAGAATGCAAATGTAAACGGGGGTGGTGATCTATTAGCGTGCGGTGGTGAAGGGAGGGTTATTATACTGGCTAAACGGAAGCCGAAATGCAGGACTGCCAGTCATTTATGTGACTTTTTCATTCATTTTCATATTTCTCCGTTCGCACGGTCTGAGCCATCTATCGTTCAGTGGGTTTGAAGAAAGAATCTCAATGGGGAGGCTGTAATGTGTGTGTGTGTGTGTATGTGACTGATCATGGCTTTTATCTCCTGCCTTGTTAGCCTTTGTTGCTGTCGACTTAAAGTGATACCCCCTTTCCTCCCTTTCCTTTAATCCACCTTCAGTCATTTTAATGGGACAGTTTCTATAGGCTCAATAGGCTGTGGATTTATACTTCCCTCCAGTCCTTGATCAAATTGTGGTCATGGCCTGTCTGCTGGCAAATGACAGCAATCTCTTTAGACCCTCATGACTGTGAGATGACCGCTTCCACCTCAGCAATATTACTCGTGACATCTGCATTGTTTGCCTTATCTTGTGCTGTAAAGAACTGTTCAATAGTAAAAATGTCTCATCAACTATTAAGTGCTGACAAATTATTACATTTTATGAGTCGTACGATTTATTTACAGACACAAAGGATATTATTTGTGTAGTTTGAAAGACCCGTGCACCCTTTTCATGCTGTGATAAACGAATGCCTCACGTTAAGCAACAAAACAGTGAAGAACATTACATGAGCCCTGGTTTCATTTGCAAGCTAGTTTTCTGCCCTAGCAAAAAATCTTGGTATATGTATATATAAATGCACTGATATCTGGCGAAGTTAAAACCGTTATTGTGTCACATGTTGATATTGTTTCAGTATTTCATTAGTTTGATCTCTGTTTTTTTTTTTAAGGGGTGGATGATTATGATTTCAATTTTCTAACTTTAGTTAGTGTGTAATGTTGCTGTTTGAGCATAAACATCTGCTAAGTTACAATGCTCAAAGTTCAAAGTAAAGGAAGGGACTACACAACATTTCTCCTGGGTTAGTGACATCAGGAACCCTAAAATGTACATAAACCCCACTCCCCGGGAACGCAGTCCATGTTGAGAAGAGGAAGAGTTGGCCTATGTCACAAAAAAATTTAAGTATCGGAAGTATGTCTTTTACAGGGTTTCCGTGGGGTCACAAAATCACAATTTAAGGCCTTAAAAAGTCTTAAATTTGCTGAAGTATTGTGTTCTAGGTCTTAAATAATTTTAAACGTGTCTTAATTTTCCTACATCCATGTAAATCTCATTGAAATGCTCCCTCAGCACTTTGGAATGTTTTGAGTTTTTTTTATTCTGTGGTTGTAGTTCTTTATTTTGCTTGTTCAAATATAATTCACAGATTTAAAAACGGATTTTATTCAGCTATGGGGAAGTGGAAGTTTAGCGATACTTGGCTTAAAAAATCTGAATTTTGGATTCAGATTTTGCTGATTTGGATTTTGGATTTCATGAAAACAGAAACTAATTTCCAATAACATGGGACCCTTCGTGCTGATTTTCAACGTATGTTTATTTTAAATAAATTAAATTACTTAGCGAATAATTTTGAGACTCTGCATTTCCTTTGTACGTTTTTTTTTTTTTTTGTGATATAGGTCCTAAATTTCATTCATAATGGTCTTAAAAAGGTCTTAAAAAGTCTTAAATTTGATTTTGTGAAACCTGCAGAAAACCTGATTTTAGTAGGGATACGGGTCTTCCGGTTAGCTTTTTACAATGGTGGAGTCCGATAGATACCGCTGGCTGGACCAAATCTCTCTGCAACCTGCCTGAAGTCACATGACAATGTTGTTCGGATAATAAATGAAAACTCTCAAGTGGGAAAGCGTGAAAGCTGAGGAATGGAACCCGATACACTACAACAACACTTGTGGGTAGCTCTAGCCATTCGCCAGTAAAGCAAACGTTTCTATGGGATCAGCAGACATTGCCGCTACGCTTAGAATTGTGGGTAGTGTAGTTTTTTTTTTTTCATAAGATCGCGGATAAACATATTTTTCTTTAAACAAGGTTGATTTCATACAAACCTATAGCTTCAACAGGAGCAAAAACCTTTGTTTAACACTGCTCTGCTCGTGGTCTACTCGTCTACCTCGGATGGTTTAGACATTAGGGCTGATAATCTAAATCCTTATCAAGAAATACTGTTGACCGGAAGTTCTGTATCCCTACTCCACGTTCTGAGAGCAGGAAGTGTGACATAGGCCTGTTGTTGTAGAAGAGCACATTTGTGAGTCTGCTGCTCAAGCTTTCTCTTTTAAAATTTTGAGCTAAAACTTTATATACAGTACATACTCTTGGGTCAACAGAGACTTATTTTACATCTTGTGAAAAGGGGCATCCCACCTCTTTAATCATGCAGTCGACGTGGATAGTAAAAGAAAGGCATCCAAGTACTTTACTACAGTGGTTCTTCAACTTTTTGGGCCAAGCAAGCCTCCTTTGATTAAATCAGAACACCATCTAGTCACTGACAATGTTCACTCTGTTCAGTCAATTCAATATTGGGCAATTAAATCTCTTTGCAAGCAAAATCTTGCTGCTGTGAGAGCCTCATTGGTTCCAATTCAATTCAAACATTGAATTATTGGTTTCATTATCGATATGATGCTCAAAATGACTGCTGAATTTGGTAAAAAGCTGACAGCTTTTTACTCCCATCTTTATGAAATCAAACTAATTGTATTTAAGGGCAAAGGAATAAAAACTTGTAGTTTTGCTGGGAATAAAATTGTGTGCACATCCTTAAGAAGAACATTAACTATTTACATCTTGCACTGCCAAATAATGTAAACACTTTAGTCACATAGAGGTATATTAGTTGTAATATAAGACAATAAATGTATAATATTATTTTTCACAGCATAATGACTGTCTGAAAGGGGGAGATTTTCGATTATTATTGTTATTTATTTAATATTTTTAATAGTCTACATTTCCATGGTCACAATACTCTTGTAAGTTTATCTGAATCTGTAGGTTTGTAATTAAATTATGATCATGTTATATAATTATGTAATTGTTAATATAATATAATATAATTTTTATTTTGAATAATATTTTGTAATATTACCCAAACATCCCCAAATAAATAATCATTTTTAAAATATGCAGTCTGGCTTTTGTCTATGTACAGTGTATGGCACTCATTCATGATGTCATTATTTCAAGGTTAATCTAGGTTTACGGTAATGGCTGCAGAGCATCTGCCGCCGTCATGAAAATAGGAGATTACAGTTGCACTTTCTAGCCCAGGGGTCATACCGTCTAATGGTCAAGGGTTAAAAGTGAGCCAGTGTTGAGGCAAGATGGAAATCCTGTCTCAGTAATCTAGTTGTGGAGAAGCTTTTTACAGCCAGATGCTGACAGATGTTTTACAATGGGATTGGCATGAATTGCAGCCCTGTGATTTGGTTATCTGGATTTAAAATCAGGAATGAAGCCAGCATTAACTAAGAGGATGCCAACATAGAGAGCAACTTTAAATATTATGGCTATTACACCATTAATTTAACTTTTTTGTGTTTTAATTTCAGTTTAAGATGACTTCTTTATGCTTTTTCTCTGCTGTTGTATTCTGTTTGCATTTAGCCTCAGAATAATGCTTTTTGGCTTTAACTCCATTTGTGACTTAATGCTCAAATTGTTTCTGTGCAGCTGGTTGGTGGACAGTTTGACCTGGAGATGAACTTCATCATCCAGGAGACGGAGAGCATCATCTGCATGGTAGAGCTGCTGGAAAAATGTGACTCCACTTGCCAGGCGGAGGTGTGGAGTATGTTCACCGCCGTGCTGAAGAAGAGTTTGCGAAACCTGCAGGCCTGCACTGATATTGGCCTCATCCAGCTGGTGCTCCAGTGTATAGACCGAGTTGACACCATAGTTGCAGGTGTGTAAAGCAGGGGATGATTAAGTTGCTGACAAGGATACACATTTTGACGTAACAGTCACTCTAATAGTTGCTGTTTTACTATGTTATGGAAGTCATATAGCAGAAAAGTGGAGAAACCTTCTTTTCTGTCTATCCTATTTTAGGATACCCTTTCCCTAGTATTTTGACAGAATTCAACATACATTTGATACTTATGTTTATATTTAGATTATATTATAAAATTAATTATATTAAATTACATTAATTAAATTATATTAAATAGCAGTAATACTGTTATTATATTATATTATATTATATTATATTATATTATATTATATTATATTATATTATATTATATTATATTATATTATATTATATTATATTAAATATCAGTAATACTGTTATAATTTCTATATATTTTCTATATATTTAAAAATGTAATTTATTCCTGTGATGGCAAAGCTACATTTTCATCATTCACATCATTCTTGATGCATGATAACTTGATCGATTTTTTCAGTGTTCTTTGAGTAGAAAGTTGAAATTAAAAATATGTGTAACATTGTAAATGGCTTCACTGCTGAATAAAAGTTTTCTGTTCTTTAAAAAAAAAGAAGATAAATCAAGCTTGTTAACTTGAAATACTAAATGCTACTTATGATGCTGTTTAAACATGTACAACATTCTTATTCAAGTATAATTACTCTACATATTTCATGTCATATAGAAGATTTAAAGGAAAAAAGTTTATTTTGGTTTTGTGGAAATACAAATCTGATCTTAAATAGTCAAAAATTCAAACTGAGTTCAGTAGCTGTCTTTAAATCCATAGCCTTTTATAAATATGTCTTCAGTTGTAATGCAGAATTCCCCTTGTGTTTGTGTGTGGTGTATTTCAGATCTGATGGTGGACATGCTGGGTGTGCTGGCCAGCTACAGTATCACAGTGAAGGAACTGAAGCTGTTTTTCAGTCATCTGAAAGGAGAACAAGGCCAATGGGTAATGGTTTGAATAAATCTCCCCTCTCCACCCCACGCAGTCATGATGCTCTTATCTCCAAGAAATAGATGATATATTTTATAAAGTACTAGAGCCGTTGCTTAAATTAAATGGAAGCGGATTCATTAATTATTTTTTGTCATGACATTCTCTGTATAATAAACTTTGCAATAATTTACTTTTTTTTAATATAAGAAATTGCACACAATTTTGTTCTCGTCCTCCATTCTAAGTGTGTCTTTAGTCTTTAGTAGATGAAGAAGACAGTGGAAAGGCAGGTGGTTTTGATGCATTATGCTGTGTTTCTGGAGGACTGGGGCAGTGCCGTTGATCAGAGCACCAAATGAACATGTCAGAGCAAGGAGAGGGCACATCTATGTGTGTCTATATCTTTTACCCTGCAGGCAGAAGCCATTATTGTGACTGTCTGATGTACTTGTTGCTGATGGACCAAATATGTCTCGGGTTGGGAAATGTTTTGGAAATTAAGATGTATTTCAAAATCAAGATGGTCTTGCTCAAGATTTGAAACAACGTTAATAAGTTTCAAAGTAACTAAACAAAATGGTATTCTGTTATTCTGTATAGTTCTAGAGTACAGTATATTTTATGTATATGTGCAAGAAGAATACTGCAGTCAAGCTACAATTATTTATTGTGTGGGTGCTTGTGTGAGTTCATTGTATGTTCAAGTTGTCTAAATACATATTTTTTCTTCTTCTATCTATCAGCCATCTCATGCTGTCAAGCTGCTGTCCGTGTTGAAGTCCATGGCTCAAAGAAATGGTCCAGATTCATTTTTCAGCTTCCCAGGGAAGAGTGCTGCGGTGAGACACTGACCCAAACAACAGTCTAACTGCATTGGCCTTAACCTTGACATCAGTCAAAACGTATACACTGTGAAAACATTTATTGTGATTTTTCAATTTGTGGAACTTTTCTGGTCCCCACGGTGATGCAAAAGATATATGCCAGACGTTCTCGTCTAGTGGCTAGTTTACTGGCTAGTACCCAGACATTTTAACTTTCTATGATAAACTTTCAAAAGGTTTTAAAATCAGGGAAATTATACTTGGATACATTTTGAGTAATTTTTAACGTGTACATTTTCTTTTCAAGTAATCTCTCTATTGAGAACAATTGATTATTACTTTTTTATTTATTGTGAAGTAAAACTGTTTAACACAAGTCAATATATGGGAATTACAATTTATTTGATTACTTTGGAAATGAGAATCTTTGTCAGGACAACAGAAATTTACAGTTTAAAGCTCAGAAATTAATTGTTTCATTCAGAAGGGATCAAATTGTTATATTTTAATGATTGACATATTAATTGACTTAACATTTTTTATGGTTTTGAAAGAAGTCTCTTATGCTCACCAAGGCTTGATTTATTTGATCAAACTGTTTTATATTTTAATACATTTCAAATCCAGTCACATGATCCCTTGGCAATCTTTTTAAATTTGATGCTCAAAGAAAACATAATCGTATCACAGTTGAAAAAGGTTGTGCTGCTTAATAATTTTGTGGAAACTGATTTTTCCCCCAGAATTTTTTGATGAATAGAAAGTTCAAAGCCTTAACTAATCCATTCTTTACTTTCATTTTTGGTCAATTTAATGCAGTCATATTTTTTTTTTTATCATAATAATGACACAAACTTTTGAATGGTATAGATGAAACATAGATTGAAGTTGAATTTTTTCATTATTTCTAGTATGGAAAACTGACCCTAATTGAATTATCACAGTTTATGTGAAAGTGTATAGCATGAGAGCTGCAACAAAATCTTTTCACTGTAAAAGTTTAGGCTCGTTTCTCCAGATTTGCTGAAACCTACCGTATAATGATTTTTTTTTATCATAATGACGCAAACTTTTGAATGGTATAGATGAAACATAGATTGAAGTTGAATTTTTTCATTATTTCTAGTATGGAAAACTGACCATAATTGAATTATGACAGTTTATGTGAAAGTGTATAGCATGAGAGCTGCAACAAAATCTTTTCACTGTAAAAGTTTAGGCTCGTTTCTCCAGATTTGCTGAAACCTACCGTAGAATGATCCAGTTGTGAGGCACAAAATCAGCAAGATTGAATAAGAGTCAGTCTTATTCACTCACTGTCTTGTTGCTTTATTTAGAATTAGGAGACGTTAAAATCTCTCTCGTTAAAAAAAAAAAAAAATCTGAATATAATTTCTCCCCGTCTCCAAAAAGCTTCAGATATCTTTACCCAGTCTTTCACTTAGTTACCCAGGCATTTCTTTAGCTATTTAGTTTCTTTACAGGAATGTCTAACACCCACAGGAAATTGTATCTGCTTTATGGACTTTTACACTTTAGAGGAGATGAGCACCACTGAACAACAACAAAAATGTCTTGGTTTTAGAGAAATATCTTCTAATTTGATTATTAAATTTACTTGTTCTTTAGTGCATCGAGAGGATTGGAGTGAAATCCATATGCACTATTATTTTCGTATGGGATCCAGATGCATTTGACATGCTCCAACTGCCTCTCTGTATGTGTGTTTGTCATGCTTTTATTATAAATCAAACAATCATCAGCATGGGGGTCTTGAATGTTTTAGAGGGCATGTTTATGGAACCCTTCCTGTGTTGTCAGTGTCCACTTGAAAAGGTGCCAAATACATTCTGTCCTCTCAGGAAATAATTTGATTGGTTGTTGTTTAGTTTATATGTTATTCCAGCACAAATATATTTGGGTTCTGGAGAAAATAACATTGCATTGGCCTTCATTTTTCATCTGTAACCCACGAATATGACAGTTTTCAGTGTACAAACATACATAGCCATTTTGGACACATCCCTCCAAGGACACTACTTTCATTGTCGTTATTCCCCACATTCTGCACAAATGCTATATGTTCTACTTTCTTTATCTAAATTATTATCTAAATCTTTCTTTATCTAAATTATTATCTTTCTTTATCTAAATTATTAATTATTATAGAACCACAAAATAAAGAAACCTAACTGGAAAAACTGTTTTTGTTTATGTATCATCAGGCTATTGCTCTTCCACCTATTGCAAAGTGGCCATACCAGAATGGCTTCACCTTCCACACCTGGCTGCGCCTGGACCCCATCAATAACATAAATGTTGACAAGGACAAGCCTTATCTCTACTGGTGGGTCACAGACAAACACTTGATCACACAAACCTATGATGTAAAATAAAACATTTTTATTGTTTCGATTTTGAAGATTAGCTGACTACTATTTTTGTTGAGAAGGATGTGTTTTCCTCTTTCTCTCTGTCTAGCGTTTACTCTTCTCAAGGGCAGCGTTTTACAGCCTTCTTGTCCTATTTTCAGCTTATAATTAATTTCTGTCAAAAAATGTAATTTATGCAAATGGAGCTATTTTGACTCACCGAAAGATAATTGACCTTGTTAAAAGAACTGTAGGATTTACACTCTTCACTTTACTGAAATTAGTTCTCTACATAAACAGACCTTCTCTCATCATTTATGTATTACATATATATACAGTAAATGGGAATTCATTTCAGAATTGCCATTACACTTAAAAGAATAGTGCACTTAAAAATGAAAATTCTGTCATCATTTACTCACCCTCAAGTTGTTTTAAACCTGTATGCATTTCTTTCTTCTGCTGAACACAAAAGAAGAATTCGGTAACCAAACAGTTGATGGATCCTATTGACTTACAGGGTTTTTTTCCCCTCTATGAACTAATCCTTTAAGGATTTTGAATCAATCACATGAGTTAACGCTTTAATGTTGACAGCCCTATTATAAAATTGTAAAATATCATTGCCTATATTTTGTAGAATACAAAGAGCAATGGATATTTAGTATATGCCCACAATTTGTAGCAATGGGAAGGCTGGAAAATGCACATTCAGCTTGTCTTCAGTTCTTCAGACTCCAGTGGAGTGAAACCGTGATATTGTGCACCCAGGGGACTCTCGAGGAGCGACAGCTTTGAGTTGAGCTGACCGAGCCAACTCCCTGTTTCTTGAGAACATCTTAATGAGTGAAGCCTTATTTGTGAACAAGCCGCTTGGCTCCAGGGATAAGGCCTTTTCAAAGGCTCTGAGGACAAGGAGGCCATCCCACCATTCCGTTGCTTCCCTGGCTCAGGCGCCTGCTGCTCTTCCCCAGTCCGTCCTAATTGAGTACTGTGAGCAAGCAGCTGAGAAAGCAGTTTCTTCCTGTCCTTCCCACTTATGCCAAGCACATGAAACCCCTTATGGTTTCGCCCTCACCCTAGATGGACATTGGGACTGTCAACTGTCTGGTTCTCCGCAATGCCCGCCAGGCCATCCAAGCTAAAGGGCGTTCTATGACTCTGTCCATGGTTAGAGAGCATGCGCTGTGGCTCAACCCTACACTCTTACACCATGTCCTAACTACACGCGCCGCGACGCCGCGACACGCGATAAAAGGTATCTTTTCCATGTTAATCAGAGTTTTTGTCCTAACCAGACGCGACGGCGACACGCGAAGTTTCTAATTTAGAAACGGTTCCTATTTCTGCGACGTCGTGGCTGACAGAATGAAGAAATCACACTGGTTATGAGTACACATTATTTATTTTTAGTTAAAAATAGGTCAGTGTGCCACAAGATAACGGATAATTTACCTCAGATTTTGAAAGCAGATAATATAGCGTTCAAAATGAATTCTATGCAAACATACAACTGTACTTCATCACAAAATTAGTCAATGAGTATGTTTGTTTAATGTTTTGATTTTTAATAATGTTATTTCTTGATTTGATTATGTCCTTACCCATTTCCAATGCGAGTGCGGGCCAGCAGTGCGCTTTCACGCTGTTCTGATCTGGCTGTGATTTTTGATTGACGTGTGGCATCTCACAGTAGCGTTGCGTCTAGTGTGGACAGACACACTTGCTTTCGCTGGAATTTTATCGCGTCGCGTGTAGTTAGGACACGGTGTTAGAAGAAATGGTCCTATTTAGAACCAGAAATGGTTCCATCCCCCGCTTCATATATGGAACTCCAAAATGGTTCTACATAGAACCATTTTTTTGGTAAAAGGTTCTATTGGCCAAGTATGGAACCCCAGGGTTCTATATAGAACCCAGAGGAACCATTTTTTAAAGAGTGTATAGAACCTTTTAGGGGTTCCAAATACATAGCACTGATATAACCTTTTAAGGTTCTATATAGAACACTTTCTTCCAAGAGTGTATATGAGAAGCAGCACATCATGGGAGCGCCAGTTGAGCCTGATCAAGCCACCTTCGGCTCTGCTGTTGCCCTGATGCAGGTTGTAAAAACAAAGAGGATGAGGCATGTAAGTTATGTTTTCTGTGGAAATCAGCACCACCATGCCACGTTCCCCCTTTACGGCCATCCCGGGTCGAAATTTCCAGGTTCCTGGCAGAGCCAAACCTCGCAGCAGATCGGCAGCGCAGTACGGTAACCCCCTCCTTTTGGCAAAACATCCTTTGCCACAGGCGTGACAAAGAAACCCCCTAATTCCACTCCTGATACAAAACGTAAGAGGCTGGCTTTATGCGTGGCAATAGGGGGCTGTGATGACTACATGTTCTCTGGTCTTCCCCTCCAATTACAATGTGAAAAAAGGAGGTTTCTGTTGGCTAGGTCAACCCCCCCCCCCTTGCTAGTGGCTGCCCACCCAATGTCCAAAGAGGCTTCACTGTTCCCAGCATTGCCCAGTGGCCCTTTAAACACACTTTGGGGGATTTACATATTGTAAATAACAAAACTGTGAAAAAGTATGCACACTAAGTGTCACCACATAGTTCCCTAGACCCACATCTTACAAATTCAAGGCAGTTTTATAATTCTTAACATGTTCTAAGAATGCTAGGAAATGGACAGTTAGATCTGACTTCCTAAAAAGTCCAGGGTGAACCCACTTAACTCTTCTTGAAGGGGAACCCATTCTAAGGATGATGCTTGCCCCCTTAATGCACGAGAAGTGAATATGCTGAGGAAAGGTAGCACATGCAGGTGCTTTATTATGTACTCTGGTAAGGGGTGGTCCCTTAATTGGCATCGGCCACATGCGCCTGTCTTTTAAGCCAGACTTGATGCTTCATGCAATCAAGCAAATTGATGCAATTTTATTTTATATGTTCATAAAAATTGTTGTAAGTTAATGATGAAAAATTGTTGTATTCTTTAATAACCTACACATTGCCATTTTCTTACATTGTATTACAATCACAGTGGACAGATGTATACTAGGGCTGGAAATCGCCAGAGGCACCACGATACATTGTTATCACGATACTTCAGCCACGTTACAATATTATTGCTATTTTAAACATTCAGAAATATGCTGGAATGCACTTCCTGTACACACAGCTCACTGCACATGTGTGTGAGAGAGTGATGCGGTAGAAAGAGAGATATGTTATGTGATTTGTCTGAAAGCAATATCTTAAATAATTTTTTTCCCGCAATATTTTTCCCCGCAACAGAGCTTACGGTAAAATTGCGCAATACTTGAAATCACAAGCTGAAATTCAGGCCCTGACAATATCAACATTTGGCGTCCTCGTCCGAAACAATATCACCAAGCAAACTTTACTAGTCTTTCTGTCGAGAGTAGAACTGTTTAAATGAGCACCCCTCATATGAAATGTATCCTGAATTAATTTACGTATGTTTTCTCTTTCATCTCTAGTTTCCGCACCAGCAAAAGTTTGGGCTACTCTGCACACTTTGTGGGTGGATGTCTGATTGTGACCTCTCTAAAATCCAAAGCCAAAGGCTTCCAGCACTGTGTGAAATACGACTTTAAACCCCAGAAGGTTTGAATTACCTCAGTCTTTTATTTTTTATTTTTTTTGCTTACCTGTTTGTACTCATCATGTACACTTTCAGAAGTCTTTATCTGTACCTCTGCAATGTTCAAGGATAGGAAAGTTGACATATAAGAAGGGCTTGTGCTGTGGTCATATCTGAGCAGGGAAGGGATTTGGTTTCTTCTTGATAATCCTCAGATCCCATATGGAATGGAATGGGCAGGCATCCTCAGCTAACAACCTTTAGACTTGAGCTGGATAACCACAGTGAATGATGATCCAACAAGATCATTTGTGCTATAAAAAGATTTTATTTAGAAATAAAAATAATTTTTCAATGGAGAGTCTTTTTATAGCATGAAATGTATGTTACGTATAAGGCTAATTTACATAAATTCATATTTCTAAAATCAAGAAGCTCACTCAAGAAGTGCTCTAAACCCTTTTATAGGGTGCATATGACCTATTTTTAAATTCCATTTCATTACCTCTGGAGAGGTCTTACCTAAGGGATGTCGAGTACCTTCATTGGCTTTCCCCTCCATTTAATGGAAATTCAAGATCTAGGTGAGATTGTTGTTATTGGGTGTAAATGGGCCACAGTCTCACAACTGTAGCAAAGTTTGCTGATGTACCATATTTTTGTATATACCTGGGGTATTGAAACTAAAGTCCAAGGACTCCCAGGGGGCCACAAGAATGAAGGTGCTAGAAAAAAATAGTATTGTTAGGTCTTAGTTAACCTTCCCTTTAAGATATATGAGGAAATATGTTTAAAGTAATACATTCACATACTATTTCATTCTGCTTTCTATGCACTGATCAGAAATCATGAGATTAGTTGTGATTTATTTTATTCACTAGTTTGACTATATATTCTAAATAGACATAGATATTTCTTCTTTCTAAGTGTTAAACTCAGATTAGATTGTAACTAGAAAGTGGATTCATCACAAGGGGACAATTCAATTTTGGGGTAAATAATGCTCTCAAAAATTGATATTGTTATTAAATTAATAATGACATTCTTTCCTGATTATAGAGGTTCATTTTGTTTTTATTCTACAGTGGTATATGGTGACCATAGTGCACATCTACAATCGCTGGAAGAACAGTGAAATCAGCTGCTATGTCAATGGAGAGTTGGCGTCGTATGGCGAAATCACCTGGTTTGTCAACACAAGTGATGTAAGTGGTTTCAAGAGGTTCTGTTATCTCTGTGTTCTGGTTTTTAACAGCAGTTAAGCTTGAGGCCCTGCTTTTGTCCTCCAGTAGTGTTTCAGTTCAAAGCTTGTCAATATTTTGGCAGCTACAAACCCCAAATACCCAAAAACTTCAAAAGATGAAAGTCCATTTTATATTTAAACTGCTTTGACAGCTGAACAGTAGCAAAAGGAAACATTTTAAAATACATTTGATGAGATTAAATGTGATTATTCAACCGTGTTATAGTTTCAGAATCTGAAATGTCATGAACATTCTATAATTAGCATAGCAATTTGGAGTTTGCCCATTGAGTGTGCATTGCACATATGCTTTCCTTTTGAAATTATATATCAAAGATCATTATTATCTGAAACAGCACTGCTCAAGGTGTTGTTAGAGTGATATAGGCACTTTCTATTTATAACATTTAAACAGCAGCATTTAGTTATAACAAGTTTTTTGTTTCTTATGTTGATTCATGGGCAAACAAAATGATGCATGTGGACATATCAACACACATGGACACATTATTTATATATATATATACACTGTGAAAACACACATATATACACATATACACTGAGTTCAATCATGAATTTGTTTTAATAGAAATTCTATTTGGGTTTAATAGAAATTCTGAGAAGAGTTTTATTTCAAATGAATCCTGTTCTTTTAAACTTTCTATGGACTGATCATAGAAAGTTTAAAAGAGAGAGAAAAACAATTCTAATAATTCCAATATTAATAATCTTTCTAAAGGATCATGTAACACTAAAGAATGAAGTGATGGATGCTGAAAACGTCTTTGCAATCAGAAAAAAACAACAACAACAAAAACATTTTATAATATATATTTTAAAATAGAAAGCTGTAATTTTAAATTTTAATAATATTTTACATTATCATTATTTTTACTGCATTTTTTTTATCAAATAAATGCAGCCTTGGTGAGCATAAGATACTTAAAAAAAACAATAAAAAACTTTGGAACAGTTTATATTATAGTTAAAACATTGTGAAAAAAAAAGAAAAACTGAACCAAGCAAACTTTTTTTCCCTCTTGCAGACGTTCGACAAGTGTTTTCTGGGCTCATCAGAGACAGCAGACGCCAACCGTGTGTTCTGCGGTCAGATGGGGGCAGTGTATCTGTTCGGTGAAGCTCTTAGTGCTGCTCAGATTTTAGCCATCTATCAGTTGGGGCCTGGATACAAGGTAGATATTTTCTCTGCCCAAATGCTCTCTATTACAGATTTATTTTTTAAGGTCTTGGCCAAAATGCTTTCTTGATTATGTAATAATGTAGTCAAATCACATATATGTACAGCTGTATCTGTACGTTAGGTTTTAAAGCAACACTAAGTACGATTTTTTTACCTTAAAATAATGTTTCCAAAATTGTTTCAGTGGTTCATCAAGTCGTAACAGGGTGAAAGGCACTTATACCTCCGCTTTGCAGTCCTTTATCTGCTATAACCCCGCTATGTAAGCTTGCCAGATTGGGTCGAGTTTCAGTAGTTCTAATGAGACATAAGAAAACTACAAATCTGACTTGCTTTATGTCAAGCGTTACAATTGTCATTGTTTTGTTTTTCTTTGTTTCTGATGTCGCAATACATCATACTTTCATGAAATCATGCAACATACTCTAGCTTGTCTGTGGACATCGTTCATTCCAAAGCCGGTGCTAGATAAACAACAAGCGTGCGACAGTAGGATGCGGTAGGCTAAATTATTTACGACAGCGGAAATGGACAATTCCGCTTCCAACCTGTAGGGCGAACACAGAGGAAAAGTTACTTGGTGTTGCTTTAAAGGTTTAATACAGTTGCTGTTTTATTCATCTTAATTTATTTCTTTATTTTTGTATTTGGATACCATGGTTTTAATTTAATTGGCTAATATTTATTTATAAGCAATCATTTAAAATAAATCATTTAAAATAATATAAAGTCATAAAATTCAGCAAATTATTAGCATATCTTAAGAGTGTCTTTATTAAATAGAAATAGCTTATTATTAAGCTTTTCTTTCTTAAGCTATTCTTTCAAGTAAAGTAGCGTGCCAAGCATATTAATTTTTCGCAGTGGTCTCTAGAGTTGAGATTGAGAGATATTTCACTAGTTGTGTAGTTGTGGTATTGAATACAAAATGTCATTTGATCCAAGATTTTTCAATTTGCTGTTCAATGATATGATAATTGACTGGAACACATTGGTAAGCTTTATCATTCACATCATCTCACAGTCTGTCTGTTGCACTTAAACACTTATGCTTTTATCAAGTGCTCTGATGAAGTAATTTAATTTCATGCTTTACACACACACACACTTGAGAATGTGTAGCATACGTAGCTTTGCTTTAAGCATCTCTATCTCTCTCTGATTGATCCAGGGCACTTTTAAGCACAAGGCAGAGAGTGACCTGCTGTTTGCAGAACATCACAAGATGCTGCTATATGATGGAAAGCTGTCTGCCAGTATCGCCTTCACCTATAATCCCCGAGCCACTGACGCTCAGCTGTGTCTGGAGTCCTCTCCCAAGGACAATGCCTCCATCTTTGTGCACTCACCACACGCCCTCATGCTGCAGGTATGCTCTTTCTCTTTCTCTCTTCATCACAACTGGTTCACCAGCCCCACACAGCTGCCTGAAAAAACCTGCCCTGCCAGGTGGACTGCTGTCTGTGGGCGAATGAAACTAGCTCATCATCCTTCGTTAACGTAATTAACAATATGAGCATTTTATCATCTCGCTCAGCAAAATACGGCCCACACCTGTGCTGCATCCAGCACTCCATGAGCTCTAAAGCACTTCATCTAATCTGGTCTTTATTGTTATCAAGGGAGGCTACTCATCTTTTTAATGTTTATTTATTTATAAATAAAATCTCCTAATTTAGTTATCTAAAAGAATAACATTTAATTAGGTTTTGTTTAGATTGCAAGAATGACTTGTCATAGACTGGAAAATCTCAGAATGGGGTAAAACATTTTTTACTTGCCACATTTGAATAAGAAACGATGTTGAGGATAGAAACGATAGGATAAATTATTTTAAATTAACAATTGGAGCAATAGTGTTATATATATATACATATATATACACTGTATATATGAAGAGTTCAGATGCAAAAGCCTCTAAATGCCATTTGAAATTTTCTTCTTTAATGATGATTTTTTATCAAACTTGTATATTTAAGTTCAGTAATTTCACTTAAATAACAATTAATAGGTAATTATCATTGCCATTTAAGTGAAATCACTGAACTTAAATATACAAGCTTGATAAAAATGATAATTTTAGAAGAAAATTTCAAATGGCACTTAGAGGCTTTTGCATCTGAACTCTTCATATATATATATATATATATATATATATATAATTTAACAAAAATATATAATAATATAATTTAACATGATTCTCAGATTTTTGTAGTTCATAAAGCCTTCATACTGTAAGTTGATGGCACCTCAACATGCTGAACAGATGAAGTACTTCTCTCTTTGACAAGGATTTTACGGATGTGCCATCATGTGTCGTCTGGGAGAGCACTAGTCTGATTAAAGGGACATTAAGAAGGACCTCACAGCTGTCTTTCTGTATTTAATTATCCCCCTGCCACTTCATCATGCGTACAGAGCACAGATTTAGGAAATAACCTCCAAATATCAGGAGTAGTTGTTGCAGAACCTCAATATAGGGAGATACAATCTCCCAAACAATAGGGAGATTACATTTATGAATTGTTTTTATCAGAGAGTCTCTGTGTTGCACAACATAATGACATAATACAACTTAAAATTACAACTTGATTAAAACATATCTAAAATCAATCCTTTCTGTGTTTCAGGATGTTAAAGCTGTGGTGACGCACTCGGTCCAGAGTGCCATTCATTCTATAGGAGGAGTTCAGGTCCTTTTCCCCTTGTTTGCACAGCTGGATTTCCTCCAGCACAGCGGTGACGAGCTGGACACCTCGGTCTGGTGAGAACACATTAAGTCTGCCTGGGGGTGGAATGAAAACTACTAAAGGGATTCTCAGTGGGAAAACAAGATTGAGCTCTTCTCAGTTTTATCCTGGCCAGGAAAAACTGAAATTTAAGTTAATGTGTTCTCTCTTAGAGTTGTTAAATCCAGTAGACGCACAAAGGCACAGTTTTTTTCACGGTATTCTAACCATTACTCTGTTTTAGGCTCTAGGGTTTGGCACTCAAAGGGCCAGTTCTCAGTGTTTGGACACATCATTGAATATCAGCCAATACAAAGTTAAACATTTAACCATGATTGGCTTTATTACTAACAAATGAGTGTTTGAGTGTTACCTTCATCGGCCAAGAACAGTCTTGAATAGTGTTACTGCTCCACATCATCAAAATGACTGGTTTGTTTGATTGTAGTAATGACAATAGACCCCTTTTGCGCTGACGTCACAGTTATGTCACGGGGCTAGCTGGAGGCAAAACAAAGTGAAAACTGGAGGCGGCCAATACAAACCAGCACAGATTCGGCTACATAATAAGGAGCTTAAATAATTGTTACTATTATTAAATGTCATCTTATTGTGTTGTTTGGTGCAAGAATTGATGAAAAATGAATATGCTGTATCTGGAATTTTTATTTCAAGAAAATATTCACATTATTAAAATCGTACCGTAAAATCACTCTTTACATTGTTGCGGTCTCTGCGCTGGCTCGGCAGAACTGCGGATCGTACACACAAGTCTTGTACAGGACCATATAGGCATCTAAAGATTTATATGCCCTCAGTTTCTCTTTACGATCGGTTTCTCAACCGAGGTAACGTAACGTTAATCCTGTCAGATCGTCCATGCATTGAGTGAGCGTGTAGGCGGCTACAGGTCGGCCAATCTGGTTCTGTCCGTTAAAAATAACTTGGAAATAACAATCGTGGTCCTGGACAGTGAGTGACCTTACACATTAAGATAAAATCGGATTTTCTCCAGTCATTGTTAAAAAACAAGCTAACAATACTTGCCAACTAGCGTTAGTGAAGCGACCAGAGGGATCGTTCTGCCTCCATCTAAGCTTCGCCCACAAAAAATCGTCACCATGTTTACTAACTGAAAAGGGGTCTATAGCAAGATATCTTTGCTTTATCACTTTGAAACTGAAACTGTTTATCATAATGAATGTCGTAAATCCGTTTATCATTTAGTGTCATCATGTCTTTCAAAAGCCCCAATTTAGTAGAATGCCCAAGTTTTTCTTTTCCTTACCAAAAGAGGCTCCGTTAAATTAGACAATTAGCTGGAAATCTTCTCTGCCATATCTCAAATATCACGCATCAAGATTCACAAGATGCACAAAAACATAAGGTGTTTGTCATCTTGATGTCAATAATGAAACGGCAGGTTTGAGTGCGTTCCATCTTAAGATTTCAGTCTGTTCGTCACACAGAGCTATCATGTATCAGAAGACTTTTTTCTCATTGATCTTGATAGCCCCTGGGCACTGTCTTTCTTTAATTATATGGAAAAGATTTCTGTTTTGTATTCCACAGAAGAAAGAAAGTCATAAGTGTTTGTAAAACGAGTAAATAGTAACATGTAATTTCAGTCATTTAATTCCTGGAACTAAATCAGGACTAAATATTATCTGACTTTTTTTTGTTAGTTTGTTTGTCTTTCTCTACTGAATCTTACCTGTCATTTGTTTTTGTTTTTTCAGTTGCACACTACTGTCGTTTGTGATGGAGCTGTTGAAGGGCTCTGTAGCTATGCAAGAGCAGGTGTTGGCCTGCAAGGGCTTTCTCGTCATCGGTTACTCACTGGAGAAGGTGAGTGCCGAACACATATGGTTGAGTGGAGGTGGAACGTTCATGCAAAGGAACTTTGATCAAAGGTCTTTTTAAATTAAAAAAAGTCTAAATCTTACTAATGTTAAAACAAAACACGAGAAGAAAAGGTATTAAGTAAGCTTATATTCTTAAAATGGATGAGAGGGAGTCCTTGTGCCTGCAGAAGTTGCTGGGTGGAAAAAAGAGGAATGCTTAAGATTATTACTGTACCTAACTGAATGTCTCACGATCATATGTCTTAAAACACTGAGAAACACTTTAAGTGCTTAACTTGTCCTTTGCCTTTTATAATATATATATATATATATATATATTATAGTATATATACAGACACCATTATTTTTGTTTTGAAAGTCTTTCTCCCTTTACTCTGTACACACTCACTTTTTCCTTGTCTTTTACTCATATCTCAGCATAGAGTAAAGTTCCTTGACACTGAAGGTCTCATCCGACCTCAGGCCTTACAATGCGCGAATGCTTTTGGAATATTTAGTCTGCTTTTGGAATATTAGAAACCAAATTTTAAAATATGTTCTAAATCCAGTGGAAGTCTAAAATGATCTTGTAATGATTGGGGGGTAGGCTGTAATGTCAAGTAAGTAATGTTAGAACCAATGTTTTGTGAGCTTTGCGTGCTTGACATTAATTATATGTCTCGTTAGAATATAAGTCACAGCACATTTCTGATAAATAAAATGCAATTTATCTATATTTTTTGTGACCAAGTTTATTAACTTACTTTTATTTCATGTTTGTATTTTCTTCTCAGTCTTCCAAAGTACACGTGACACGATCTGTGCTGGACATCGTCCTCGCCTTCTCCCGTTACCTTAGCAACCTTCCTAACGGGGTTTTGCTCTTGAAACAGCTGTGTGACCACATCCTCTTCAACCCTGCCATCTGGATTCATGCCCCAGCTAAGGTATCTTACACAGAAATTTACATAAACTGATGCTGTTGCATAATGCTAGCTTAATAGTTTACCAATTCTTTGTTTTCTTAAAAGTGACTTGATTGTCGCTTGAAATTGATTTGCTGCCCCCAACAGGTACAGCTGGTTCTCTACACCTACCTGGCCACAGAATTCATTAGCACCGTCAATATCTACAATGCCATCCGCAGAGTTGGAACTGTACTGCAGGTCATGCACACACTCAAGTATTTCTACTGGGTTGTAAACCCACTGGACCGCAGCGGAATCACGCCCAAGGGCCTCGGTAAGAGTGCAGAACTAAACCAACTTCTCAACACATGCTGAGACAAGTGAATAAGGGTCAAAAAAGGTTCATGTGTAGCTATAATGGTGTCCCAAAGTTTGAGAACAATAATATTTGTTTTCACATTTAGTACAATTTATTTTTGTTACAAATTATATTATCAGCATAAAAGTTATTTTTTTCATGTTTAAATAAATGGGATTTTTTTGTGGTCTCAAACTTTAGAGTCCTGCTATATAAAGTATCAATATGCGTTCGTCTATGTCAGAGTATCATATTTAATTATATTGATTTTAAAACACAATGTTATTGTGAATATTTATATGTTTCCAAATAAATGGGCACTGCAGGTTTGCACTAAAGATGTGGTTGGAAAACATCCCATCCCACAATAACAGAGCAATTTGTCTTTCAGTGTGTTTTCTGTGTAATTTCCACAGTAGACGGCTTCCTCACTTGTCTCATTCAAATGTCATTAAACTAGGGCTGTGCAAAAGTTAATTGCGATTAATCGCATCCAAAATAAAAGTCTGTTTTACATAATATATTTGTGTGTGCTGTATATAATTATTTTCTATATATAAATACCTATGCATGCATGTATATATTTAAGAATTATTTGAGCTTGAATTCTGTATATATATATAAATACATAATCTATATTATATAAATATAAATATTTTATATAGGAATAACACATTTTCTTAAACATATGTATGCATGTGTGTCTATTTATATATACAAAATAATTATATACAGCGCACACAAATATACTATGTAAACACAGACTTTTATTTTGGATGCGATTAATCGCAATTAACTTTTGCACAGCCCTACATTAAACAGAATCAAGATTACAATAAATGAATGAAATGATATCTTTTTTTGGTTTATACCAAGTAATAAAGGAGAATAATTTAAAATTGTGGTTCTAAACTGATGAAAACAACACAATGAAAAACATTAGTATTATCACCAATTGCATAGGGCTGTGGAATATTACATTTGATTTGATATTTCATGACCCCTCTTTTTGGTTGATATCCTGTATCTGTTTGTGTTCAGATGGGCCGAGACCCAATCAAAAGGAGATTCACTCTCTCCGAGCGTTCCTGTTGCTGTTTGTCAAACAGCTTATCATGAAGGTGCAGTAGAGTGGCTAGAACATAATATAAATACAATCTGAATTAATCAACTCCATCATGTAGAGTGCAGTATAGATAATACTTGTGTGTCCTGTCAATGTAGGATCATGGTGTAAAGGAAGACGAACTGCAGAGCATTCTGAACTACCTGCTCACAATGCATGAGGTACCCTAATGCATATACTCTCATATCAAACAGTTCTCAATACATCACAGTCTTTTAAACCAGTATCGCTGACAAAATCAATTGAGATTATTAATACTGTAATTTTTGTTACACTGGTCATTCTGTAACTGCCACCAGATGGCGCTTGGTCCCCACAGCTGTTTCTCTCTTAAAGGGATACTCAACTATTTTTTGTAAAAAGCTAATTTTTCCACTCCCCCAGAGTTAAAAAGTTTGGTTTTACCGTTTTCGAATCCATTCAGACGATTTTCTGATATTTAGAAGAATATCAGTAACCGGACAGTTTTAGGTCCCATTGACTTCCATAGTATATAGTTTTTCCTAGTATGGAAGTCAATGGGACCAGAAACTGTCTGGTTACTGATATTCTTCTAAATATCATAAAATCGGCTGAATGGATTCGAAAATGATAAAACTAAATCTGTTTAACTCTGAGGGAGTTGTAAAATGAGCCTATTTCCAAAAAAGTGGAGTATCTCTTTAACAGCATAACTGCAATTTGCCATTTAAAAAATAAGTTGGAGTTTACCATTATTCCACTTTCCACAATATACTCATGAATTTTCTTTACTATTATATATAATATGTTTGCTTTTTGCAGAAAGTGACATTTTTACTCCCTAATAATGTCCTGTCATATGTTTATGTAATGTTAATCCTGCAACAAGTTAATGCCGACACAATTTGCAGTATATTAACTATACAGTAACTTACAATGTATAATCCCCTGCTTAAAGGGATACTCCACTTTTTTTTTTGGAAATAGGTTAAACAGAGTTAAACAGATGAGTTTTACCGTTTTTGAATCCATTCAGCCGATTTTTTTTTAATATATATTTAGAAGAATATCAGTAACCAGACAGTTTCTGGTCTCATTGACTTCCTTAGTAGGAAAAAAAATATACTGTGGAAGTCAATGAGACCAGAAACGGTCTTGTTACTGATATTCTTCTAAATATTAGAAAATTGGCTGAATGGATTTGAAAACGGTAAAACTCAACATTTTAAATCTGGGCGAGTGGTAAAATGAGCCTATTTCCAAAAAAACGTGGAGTATCCCTTTAACTCTATAATCTGCATTTTAAAACATAGATCACTTTTTAAGTCTGTTTTGAATGACTCCTTTCTCTGACATGTTATGTTTATTTATTGTAAATATTTTTTCCAGGATGACAATCTGATGGATGTTCTCCAGCTTCTGGTGGCGCTGATGTCTGAGCATCCTGGCTCAATGGTTCAAGCCTTCGATCAGCGGAATGGAATACGGTGAGAACTGTGTTTGCCCTTTGCAACCAGACATTACATTCTTTAACCCATTTTTTTTTTTTTTTATTAAAAACTATAAAGTAAACTGGAAAAAAATAACTGACAGATGAATTTGAATCAATCTCTGTGGAATAATGGGAGGCCAGAATTCTTCATTCTCAGCAGAGACATCTGAGTCCTGCTCAACAAAACCTATAAAAACACTTTCATAGGTTCATACGATACCTATGCTGCTGTACTGAGCGCTCATACGGGCTACTAAAATGGAGGCATTTTCATGTCCAAAGCCTTTATAGATATGCTAGTTCCACTGACAGCCACGGGGTTAAATGTGCACGCTAGCGGGGGGGCATCTGGACAGCTCGTCACGATAAAACAGAGGGCCTCGCTTTCATTTTAGATCTGACAACCTCATTCAAATCACACTTCCATCAGATCCTAGTCCAGAAGGATATAGGCAGATTCATTTTAATATGTAGACGGTGTAATAGTCTCGGTTACATATGAATGTACATGTCAGCTCTTGCGAGATCTGTGTACACAACCAGACTGCGTCGTAATTTCCTTTTGTTGGAAAGAATCAGTGAAAACAGTTAAAAACAAAAATTCTTTAGATATTTTAGCTTGACTCTGATGGTACACTACATACATTTTAAATATAGATAAAATAATATGTTTGTTTTCAACTTTCTCTCTTAAATTTATTATGCATACTTTTTTATTTCTGTGAATAACACAGGGTCATCTTTAAGCTGCTTGCATCCAAAAGTGAAGGGATTCGTGTGCAGGGACTCAAAGTCTTGGGCTACTTTCTCAAATATTTGTCTCCAAAGTAAGTTACTTTTTATTATTTGGAATTAAGGCTTGTAATAATACTGTCGATCATATTAGTAATAATAACACGTTAACCCTGTTTTTAATATGTGATACATTTACATGATTCACTCTGACTGTTTATTTTACAAAATGAGTCGGTAGTGGATGGTTTAGCTATAAATATTTAGCAGAAATAAGCTCCCAGCATACCATCAAGTGAGTTGAAGGCTGATTTTTTTTTTTTTCTTTTCTTAAAATGAATGATTTAAAATAAGCAACTTGGTCTTTTCCCAGAGTGAATTCAGCTGGGTTATTTTGATAACAAATTACTCTCACTCCTCCACTATTAATACATGCAGCATGGACATATTTATGCGTTAATGTAGTCAAAGTCTGTAATTGTGTGTGAGTATTTTTCCTAATGTTTCTGTGGTGTTTGATAGATAAAGCTCAGTTTCATTTATAATCCCATTTGCTTTATGTGAGTTTCCCCCAGAAGGAATCTGACCGCCAAGTGCTTTTAAAATAGATGCAGCTTCATTCCGTGACTATGAAGATATTTTTCAGAAGCTCTGGGCTGCAGTTATGCCCAGATCATAGTGTGGGCTTGGTGCTGATGTTTTGGATGCCATGTATTTCAGGACAAAGTCAGAGGTCATGCTGGCTCACGGCCTGTTCTCTCTGCTCACTGAACGGTTGTTGCTCCACTCGAACCAGATCACAGTCACAACGTACAATGTGCTTTTTGAGGTCAGTCTCCTTTTTGTTTAATGGCTGCTTGTAGCATTTTGCTTTTGATCATGGTATCATGCAAACATCAGCCACATTTTTAGATAAGAGCATGACCGACACAGCAATATCTGACCCCTCTCAATTATATATATATTTTTTTTGGTGTGGTAACACCATCAATAAACAAATACATGCACTTTTACATTTAAATCAACATATTTGACAACCTCCCTCTCCTTAAATCCTTGAAATCGGCAAATTACAATAGCTCTCTAATGCTCACATGACTGTTTATCCTTGATCCATTTTTTAAACACATTATTTAAGATGTCATGTTCTCAAATGGCTTATGGCAGAAAGTTCCAGTACTCAACTACTTTAACTGAAAAAATTGTTGTAGTAGTTCACTTTTTAAAAAAAACTTTACTCACCACCATGTCATCCAAGATGTTCATGTCTTTCTTTCTTCAGTCGAAAATAAATTAAGGTTTTTGATGAAAACATTCCAGGATTTTTCTCCATATAATGCACTTTAATGGGAACCAAATGGTTCAAGGTCCAAAAGACAGTTTCAGTGCAAACTGCCAATTGTTCAAAGGGATTTAAACGACACCAGACGATGAATAAGGGTCTTATCAAGCAAAACGATCACTCAATAATAATAATTAAAAAAAACAAAGTTTAAGTTCTATAAGCTCAAATGGTCACCTTGCTCTGTTCTGTGATGCACGTTCGTGACTCTCCTGTTCGAACAAAATGAACAAATGTTTTTCCGAGTCAATTCGTTCATTTCGTTCATTGAATTAACCAAATGACTCAAAAAGATTTGTTCATTTTGATGAACGATTTCTAACAGGAGAGTCATGAACGTGTATCACAGAACAGAGCAAGGTGACCATTTGAGCTTATAGAGCAATTTTTTTTTTTTTTTTTAAATGAGCGATCGTTTCGCTTGATAAGAAACTTATTCATCGTCTGGAATCGTTTAAAGCCCTTTGAACAGTTTGCACTGAAACTGTATTTTGGACCTTAAACTGTTTGGTTCCCATTAAAGTCTATTTTATGGAGAAAAATCCTGCAATGTTTTCATCAAAAACTTTAATGTGTTTTTGACTGAAGAAAGAAAGACATGGACATCTTGGATGACATGGGGGTGAGTAAATTATCAGCAAAAGTTTTTTTTTTTTTTTTTTAAAGTGAACTACTCCTTTAATATAACACAGCTCTATATTCTGACTTGTTCATCATTTGGCAGATTTATTTACTTCCTTGTGGATTTTCTTTCTTCATGCTGACACCTGATCATTGTGAAATGCTGTGTACTATCTATCAGTGACTAACCAGAACATTCTCACCAGATTCTTACGGAGCAGATCTGTACCCAGGTCATTCACAAACAGCACCCAGACCCTGACTCCACTGTGAAGATTCAAAACCCACGTAAGTTAATATTAACCAGTGTTGTAGTACTCGAGACTCGGACTCGTCTCGGGACCATATTTTAATGGTCTTGGTCTTGTCATGGACTCGTGTGCATTTGGACTCGGAATTGACTCGTACTCGAACATTTTTTTTTAGGACTCAGACTTATTCCTGAGTCCACTCGAGTTCAATTCAAAATATTTTTCATGATTATTAATGTATGTTAATAAAATATTTCTTTAAATTGATTGACACGCCCAGTGATTGGTGATTTTCTAGTGCGCAACTGCGCATGACAAATTGCAATAAAATTACTTTCATTACCACCTACTATGTGGCCTTTTTACCCTAAACTGATCATATTTTTTAAACTCTAAGTAAATTCAGTAAAAAAAATAAAAAAAGGATTTTTCTAAGTAAATAAAA
The DNA here is from genome assembly GCF_988280905.1 of Pimephales promelas. Classification (NCBI taxonomy): domain Eukaryota; kingdom Metazoa; phylum Chordata; class Actinopteri; order Cypriniformes; family Leuciscidae; genus Pimephales; species Pimephales promelas. The sequence continues at coordinate 27,194,427 of NC_142774.1, forward strand.
GTAAATTAGGTAATCAACCCTCACTGGTCTCGGTCTCGAATCGGACTCGACCGTCTCTGGTCTCGGACTCGACTCTCTATGGACTCGGTCTTGACTCGGACTCGACTCTCTCTGGTCTCGGTCTCGACTCGGACTCGAGTGAGGTGGTCTCGACTACAACACTGATATGAACCACAATCCCTTTTCCTGTAGCACCAGTGATTATGCACTCTGCCTATGCACTCTATATTAAATAGCTGTTAATAGATTAAATAGGCACATTTTTACTTCTTTTTCCTGTATTTAATAAAATAAATACAGACATTTTTATTTATAAGGACGTTTCTTTTCTTAATGGACAATTATAAATATTTTCTTTCCCCTAATTTTTTTGTATTAGTGGCCATATTTATTTACACTATGTTCAGGTTGTACTGCAGTTTTACCTGCATTTCCCTGCGAAATCTCAAATAAAAAATTGTATGAAGACTTAAATACAAGTTTTTTTGTTTACTTACATTCAACTCAGAAAACACTATTTACAGTACAGTTATCACTATAACCATATTCAGGGTTGCAGTAGGAGTCAACATAATGCTAACGTATTCTACACCACCTCTCATATCATGTGTGTGGAAAATGTCCATACATGAAAGACAGCAAGATCACTTGCAAATCTGCTTATTTTTACTCGTGATTTACAATAATAGTATTAAGTGAGTCTCATTTAATATTTTTGTGCCTGCTGCGGTGCAAATCAAACAGTTACCATTTTTTCTTGTGTCTAGTGGTGAAGTGTACAGTTACCTTTGACAAATGGAGCTCATTTGATGGTCACCTCTACTCCGATGATAAACACATTAAAAAATAATTAACTTCCCCCTGTAGCTATAGGATAGAGTTTTCACTGCATCCGTTTCATTCACAACCAGCTAGTTTCTCAATATTAGATGGCTGAATTCTCTTATAATGAAATGCCTTATTTCCAGCCTCAGTTTATGCTCAATTTTACAGTACACGATTAGGCAGCAATCAGATGCTCTGGTTTTAATGTAAAAAGGGAAACTAATATTGTATATTGATCCATATCAGGCCTTTCCATAATGAAGCTTAATTCTGAGGTACTGGAGGCAGCTGATTAGAGCTGTATTCCCATGGAGATGTGACCATATGTACACAAACCACTTGCCAGTCAGAAGAATGACAGTCAATCACAGATCCTGGGTCGGTTCTAAAACGCTCAGATGGAGATGGTAAACCAACAGAGTCTGATTCAAGGCCATCTCATAGAGTATCAGAGCGCGAGCACAGCAGAGTTTCAGCTTTCTCTCCTTGATTTGATCTGTGTTGAAGCCTCTAAATGGCTCTGATTGCAGTCTTTAGCAATGTCAGACCCAATCAAACAAACTGAGGAAGCAAAAGTTTCTTTTAAATTAAACTCCGGGACAAACCAGGACCAAATGGTGATTGGAGAGCGAAAAAAACCGAAAAGTGCAGAGATACATGCAAAGGTAATTTTCTACTGGTAAGGTTCAGTGACTCTAATTTGAGTGAGTAAGGCGTAGAAACAACACAATTCTGCTGGAACGAGTGAGAGCATTGGTTACAGATGCCGTCGTGCTCTAAACTCCCTGTGACGGCTGAAACTTGAGCTGCTCTTCTCAACTTAATGCATGCTGACATTGTCTAGATAATTCATCTAAACAACCAATCTTTCCAGTTTAAGCTAACGCTCAGTTCCTGGAAGCCACGACTTTAGCTGCAGAGTTTAGACTATACTGACCTTATGATGTAGACATATTTTTTTACTCCCTCCACAATATCTGTGAGTTATTCTCACTATGTACAAAAGTGTTGGGGCAAAAATATGTCTGTTTTATTAAAGGGATGTTTTATTAAAAAATGGATTAAAAAATGTATAACTATAATGTTCACTACCGTTCAAAAGTTTCAAAACAGAAAGATGTTTTTAGTGTTCTCGAAAAAAAAAAATATGCTGACCTAGACTGCATTTTTTTGATCAAGAATATGGTAAAAACGGTAATGTTGTGAATTATTAATATTATTTAAAAGAATATTTTTCTTGTGATGGCAATGCTGAATTTTTAACATCATTATTACAACAGTCTTCCGTGTCGCATTAAATTTTTTTTCTGGATTCCATTTATTGAACAGACAGATTTTTTTAACATTATCAATGGCTTTATTGTCACCGTTGATCAATTTAATGCATCCTTACTGAATAATTTTTAAATAATTTTTACATTTTACTTTAAATGGCAATCTACATTTTTTCTCATTTAAATATGTTGTAAACTTTGTGCAACTGTATAGCAGTATAATGTTTGGACATGCTGTTTACTTTGTTTTCCATATACATTTTAATTTACCCTATTTGTGGTGTATTAGATAACCAGTAAAAAAAGAATATCAATAAAATCTGCAATCAATATTTTAGTGTTTAAAAACAAAAACTAATGTTATGACTCCCCTTTTAAAGGATTATAAGCTTTTTGAAAAACTAGGCATTCAGATACAGTGTGAAATGGTACATTCAAGTGCATGAAAGGTCTATTTTTTTCCCCCATCAGAGATCCTAAAGGTGATAGCTGCTCTTTTAAAGAACGCTCCTCCAGGAGCAGAAAGCATGGAAGTACGACGTATCTTTCTCTCAGACATGATCAAACTCTTCAACAACAGCCGAGAGAACCGCAGGTGGGGACTGTTAAAACAGACACACACACAAACTGTCCAACACTCATCGAGTTTTTTTCTGAAATGAGTAAAGTTTTTTAGGTAACGCTTCCTTTTACAGTCCCCATACCCATGTTCATACTATGTACTTATTGTAGTAATTACAATTACTGGGTAATAACTAGGTACTAACCCTGAACCTACCCCTAAACCTACCCCTAACCCATGTACTTACCTTATATTAGCCAGTACTTTCTAGGTAAGTACACTGTAAGTACTGTACTGTAAAAGGAAGCGGTGCCTTTTTTTTTTAACGCACTCATTCTTTTGTGTAGGAGTCTGTTGCAGTGCTCGGTGTGGCAGGAGTGGATGCTGTCTCTGTGCTTTATTAACCCCAAGAACAGTGAGGAGCAGAAGATCACAGAGATGGTGTACGCCATCTTTCGCATCCTCCTTTATCACGCCATTAAGTACGAGTGGGGCGGCTGGCGCGTGTGGGTGGACACACTCTCCATCACGCACTCCAAGGTCAGGAACCAAATGCGCACACAAAACAACACACGGATGAATGTATGCGGTACACATTAATTGCAGTCATGAGTGTTCACACAAATTTACAAAGCTTGGTAATCTTTCATACAACACGGGAAAGGTTTTATTTCTTTAAAAATATTTCCCTGATTTAATTTAATCATACCCATTTTGCTCTTCTGACAAACAAACATTATGAAATCAGTGAATAAATAGTGTACAAACTTCAGTGAAGTCTACACCACCAAATATAGGGTTCTTTTTGCCTCCCTTGTGCTGATTTGTGTTACCATTGAGTTTACTGGGGTTTTTTCACTAATGGATAAATACAAATACTAAGAAATATTACCATAACAATAAACATCATTATTATTATTATTACTAAACTATTGCTAATAGTATGCATTAACAAACATATTTCTTCGTTTTTCATGTAAACTACAGTTTAATGGTTTTTGTTATGTTTTGGAAGGAAGTCTCTTATGCTCAACCAGGCTGCACTTATTTGGTTAAAGAATACAGTAAAAACAGTGATGTTGTGAAGTGTTGTTATAATTTAAAATAACTGTTTTCTATTTAAATATAGTTAAAAAAATATTTATTCATGTGATGAAAAAGGTGAATTTTTAGTGTCATTACTCCAGTCTTCAGTGTCACATGATCCTTCAGAAATCAGATGTTTTTTTGTAATACAAATAAAAATAAAAAGCAAACAATAGCCTTTAAAATAAGTTAAAATACATATACTGTATAATAACAATGATGCATAATTGGTTCAAATAAAGTAGCTATCAAAAGCAAGTCATTATCTTTTATAGAACAACACTGTTAATAAATAATATAGTATACATAATATAAACAATCAACTTATGTGTTATAACGAATGCCTGCAGAGGCGCCAACAGCCTGGTGTTATTACACTTTACAGCAGATCAAATATTTTTTTTAATATTGGCCAAATTACATTTAATTCAAATGTCCACTTAATCTTTAATATTTGGCCACTTCTTTACGATAGAATTGCTATAGACACTGTATTTTCTTGAACATGACTATGTGGATATCAAAACATGCAAACTCAGAGCTAGGGTTTTATTTTGTGTTTTTAACATTTTTGAAATCGTGATGAACGTTAGCATATCTAAAATATATATATATAGACATAGCACACATAGCGTTCCCCAATGAACGTTAAAAGCAGCCCAAACTCACAGCATATTTAGTGATGGAGTTTGAGACATACTCTCCACGCATACATGATAGTTCATTTGGAGCAGCATGATGTTCTGAGACGCACATAACCTGCTCACATATAAATAATTAAAGCGCATATTAAACCTGCAGGGCATATATTTATTTAATCCAATCGCAGCCTTTGTGAATTCATAATACCACTATGGTATAGTACATCATGCTGCCTAAAACGGTCTAATAATGCGGTTAATGGAGTCCCGTCTGTGGACTGCGACACTTCCGGAATTTTGCCAATTACTCAACACGGGTAATTTGCTATCGAGAATTGTTTTTTAAATTTTAATGCTTTTAAAACAGTTTAAACTGTAATTTAATCAAAGAATCATAACAGTGCTTAATATTTAATACCCCCCCAGAAAAAAAAAAAAAACCGACAACAACAATTTAACAGTTTAAACATCTCAACTATCAATTATCAATTTTGATCAGTTGCATGCTTCCTTGCGGAATAATAGCATTGCTTTATTTCATAAAAAATTAAACAAAGAAATACTATTTATTTAGCAATACTAAAAAAAAAAATATTTAATTTTTTTTGCGCTATAATAACCCCAAACTTTTGAATATGCTATATAAGCATATAAAATATAAAAATATTTGAATATAAGCATATATATTATAGTATTGGCTGCTTGTTAGTAGTGTAGTATTCCATATGCATTTCATCCAGAAACCATGCAGACATCATATTGAAATGAAAACAAAAGATACGACTTTGCCTCCTCATTTCAAAAGTCTGATTAACACCTATTATTCCTTTGCTTTTCTCTCTCTGGTGTCTCTTGCCATCAATCTGTCTCTCTTTTTCCCCAGCACTGATCATACTCTTGTATTTGGTTCCTTTTCTCATTGCCTCTTGCTCTCCTACGCCCGACTCTCTCAGCATTCATCCACTGGCTTCTCACTGCAGAAATCTGACTGTTATTGCGCTCTATAATCAACTTGACTTCTCAGATTAGAATCTTTATTTTTCCTCCAATGCCAAACCCTCTGTTCATACTTTTATTTACAGATTGAATTGCCTCCATAATGTTTTTGAGAGCTCTCAGTTTTCTGTGCTTTCTAGCTTCAGAAATGTCTATTTTAAGATGCTCTATTGACATTGTAATATGGACATGGTTCCAAGCGTAGTGAAGTCATTTGGTGTCAGACTGTGGTTTTGGGCACCAGCTTCTGGCACTCCTCCATTTATACACACTCTGTTTGTGTTCTTGTCACTGGCCACTTGGGGGCGCAGCTGTGCTGTGCAGTGAGATGTGTAAGAAAAAGAAGATCTGTAGTGCTCAGAGTGCTTATTCATCAGAATATGTAGCCTTATAGCCTCAGATTCACTTCTAGCGTGTCATTTCTGTAGTACTAGTGTCACCAAATGGAATCACAAAAATATTGTTTCCAAACAGGTTTCCAAATACATCCCTTTTTTCGTTGGTTGGACAAACAGCCATGACAGACATAGGCCAGTGTTGCTACTGTATATTAGGGTGGTCAGAATGCTCTTGAAATGTGTGTCTTGATAGCACTGCAGAGCCGCAGTGGTTAAAGGAAATTTTCAAGGTAATCGATTTAAATTATACAAAATATACTATAAATAATGGCCAAAGCTGGGCCCGCATGTTCTCCTTTATTTTTGCAATGAAATGTAGAGAATATAAGTGAATTTTAATTTTTAATTTGAGAAATATATACTTTAATATAATGTAGTTTGATTTTTTTTTTTAGCCCATCGTATAGTAAAATGTTTCGACACCTCTGTTATAAATGGTTTATTGACAGTTGTCTCTGCATATTAAGCACTCATAAATAGCATTAAAAAAATTGTATTCATTCAACTTTTTATTGCAAATTTACATTACAACTTAAAAGGTGAGAACGATGCACACACAGAGAAAACAAAAAAAAAACATTTTTTTGTAATATATTAATTTCATATAAATAGTCCTAAAAAATTAAACAAACGTTGTTTGTTTATTCATTTCGACTGTTTTATCCATAATGACATACAAATGAAAATAATACCTGAGGAAGTGATTAATTCAAGGGGAAATAAAAAATAAATAAATAAAAGTAGTTGTGCTACCGAACTTATTTCAAAAGCATGCTGAAATACAGATACTAATTCTTATGATGATAGTAATGTCTGTGCAGATACCTCTTTAAAAAAACGTTAAAATAAAGTTAATTCTTCTCACTCACACCCCACAGTTAATGGTGTCAATAAAATGTAATCTGTGAGCGGATCGAGCAACGTTAAAGGATTGCAGTGTGCTTTGCTTTCTCTCTTTTTAATGCAGACACGTTTTCTTTGAGCCTGCTTGCATTCCTAAAGTAGCTCACTGCTGAGGCAAGTGCACACAAATTGATCATTCCCCTTCCTATGGGTCAAGCCTGTAATTGCTTTTTTTTGCGCTATAATTGCACAAGATTAATGCAGGTAAGGTCCTGTTCTGTTTACAGCGTCTCTGCTCTGATCTAAAAACAGAAAAGGGGGTCGTGCGGATGAACTGGAAAGGTGTAGCAGTGCAGAGCTAGAGAGATAGTTGCATCTGCTGAGGGGGAAAAAAAAATCTAAAGAAACTCAATTGCAATTTTATTGTCCAGTGTGATAGATTTCCTGCCAACTCTGGAGTAGGAGAGCTGTTTGTCACTGTAGCTCTCCCTTTCAGCTGCAGGGGCTGGCTGACTCTGTGTGGGAGAGAGAGAGAGAGAGAGAGAGAGAGAGAGAGAGTGCAAGATACATTGTGTGTGAAATAGAAAGTGTGCATGTTTGCATATTAGAGATATGTGAATGTGTGCTTTTCACGTTGTAGTATACAAGATCTCTAGATCCCCATGTTTGAACACATTTAATATTCATCTCAAATGGCCTAGGCAATCATTAGGACAAGTCCTCATAAATTCAACCAGCCTTTTGGGAACTCCCCTGGTAAATAAATACATGCTCTTGGGCAGACATGCATTTAGAGTGTGCAAAATATTCCCCCTCTTTTCTTCACAATTCAATTGTTTTTTCCAGCTCACTATAGAATGCTGTCTTTCGTTGAGTGTGTTATTATAACATGAACATTTCATATTTAAACATATATAGTTCATAATAAATATATGAAGAGTTCAGATGCAAAAGCCTCTAAATGCCATTTGAAAATTTCTTCTAGAATGATCATTTTTATGAAGCTTGTATATTTAAGTTCAGTGATTTCACTTAAATGGCAATGATAATTACCTATTAATTGTTATTTAAGTGAAATTACTGAACTTAAATATACAAGTTTGATAAAAATCATCATTAAAGAAGAAAATTTCAAATGGCATTTAGAGGCTTTTGCATCTGAACTCTTCATATATATATATATATATATATATATATATATATTATAGTTCATATATATATATATATATATATATATATATACTTACACACACACACACACACACACACACATATATATATACTATGTTGTAAAGAACTGAAACAAAATCTCTCTATATATGTATATGATTTAAATCAATTGAGTTCATATTTATGTACATGCACGCACACACACACACACATATATATATATATATATATATATATATATATATATATATATGAGAGAGAAAGAGATTATGTTTTTAAATATATAATTTGAATCAATTGAGTTCATATATATGTACACACACACACACACACACACACACACACACACACACACATACATGAATACATTATATATTATTATTAGTAGTATTATTATCTTAGGAGATGTACATACAGACTTTGGCAAGTGTGCTGTTATCTGACTGTTGCTTGTTTGCGTTTTACCGAGCATGTGTGTATCAAAGGAGATGAAGTTTCCTTTCCAGCCAGCTCATTGTAGGCAGACAGATGTTTCTGCAGATGGGCCTGCTGACACCACAGCTTACCCAAGGTGCCCCTGTCCCAGCACTGCACATAAATGAGACTCAGCTCCACACAGTTACTGAAGGGACAGTTTTCTGTTGGAAGTGATCACCTTGTGGAAGACTTGGTGCCCTTCATGTTTTCCTAGTCAGCACTCTTCTGTTTTACTGTAAGAAACATCTTAATGGGTGAAGGAGACGTTGTAATGGTCCTGAAAAAGTGGCTGCTCCCCTGGAGCCTTTAGTTTCTACCTAGAATGCCTTGAATGAGAGTCCTGAGACCTCCTCTGGGGCATCACACTATGCTTTTGTGTTTTCCAAGGGAAGGAGTTATACGCATTTAAGATAATGTATTTATTTCTGGAATTTTTGGAGTACAGTACATTATTACAAAACTCTGTGAAGAATAAAGCAATACCCCTAAACATATTGTATTTAAAATAAACAATATTAATAAGGATTCATGAGTGAGGATTGTATGCCTCCTATATTTATATCTCACACCCATTTTTGGCTTCTAGCATTTAAAACATAATATAATATTAAAATATGATATAAAAATTATTGTCTGCTCCTTCTTTTTGATATTACCATGAGTTTATTTACTAAACTACTGTAACTTAACACTAAAATCCTGTTAGCCAACAAGACAATCTCAACTAGTGTTGAGATTCTGGGCCGAATGGGGATGTTGGAAGAAAAAACCTCCCTAAAAACATAAAGTCTATTCTGTGGTGTCATGAAGTTGCTTATCGTGCTGGACAACAGCAATAGTATGGATTTAGAAGACAATGGATTCCAGCATTGGGACTTTGTTTGTAAAGATAGAGGCACACTTCCAGACAGTCTGTATTGAATAAACTCATTGGCCGGCAAGCAAATTGACTTTAGGAAATGGATAGCTTTGACTGTTTAAAGACATTGACATCGATAAACCAATCACTTTCTTGACGTTCATTTTGCATGCTTTTCATACCATCACAAAAGCAAAGTTTAAAGAAGGTGGAAAGGTTTTTTGTTGTAGAAAATTTTTTTTTGGTCTTAAAAATGTCATAGATGACAATCCTTTTCCTCATAGTATTTTTTGGAAAATAACATTGTTTTAGTTTTTTTTTTTTTATTGTTGTTAGAATAAGCAAAGAGTAAAGTAAAAAATAAATGTATAATAAAATCTACGCCTGGATCAAGATAGAATACACACAGTCTTTGTGCATTATGCAGTTTTGCATGTCAGGTGTGTAGAAAAAAATGTTAAAACTGGAAAACAAGAGAGTGGTTCTGCTGGTCTGTCTGCCATGAGTCTCTCTCTGTGTACCTTTATTCCTCACTGACTCAATGCAGACAGCTGTGAGAGTATCGAAGGGGGGAAAAGAAAACTAACAGTGTCTTTTGGACAGAAGAGATTCAGTCTGCTGACCACATTGATTTTTGTAGGAATGGAATCGCATTTAGCTAATCCAATTAGAGCATTCTCAGGGTCCCTATTTCCCCTTTGTTTTGCGGTTACTCACTATCTATTGATCTAAATGGGGCTCCCTACTGGCCCTACTGTGAGAGTCTGTAGCCGACTGCTCCCTGCTGATCCAAGATCAGTGACTTTAGCACTGTTATGGTCTGTTGCTGAGCTTGCAGTCTGATTGCTGCAATTTCAGCTGGATCATAACTGTTGATGCTGGATGAATCTTAGATTTAGGTAGTATATGTACGTATGTACGTATTTATGTTTTTTTTTTTAAACTCTTTTTTTTCAAAAGTAAAGTGCACATTTGATTAAATAGAAATGCAAGTATTGGGTTTTTTTTCTACCCTAGATAATTTTTTGTAATATTACTCTATCTTATACTTTAAGGATTTGCAGATACAGGTAAAGTTCCGATTTTAGTATATAGTTATACAATGAATTATTGATATTTTTAACAGACCACTTGAAAATGGATTTGCATTAAGTTGTAGATTTGGCAACCAGACACCCTGCTCACACAAAGCTCACCGTCACATTATGAAACCTGAACTTTATTCTTAGATGCATTGTAGATTTTTCCATATACCATGTCTAAAGAGCTGACCGGATTTAAATTAGATCAGATTAAAACTGATGTCTGGCCCACCCAGTGGCATACGCACTACATTTCAAAACCACATTTCTATAGTTACCCCCTTTCCAGAGTAACTTTATCTCCATGTACCGAATGCCGGTTATAAGGTAAGTAATGCTTTTCACATGACGTAATACTTTATTGGTACGATATGCATTGTAGCAGGCTGCCAGACAATGAGGTGCTTTAGTGTACATATGAAGATTTTTTTTTTTTAAACATTTAACTGCATACGGTATACTTACTGATTCTTGAAGATAATACCTAACAGGATAATATGGGGCCTCATGTGTAGCTTTTTAAATCCTTAGTGGTTTACATGAGTTTAACTTGAATTTTTCAAATCCTTAAATGCCTCACAGGCCTTCCAGATAAGTTTGGCTATTTATACCTTGCTTATCCAGCCACAAAGGAGGGCAATGTTTTTCTGAAAATACAGCGTGTGAATTTAATAGTGAAATGTTAAATTCTGAGTGGAGCCCAAACTAGTGATCTTGCTGTTCAAAAGAAGAGAGTCAGGAGAGAAAGAAAACCAGCAATGCATTTTAAATCTGTCCGTTCCGAGCAAACAGCCATGGATTACCAGTCAGACTACATGGAAGATTAATGGCCAGGCTTGTAGCAGGCTAATTTAGAACAATAACGGCCAAGTAATTACGTATAATAAGGCTTTCTTGCCTAAATGCTAATGCCGGCATTGGTATGGAAGCTGCAAGTTGTTTCTCGTTTCCCCAATGGTGTGTTTGACTGTCTATTTGTTGTGTTCTGTTGATATATTGAGGTGTGTGTTGGTGTGTTCAGACTTCTGCTGCATTTCTGCAGATGCTGTGCACTTTCTACTGATAATTACAGTCCTAAACACATATGACCATCTCTCTTTTCTGAGTATTTGTTCTACTGGCCTAGTTAGGCTAATATTTCAGATTTTTATATGCCCTATTGACATTTTTACTGCCCTTAAGGGCAGAAGGACAAAGACAAGTTATGAAGTTAGCCTAAATAGTTTAAATGGGTATAGAGAGAATTGAGAATAGAAGTCTACAGCTCACATGTATTAATTTTTTATAACTTTATCTATTGATTCTAAAGCTTATTTATATTACATTTTATATGTTTATATCAATTTAAACTAAGTGCTTAATAATAATTGATCAGCTAAAATTGTACATGTGTGATGAGCGTATAATTACATAAAATCTAAATCATTCAAAATTATTGTTATAAATAAGTATTGCTATAATCCAGACGATTTAAAAATATATATAATTTGCCATGTAGTGATAATGTAGTTTAATTCGGGTGCATTTATTGCATCAGACATGTCACTTTGCTCACAGCTGATTGGTTACTTTTTTGTTTGAGATCTCTTACCTGGAACATAACTTGTTTCATGGTGATGAACACTTCTAAAAGCCAAACCACTTTCATGGTGCTTAAAAGCAAATTTATCGCAAACTAATCTGAAACATACTTGGCTTGCCACTCAAACTGGCTTCATGGTATAGACCCCAGGTTACCAAATCAGATTTTCTCTTCCAAAATAGTGAAAAGTGCCTCAAAAATATTTGCAGGCCATGGGAAATGTTCAACTTTGATTGTCACAAGTCTTGCTGTGTGTATTGGTGCATTATCATGCTGATGCATGGCACCCCCTTCAGGGTACGGTGTTTGAACCATTGGTGGAGGTGCACATGATCCTCCAGAATGGTTCGGTAGTCCTGATGTGCCCAACAAGCACAGTATGGAAGGGTATGATACTGCCACCCAAACCATCACTGATACACCCACCCTGTGTTTCTCTCTGGGCAAGTCCGGGTGTTAAGCCTCTTTGGGGCTTCTCCACACCGTAACTTCCACGGATGTGTGGAAAGACCGTGAAGGTGGACAATCATCTGAGAACAATACATGTTTCAAGATTTGCACTGTAGGCACCAATGAATCTGACATTTGGCATCAGCATGAGTGACCTAAGGTTTGGCTATAGCATCTCAACCATGAATATTGACTTTCTGGTGTTCCCAACAAACAGTTTTAATTTAACACATTTAATTCTGCAGTGAGTTGGGCAGCTGTGGTTTTATGCTTTTTGGATACAATCTTTGATAGTTCCTGGACATACAATTCAGACAGCTTCCTCTTGCGTCAACAGTTACTCCTGTTAGATGTGGTCAGCGAGACACACCAACAATTTGTCCTCGTTTGAACTCTGATATGTTTCCCGTTATGTTGTGTGGATTAAAAATACTAATATGTCTAAGACTTTTGCATAGTGTATATATATGTGAAACCTCCAACACTATTGGCCAGTGTTTTAGTTGCATTGTCCCAACTACGGTAATGGTATATTACATTACATTACATTATATTGCCTGAATCTGAATGGAAAGGTAAATATTAATTGATGAGAATAATTTTTTTTTTTAAAAATGCATCGGTAAGGTATAGATATAAACAGACAAGTCAATGAATTTAAACATCTAAACTTCTTGATTGCTTGATCTTCTAAAGTTCTTGATTGTCGCTAATTTATTTTTAGTTTGTCCTGATGACAATATTCTGTCTGCTGCTCTGCATAATTAACATTCCTCCCAACACTCTTTCGTCAGGTCACCTTTGAGCAACACAAAGATAATCTGGCCCGCATGTTTCTTGAGTACCAGCGTTTGGGTTCTGAGGGAGGATCTGAAAACACAATCAGAACAATCTCTGGTGCCAGTCACGACTCTCAGTTCCTTGCCTCGGCCAATGGTGAGCTGCAAGCAGAGGAGACCGCTCCGTCAACTGTAATTGAGCTACGCGTGGAGGAGCAGGTCAACGATCAGCCTAAAGATGATGAGGAGATGCGGACCCAGATCCCTGTCACAGTCTCCAACATTCTGGTCAGAGATGAGGAAGAGAGACAGGCAGCCACTGTTGCCACCTCAGAGACAGAGGAAGGGAATAAACATGAACAGGACACTCTGAGAGAACCAGGACAGGATGCCGAAATTAAAAATTTGGAAGACAATCATAAAATGGAGGCTAACATGGATGAAGAGTCTGAGACAGCAGATCTGAGTGCACAGACTGCAAGTGACAAGGACGCCAAAGGTGAGACTGAAGCTGTGAAGATGTCAAATGAAGATGATAGTAAAACAATCAATACTGAAACTGAACTAAATAATCAAGTAGAAGACAAAGATAAAGGACCTGAGGATTCTTCTCCTGAAGCCAAAGTGGAAGAAATCACTGATGCTTCTTCTGAGGTTTCAGCCTACCAGGAGGATAGCATGGCTGGTTCCTCAGTCATGAACGAAGATAGTCCTGATGTTTCCTCCGTCAGCAACTTCATTAAGGTCAGTGATGACAGCACAGAGGAGTTGTCATTTGTTTCAGCTACTGCTGGTGAGATGGATAACCATGGTGTTGAAAAGGAAGATGATGGAAAGAAGAACGATAACAAACTAGAAACCGAAAAAGATGAGAAGCCAATGGAAAATGAGAAGGCAGAGGAATCCAAAAATACACCGGCTGCCATGGTGGAGGTTGATTTAAACCAAAGCACCTCCACTGATGAAACCAAGCTTCATACGGAGACTACTGAGAGTCATGGTGCTGGTGATGCAGAACAAGCTGCAGAAGTACGTACTTCAGATGTAGCCGACACATCTACGGCAGAGGTTAGCCCTGGCTCTGAGAGTATTTCACAGGATCCAGGAACTAACCAAGACACTCTGAAGTCAGCAGGGACTGAAAGCTCAGCAACTAAAACCAAAGAGATTAAAATTGCCAGACTGGATGTGTCGAGTGTGGCCTCAGACACGGAGAGACTAGAGCTTAAGCACACCTCATCAACAGTAAGGAACTTGACCCAGGTTGATGCTTACAGTTTGATTATATAAAAAAATTAAGATTCTTGTTGGGGTAACAAAATGACTTTTCCAATTGGTTATATAAAACAAATGTTAGAATAATAAATGCCTCTTTTGCAGAACCTGAGCTCAGATCAAGCCGCTGCCACAAGCCCCACAGGTCAAGGCAATGAGGGCTCTTCTTCTGCACGGTCCACCATGTTCCGTATCCCAGAGTTCAAGTGGTCTCATATGCACCAGCGTCTTCTTACCGACCTGCTGTTCTCCATCGAGACAGATGTGCAGATGTGGAGAAGGTAAGAGGAACACCATGATCACCAAAGATCAAATAGGCAAAGGAATACAATATCTGTTTATAGATAGATATTGTTATAGATTATTTATAAAAAAAAAAATCATTAGAAATCACTTTTTGTGCTATTTGACTGTTGCTGTTTATAGACATTAAGACCCCATTTACACCTGGTATTAACATGCGATCTGTATCCAGATAAGTTATCCGGATAATAAGTACCGATTCCATTTACACCTGGCCACATAAATGTGTTTTTGCAAAACGGATATAAATCCGATCTTAAACTCCCGCGTTATATGCAGATTTAATGGATTGCATGCCGCCAAAAGCAACAGATTTGAGCTGCATTTTATTGATCATCAGCTATTTTCCAAATCAAAGACATCAATAAGAGAGATTGGCAACAGCCCTGGTAAGATAATTTCGTTTCTTTACTTGAAGATGATTTTGTGTTAAGCGTCTGTGACTTACTTTACATACTTTTATTTGCGATGTTTGCACGTTGGCTTGATGAATAGACGCTCAGCTGCTCATCTGAGGTGATGCGTGTCGCAGTAGCGCCGTCATATCGGACTATAACATGACAAATAGCCTATAACACGCTCTCACTCGTTTATTTTTTCGCATTTTTGGGAGGAGTAAAATGTACATATGTGGTTTCAACAACCAGATTGTGTTTACACCTCGTAAAGATCCGAACACAATGCGAGCCAGACTACCTCCAGATGTGGTCAGGCAGATCCGATTACAATCTGATCACAACGCATTAACATGCATTTTTTATTATCCGGATAACTTATCTGGATACAGATTGCATTTTAATACCAGGTGTAAGTGGGGTCTAAGTTAACCTGGACCATTGAATAACACTATCATGCTCTTATTTTGGTAACACTTTATTTCGATAGTCCACTTTAGACATTCTACTAACTATAAGTAACTTTTCAACTACATGTCAATTAACTGTCAGTAGACTGTCAGCTTAATATCTGCTAACACTTTATTTTGTTGGTCCCCCAACAGACATTCAACTAAGTAGCTTGGTGACTACAAGTCAACTTATTCTCCTAACCCGAAGTCTAACACTTAACCATAACCCAACAGTCTACTATGATATACTAATGACAGTTAGTTGACATGTAGTTGAAAAGTTACTTATAATAAGTAGAACATCTAAAGTGACTATCGAAATAAAGGTAACTTTAAGTAACTTTGGTAACTTTAAGCTTGGGAAAGGTGCTGTTTAAATTCAACTTTTGTGTACACTGTACATTTTTATTTGTCATCATTAAGTCAAATATGGTATTGTTTGTAATTATCCTTCTGCTGCCTCAGTAGCAAGTTGTTGCATAACTGATTTTCTCACTTCTCCCCACAGTCATTCGACTAAGACAGTTATGGACTTTGTGAACAGCAGTGAGAATGTGGTATTTGTGCACAACACCATCCATCTCGTTTCTCAGGTTGTGGACAACCTCATCATGGCCTGTGGAGGAATCCTTCCTCTGCTGTCTGCAGCCACCTCCTCTTCGGTTAGTGTGTGTCTGTTTCCCAGAACTCTGTCTACACCTATGTTGCTTTGCGTAAAGGCTAATTGAACCAGTTATAATCAGTGATACTGTGTCTATATGGAAAAATTTGGCCCAACTCCACATGTTAAGTTGCACACAGTAACCTCATGCTTTTTCCGGTGTGGCGTGGTCATGTCCATTGCACTCCCGGTTTAACATTCTTTCCTTGCCTCAACTTATTTCAGTCACACTAAAGAACAGCTAGAATGCTAGGATAATCAAGTTAGTCCGCCGTAACTGTCTAACATGTAAATACTGTTTGACTTTCCTTCTTTCAAGCAGCTTTCTAGCTTTCAAGTTTCAAGCAGCTGTCAGAAACAAAGTTGCATAACACTTTGTACTCTGAAGTGACTGGGGTATTTCTGCTGTTTTTTATGCAGTGGTCAAACAACAAACAAATCACTTGAAAATCTGACTTAATTTCGTCAGATTTTGCCTCAAAATCAACATCAACGTAAACATCTGAGAGAACCATTAACGCATGGCGTGACACACTTTACATACAAATTAACATAGATCTCATTAGATAGAAAAGAGTGTGCCAACCCTTCTTATTGTTTATCATTTATATTACTTTAATGATGGTGAGTAATTTGATTACAGGTGATGGTAAAGGTGACCATCAGTGCATTATACAGATCTGATAGATGATGAAGGCTGCAGTTAAAGAAATGATGATGATGATGGTTACACTGTCTTGCAGCATGAGTTGGAGAATATCGAGCCATCTCACGGTTTGGCTGTGGAGGCATCACTGATGTTCTTGCAGAGGCTGATCAGTCTCGTGGACGTGCTTATCTTCGCCAGTTCACTCAACTTCACTGAAATCGAAGCAGAGAAGAACATGTCTTCTGGAGGAATCCTAAGACAATGCCTACGTTTGGGTAAATCTCTTATTTTGGACTTTTTCTTAAGTGGTGTTGGCTAAAGCCATAAGTATACATCATTTGTCTGTGTTCTGCTCTAGCTCGCAGACAGTCTGTGCGACGTAATTTTGGTCATCAGCACAATCCACCAATGTCTGCACACATTGTCCACATTGTCTGAAGGGACAGAAACACATTTACAACGTATCTGAGTGTTTGAAAAGAAAGCTCCAATTGGTAGTGTCCCCACTCGCCGTCAATGGAGTATACTTTGAAATGCTTGCACATTAGGAGTGGAGATGGAGGAAACTCAGAAAACAAAGCATATGTTTTATATTAAGGCTTATTAGCTATTGCACATAATTGTGGTTAGGGACTTGAACAATCAGTAAACTTTGCCATGAAACCCGCCCTGCACTGTTTGTTCTACAGACACAGATTTGTTCAAGTTGTGTGGCTTCTTGTGGGGAGGTGTGCTATTACTTTTACAATTGGAGACAGTTGAACAATACCCCAAAGACTTAAAGGGATACTTCACTTTTTTTTGGAAATACGCTCATTTTACAACTCCCCCAGAGTTAAACTGTTGAGTTTTACCTTTTTTGAATCCATTCAGCCGATATCCGGTTCTGGCGGTACCACTTTTAGCATAGCTTAGCATACATCATTGAAGTGCACAAGACCAGCATAAGAATAATCAGGAAACTTCACTGTTGTACCATGAGTGCAGCAGGTGTAATGTTATGACTGAGCGCCTGGAAATAGTGCCCAGCTTCCAATGTGACCGGGACTAATTTTGTGTAGTCATCGCGCCTGCTGCACTCATGGTGCGACAGTGAAGTTTCCTGATTATTACGCAGGAATGAGAATATAGTTCCCTCCATATCAGCCTGGAAAATCGCAGCTTTACATTTTCCGTAGGTCTTAGTGCACGATGTAACTATAGAAGAGTTGAGTTTTAAATAGGAAAAATATCGAAACACTTTGGTCATTGTTTTGGAAGAAATGCTAATGGTCTTGTCCACTTCAATGATGTATGCTAAGCTATGCTAAAAGTGGTACCGCCAGAACTGGAGATCGGCTGAATGGATTCAAAATAGGTAAAACTCAACAGTTTAACTCTTTTTCTTTACTCTGGGGGAGTTGTAAAATGAGCGTATTTCCAAAAAAAGTGGAGTATCCCTTTAAATTGAAGGTGGGACCTGAGATATACATAGGTATATGTATAGGGACTTGAATCAGCAAGTTATCATAACATTCTGAAATATCAAATTCTGTGTCTTTCTACCTGTTTCTCATTTTCTCTACACTATTATTCCAAAGTTTGGGGTCAGTAAGGTTTTTAAAAGAAAAAAAAAATCCTTATAAAGGAAAACAATGCTTTTATTTAGCAAGGACACATGAAATTAATCAAACATGACAATTTACACTATTACAAAAATATTATAGTTTTCAACACTGATTATAAAAAGAAATGTTACTTGAACCAAATCAGCATATGGTGATTTTCCACTGCATGGTAGGGTACGGTACGGTACGGTACGGCTCGCTTCGGCTTGCTTTTAATTGTACCTGGTCTGTTGAGGCTCCAAGCGCACCGTACCGGTACTAAAATGTGACGTGAAACACTGCAGATCACTGATTGGTCAGACAGATTCGTCACTACCAGCATCATTGTATTTGCGACCAATATACATTGACACGAGAAACCAAACCCGCTAGATTTAAATAGCCAGTAACAGCCACCGCTGTTATCGAACAGTCTATAATCCCACCCACTTTAAAGTGGTACTAACTGCAGTGGAAAAGCAACCGAGCTAAAGCGAACCACGCCGTTCCGTGTCGAGCCGAGTCGTACCACGCAGTGGAAAAGCGAAGCGAGCTGAACCGTACTGAGCCGTATCGAGCCGTACCAGTGGAAAAAAGCAGTAGAAAAGCGCCAATATTAGAATAATTTCCGAAGGATCATGTGACTCTAAAGACTGGAGTAATGGCTGCTGAAAATGATTTTTTTTAACTATAAAATAAAATGATTTATTATATGATATTAAAATATCTGCTCTCTTTTCTTGCTCTGCTCACTCATGTTTGTTGTTCCTCCTTTTTCATCCCTCCAATATTTTGAAATAATGTCCTGCCTTTATTATTTTATTTCTCAACCTGTTCTCTTTCTCGTTCTCAGCCTCTTTTCTGTTTTCTCGTTCTTTACTCTTCTCTTAAAATCACCCTCACTGGTTCATGGTAAATCGACTTGCGATTGATTCTAATAGAGTCTGATGTTAGCATGTTGATAAGCTAAACATCTGGAGCGGCTCACTAGGTTTTAGTGCACAGCCCTTTTTGCTCATTGAATTCTCTCTATTGGTTCATTTGGAGTCGAGGAAAAAACGGTCTTTACCTTCTTCCATCCCCACCCGTCTGTGTGAGTTCTCTGATAGTGTTATTATAAGCTCTCCACACTGCAGTGCTCTAAAATGGCCATTGACTCTAATGGCTGTTTAGTAGCCCGAGGCACCTCCTTCTTTATGTGTCTATGTATCACAAACTGTACTGCACCGTTATAGACCACATAACAGAAATCCAGCCGTTCAGATTGATTACATTATTCATCTCTCTCTCACATCGGCTCTCTCTCTCATGGAACCCCGAAACCCACTGAACAAAATGGCCGGTGTCTTAAATCGACTCGACATTGTGCTGCAAAGGCAGGGTGGAGCTTCCTGATTGGTGGAGCGAGAGAGAAACCGAAGCCTGTTTTTAGAAGGGCTAAAGTATAAAATGAATATTTGATGAGGTCTGCCTGTGTGTAATCAGATTTGGGATCTATAACAAGGTTTTGCCCGCCATCTCTCCTTCTATAGCTCTCTTTCTCTCTTTCGCTTGCTCCTTCGTTCAAGTGACTAGAACGTCTAATGGAAAAAGCTGGTTGGTTCGAGCGCTGGAATAATACGTTTAATCTAAGCGTTTTGGAGTTTACATTTGTCAGTTGTCAAGGTATGAGAGGAGAGAGGGTTGAATAGAGTCATGCACAGTCACACACACACATTGTGCAGTGCAAACTCAAACTCACGTGCAGTACATTAAAACGAAAACACACACGCATACACCATACTGATCTTACATATAGCGTGCAATACATCAAATTAAATGCATTAAGAGGATTTTTCTGCACCATGGTGGTGGGAAGCCGGCCAAAATCTGTTTTGCAAACCTCATACAGTTTCTTTTTTTAACTCTACATGACTGTTACAGTATGTCTTGGAGAAGAATTATTAATATATTTTGTTTTTGTATCATTGTTCATTTACTTTTAGTGTTACTTGTTAAGTAGGGATGCATGATATGTTAGTAGCTGGTGTGTGGTGAGCGTTCTGGCGCAATATGGCTGCCTTCGCATCATCCAGGTGGATGCTGCACATTGGTGGTGGTTGAGGAGATCCCCCCCTTCTATGTGAAGCGCTTTGAGTGTCCAGAAAAGCGCTATATAAATGTAACGAATTATTATTATTATTATTATTATTAGTATCATATTAGCTACCAGCCAATATTAGAGATATTTTAATTTATCTATATAAGTAAATATTGGTTATATATGGGCCAGTATTTAATATTTAATTGTGCATGTTCATTTAGATTACCTTTGCCATTATCTAACACTGTTTGAAAACACTAATAAAATAAACACTAATTTAATAATTTAATAAGACTCTTAAAGGAGCAATGTGTGACTTTTAGCGACATCTAGTGGTTCGGTTGCGAGTTTGCACCAGGTTTGCACTAAGGGCTCAGCCCACTGCTCACCCCTCCCTTTCGAAGAAGCTACGGTTGCTAAAACGGGACAAACATCTCGTCGGCTGAGACAGCAGAGAATAGCCAGAGTAAGCCAAGAGTGTGTAACATTGTCACTGTTTCTGTACCACAGTCCATTATAAACCACATCATGAATACTGTCTGTTTACAAAGCCATAGTCAGGTGAGGATCAAGGGTTTTAATATATAATTTAATAAAATAATAATCAGCTGATTGTCTCACAAACGTAACCAGCAGCACATTTCTCCCCACATACTGTAGCAAACCCATAATACAGCGAGGGAGCAGCTATATATTTTTTCTAACAGGGTAGTAATAGTTTAGCTGGCTAATATGAGCTGTTACTGTGGCTGAGCTGGGACGCGTCTGCATGAGTCCAAAGGTCGGAAGTGCGCGCGCTGTTACAATCATGTCATCTCCGCATCCCATAGATACTATTTACTACACACAATAGGCTTTTTTTCTCTGATTTGTAAAATTCTTCGCGATCGACTTTAGTGATAAAAGACTTTAGTAAAAGTCTCTATCGACGGGTTAGTGATTCCTGTAACGTACTGTTTTACGGTCAATGACATGAATACTAATCATCAGCTGTCTCACGAACGTAACAGCACATCTATCCCCAACATAACAAACCCATAACACAGCGAGGGAGAACTAAGTTACATGAAACAATCCCAACTACATATTTTACACCACTCACAAGGGAAAAGTCACTACTCACGGAGTGTAAGGCTAGCTTCCAGCTTTCCGCTACTTCTCTTTCAAGGTAGTGATGAAACGCGTTCTGTAGCGCTGTTTGTTCGCGTTCGGCTACGGTAGGAATATGACGTCACAACATGGCGACCTTCATAGAAGGGGATTCCCTCGGTTATGGAGCTATTAATGTCTCATTCTAAGGTAATAAAAACATTACGGCTAATTAAGTAAGTTCTTTATACACCACTGAAAACATAGTTATGGATGTCATATTGCATTTCTGTTAATAGATACTCAACTTTGTTACACATTGCACCTTTAAATGTAATCTGTAATTAAAAATTAATATCCATTTATATATATATATATATATATATATATATATATACTTAGACAAAATAGTTATAATAACAAAATTATACATTTTAATACCGTCAATTTATCAATTGTCATCCATACTTGAAAGTAATTATTGCTTTTTGGTATATTAAATCATTTTAATATCGATGCATCTATATTGCTATGGAACCATGACTTTCATGCTACTATACAGTACGTTTTTGAACAAACCCCTCAACGAGTACTAGCATTCCAAAGTTTAGGGTTGTTACATTTTTTTGAAAGTATCTTATGCTCACTTATGCATTTATTTGACCAAAAATACAGACAAAAATTGTAATATTATGAAATATTATTACAATTTAAAATACCTGTTTATATTTTTATATATTTTAAATGTGATTTATTACTGATGGCAAAGCTAAATTTTCAGCAGCCATTAACCCAACCGTCATATGATCCTTCTGAAATCATTCTAACATGTTGATTTCTTATTACCTATGTTAAAAACAGTTTAATATATGCTTCTTAATATATATTTGTGAAATGTGCAATGCAATTTTTGAGGATTTCATGACAAATAGAAAGTTTTAAAAAGTAGCATTTATTTAAAAATATTTTTTGTCACTTTTAATCAATTATTTGTGTTCTTGCTGAATCTAAATTATAATTTCTTTAAAAAAAAATATCTTGCTGACCCAAACCTTTGAACACTAGTGTCGTTTATCTCATCCTACACCATTTGTGCTGCAGACATGCATGATACCTAAAATCATGCAGCTTGTTCAGGAGAGGTGTGTACTTTTCTAAGCGATCAGATTTACGCCGATCTTCCAGGTGGACGTTAAAACATGCCTTAGACTTGCACATTAAAGGAGGAACCCGAGCCATATCTAGCATCTAAAATATCATAGAGATTAGCTTTTTTGACTTTTGACAATAAACAACCTTCTTTCAACCACCATGCCGACTCCCTAGAAACCATCCAGAACGCCCAAGCTACTACGTAGCAACGCACAAAACGCTGTTAGTTTCTTAAAAATATACATATTTCTTTGTATACTTGGTAAGGTGGTATTTTTAAGGTCAAGGTCAGGTTCATCATCATGCTATGACCTTCTTATACTGTATGTCATGTTTTTTTTAATCTATATATCTTTTAATTCTGGTAACTTTTCATCTCTGTGAGGTTGTCATTTTCCCTGTATTTCTACCTCTCAGTTGCCGCTCTCTCACAGTCTCTCTCTGTCTGTCCCTCTCTCATACACTCTTTCTCCACCTCAGTGTGTGCGATGGCTGTGAGAAACTGTCTGGAATGTCAGCAGCACACTCTGGGTAAGTCTGGTGCAGAGAGCAGCCGTGGACAGCAAAGCCTTCTGGGAGCCGGCAAGTCTATACCAGCACAGGCAAGTTCAACATCATGCCAAGGATACCTCTTTCTCTCTCTCTACTGTCCAGATGGTAATTTTAAATAGGTTTGATTCTTACAGTTCCAGTAAAAAAAAAAAAAAAAAAAAAAAAACTACACTCCACACACACAGCTCATCTATTATTTAGAATCTTTCCAAAACTGTTGCATTAATTCCCCGTTGCATCAGCGCTGTCTAAATGTGGAACAGCAAAACAAAAGACTCCTTATTTTTATAAAATCCAACTGATATAAAATATTAGAGCAGTGGGAAAATGGATTTGTGCTAAACTGACAGTAGGGCTGGCTATCGAGTTTGATTCTTTTTAGGCACCGACCGAATTACCTCGATACCATCGATTATCAAACAAGATGTCTTGTCATTTGGTACCATTTTTCGATTCGTGAGGGGTTAATCTTGTCAACGTCAGTGAAACACTATGCATGTAGCATGGGCCATTTATTGACAATCATCACATCACAGAAGAAGGTCTTGATGACCTGTCAAAATAAAAGTTTTGGTTTAACTTAAAGAAACTGCAATAGAAATATATTACACTTGTACAATAATGTTCATCTTAATGTAATACTACTACTCCTACTACTACTAATAATAATACAAATATTATTTAAAAAAAATTCCATGTTATATAATTTTAATAGTAATCCTCTGTTGTGTAGCACTTGTTTTGCCAACAAATTAAAGAGCTTGTTTCATTTTAATTAATAAAAGTTAAAATAATGTTTTATGCCTTCATTTGATTACCAGAAAAATAAATAAATTACATAAACTCACAATTAAATGAATTATTATGAATTCAATTAATTAGATTTTTTTTTTTTTTTTTGGAATATAGACAAAATTAAACAGAAAGCACATCACTGGGTAAAAAAAAAAATGTTAAATAGAATTTGAAAAAAATATACTTGTATGAAACATCTGTTAAACCGCTAATAAATTGCTGTTAAATTGAACACATTTCATGATTTAAATTAATTAAACATTAAACTAGGCTTCTTGTAAAGTGTGCTTATCCTTAATGTTTGCTGCATTAACAGTTTACAGTTCAGTTCTTGTTTTTTTCCCTCTTCACATTAATGTTACAGCATCTGCTATAACATTTTCGTTTAGAAACCGGTATCGAAGTCATGGTTTGTCAATTTTGAACAATACCCAGCTCTAGCTGACAGACTGAAAGAGACTGTGTGAACTGAGTTTGTGTGTGTTGCAGAGTCCTGTGGACATTGTGACAGGAGGGATGTCTCCTATCAGTGATTTAGACCGTCTTCTGCAGGACATGGACATCAATCGTCTCCGTGCTGTTGTGTTCCGAGACATAGTGAGTCTCTTCAGTCAATACTTATCTTCAACATCTCTTCCATTCAGCTAATGCTTCATTTTTGCTAATGCTTTCATGCTTTGCTAGTTTAGCAAATTTATAAACTATTCTAAATGAATTGTTTTGCTGTGTGTTTTGCCGTTTAGGAGGACAGTAAACAGGCTCAGTTCTTGGCCCTAGCAGTGGTCTACTTCATTTCTGTACTTATGGTATCCAAATATCGAGATATACTGGAGCCACACAATGAAAAAAGAAACGCCCAGCGCTCACAGTCTATCAGGAGCACAGGTGAACCCACACACATCACTGCTGCAAGATTAAACCCAGAGAACTGTGTTCAAAACTGTGTTTTGAGGAGTGGACTAGTGTGTTTTTATTGTTTATTTCAGAGAGTGTTCAGTCTGATCTGGAGAACGGTTTGTCTCCTCACCACCGAGACTCTAGCACTGAGGGTGAGAAGACTTCAGCCATCCCCAGTGATGCTGAGACACGAACTGGCCCGGACGCTGTATCTGAAGCCTTGTCTACTTTGTCCTCAGAAGTCAGGAGAGGCTCTGAGGTCACAAACAGAGACAGCAAAGGAAAAAACGTTAATGTCAAGGATATTTTGAGAAGTCTCGTTAGCGCACCCTCTGGCGACATCATGGTGGACCCCAGCCTTATACCGCCTGGGTTTCTGGCTGCAGTTGGTGATGCCTCCCGTGACCCGTCCGTCCAGTTCCACTCCTTTGACAGGTGAGTGACCATCAGAATGAATGTTCACTGGCCAATCTGTGCACACTGATGTAAATGCATTGCTATACACTGATTTCACACAGTCGTCATTTTGAAATGGCTGCGGTGGGAAGAAAACCGGAAGTGTCGCTTTAAATCATAGGAGTCGCGAATGCGATGGGGTTTTGTTGTGTTTAATGTAGAAATTTGTTATTCTAAAAATGTACATCCATTTATTTCATAGTTTAGACTATAAACAGTGAAATGTATAAAGTTATAAATGCATTTTTTAAATATATGAAGAGTTCAGATGCAAAAGCCTCTAAGTGCCATTTGAAATGTTCTCCTAGAATGATCATTTTTATCAAGCTTGTATATTTAAGTTCAGTAATTTCACTTAGATGACAATTTCATTGCAATTTAAGTGAAATTACTGAACTTAAATATATACAGGCTTGATAAAAATGATCATTCTAGGAGAAAATTTCAAATGGCACTTGAAAATGAAAATGAATTCAAATGAACTCTTCATATATTCAAAACATAAAAAAAGAATTAGAAACAAACTATATACATATCCTATATTGGATATTAACATCTAATAGTTTAAATCGCGGCAGCAGCTTCTGGTTGGTAGTCCAAGACGTTGTTGTCTATCTGCAGTGTTGTGCAAGTTACTTCCAAACTGCAATACATTAGGTATTACTTGTTACTGTTATTTAAAAGTAATTAATTACCTTACAATATTACTGTCTCAGAATTGTAATGCATTACATTACTCATGTATTACTTTTGAGTTACTTTCACCAAAATAACTAAGTAGAACTTAACTTTTGGGCTGTAACGATATGCAATATGAAACCAAAATCACCATTCGCCACACGACTCAGATCCACGAACCTACAGAATCGCGACACACCTCTTCCAACTCCCACCATTATTCTCCTTACCGTCCAGATCCAATGCTGCCTTATCTTTAAATTAGGCTATTAGTATTATTTGAAGTTAACATTTGAAGTTAACCACAAAACTAGTTGAGGATAAATTATTGAAAATTGGGGAAGTCCAGCATTATGGACATGACATTTGCAGTCAAAACTTGAAATAAAAATTCTCAGAAAATACATGTATTGAAACGTATATAGGCTACTTCCTTAAAGGACTCCAGACATTAGACAAATATCAGTCTATGTTTTATTTTTAATATTAGGGAAAAGACACACATTCATGCGTGACAAAAAAATAGGAGGCAAAATCGATTTTTTTGTAATTCTGTTAATTACACTGCGCAAATCGGATGAGGAAGGGTTGGCTCTCCAGTCTCCATAGAACTTAAAATATTCATTTTATTTTAGTTTTCGTGTTCGCATTTATGAGGAAAAAACAATGTTACAGACGTGACCGCTCTGAACTGGCACTAAAAGACTGCTTTAAAACTTTCACACAGTCTGTTGCCTTTAAGAAGTAAAAGGAGACAATACACTGTAATACAACTGTAATACAAGCCTCACTGAACATGTAACGAGTAAAATATTACTGAAAATTTATTAGTAATGCCTCACACTACTGCGTTACAGCAAAAAGTAATATGTTACAGTAATGTATTACTTTTGTAATGCGTTACTCCCAACACTGTCTATCTGTACTTCCAGGATTATTCCCACAAGAGCCTCGCTTTCAATTTCAAAATGGCAGCTGCATGAAATCAGCCTATATGCACAAAATCGTATTATTATTTATTGTATATCTGTTATTCTTTGTCCACACATTTTGTTCTGCGTTCATGTAAAAAAAAAAAAAAATCATTTTCTCTCAGAGTGTGCTATTGCAGCAGTCTATGTGTATTTTATGATGGACAGCCTCATTGAGTGTCTGAATTCTGGTGTGAAAGTGTGCCGATTTACACACAAACAGACAACCTTACAAGAAGACCCATCAAAACGGGCCTCAGGAGACGCATACACATCCACTTGTCCATTCCTCCACCAGTGGATTTGTGTCTATGTTAGGGCAGAAATGGTTATTGTTAAAAACAACAACAGAAACACTACAGTTATGCTACTTTTTGTCTCATATCTAAAGAGACAGAATTGAATTTTATTCTCTCTCTCTCTCTCTTTTAATATTATGACTTTCAGTTCTCTCAACGGTTCTGAAACTTTTATTATATATAATATTTGAGCTAAATCTACAGTGAACATACAACATGAGCAGTGTAGTCAGAGTAGATTTTCAAATTACCCAGCCATCTGTCCCAGAATAGTCTAGGGGAAATCGGAAAACCTTTAAGAGGCGTAATAAATAATGTTGGGTTGTGGTATGGAATCCCAGCGACGAAACACTCCGGTTGATAATCAAACAAATTACGCAAAATTAAGCAGAAAATACATTTATTTAAGAAATAACAAGTGAAATAAAGAGCATCTCTTTAGGGTGTCCCAAAGACCAAAATAACAAACAAAACAAATATACAAAGAAAAGAGTGAAGAATAAGTAACCTAAACCAAGAAGAAAAGAAAATACATTTAGCTTTCCTAACTCCCTACCAAAGAAACAGAGCTCAAACTAGTTTCAAAATAAACAAGCCAGGACACCCCTATCCTCCACACTTTGAAGGGATGTGTTGTTAGACATACAGAAGATACTGTAGGTTCAGATGTTACTCCCTGGATGCTCTTAAATAAAGATAACATCACTAAATTTGATCATCGGCCATTCCTTAGCTCTCAACCCGAGTATGCCCGAACCAATAATGAGCTCCTTCGATGATAAAGACCACGCCCTTAATGGACAACCAATGGCGTTCATACACCCCATCATTGGGCAACCTATTAAAAATCAGACAAACGATAGTCTACATAAACAACTCCAGTCTTCAGTGTCACGTGATACTTTCAAATCAGTCTAATATGCTGATTTACTGCTCTAGAAACGTAGATAACTGTTACTTTCAATTTCAATTTAACGAATTCTTGCTAAATAGAAGTATTAATTTCTTTAAAAAGAATATCTCGCACCAAAATTTTGACTAGTAGTGTATATAAGTGGTTATAAAGTTTCTTCCTTTGCATCTCTTGTCTGTTTTTTAAAGAGTTTAGTGTAACTGCTGCTCCATGGGGAGGGTGGGGTGCTTTGGGAAACCAGATCCATTGCTATGTGTTGGCGGACGTCTGCAGTGTCTGGTTTTTATTTGCTGCATTGTCTGTGTGTAAGACTGACATAACCAGAGAGGGTTTATTAAAAAAAAAAAAGGAAAAAGGAGAGACTAAAGAAATAAAAAAGGGAGATTTGGCTTTTGTGTTGGAAATAGAAAGGAGTATGCCGCCTTGCCATCTTCTTTCTGTTTACCTCCTACTCTCTCACATCTCTTCTCCTTTCTTTTTCCTCTGGGCATCTGTGAGACATCCCTCTGATCTGGCCTTGTGTTTTATCTGAGGAATGCTCTGTCAGGTATCACAGCTCTGCTGGTATCAGGACAGGGATTATGCTGGCTCCCGCAGAGAATGAGCTCAAAGCTCCCAGCTTTCACTGGAGCTCGCTTCTGCCACCACCTTTGAGAAATAAAGACAACTTGGTCCTCCATCAGGTCTTTGGTTAAACCAAGTCCTGTTCACAACAACACAAATGTTTGGCACGAAATTTCAGTCTAATTTCTGAATGCGGTTTGTCTGTTCAGACCAATGGGCTGAATGGAAATGAGATTCACTCTCTGTGACGGTAGGGGTGAATATACTGTACACTACCAGTCAAAAGTTTTAGATCGGTAAGATTTTTTATGTTTTTAAAAGAAGTCTCTTCTGCTCACCTGCAATTATTTGATAAAAAATACAAATAAAACAGTAATATTGTGAAATATTATTACAGTTTAAAACAGCAGTTTTCTATGTGAATATATAGTGAAGTGTAATTTATTCCTGTGATCAAAGCTGAATTTACAGCATCATTACTCCAGTCTTCAGTGTCACATGATCCTACAGAAATTATTATAATATGATGCTCAAGAAACATTTATGTTGAAAACAGTTTTTTACATTTTTATTTCAGTATTCTTTGATGAATAGAAAGTTCAAAAGAACAGAATTGATCTGAAATGGAAAGCTTTTGTAACATTAATCACTACCATTTAAAAGTTTGGGCTCAGTAAGAATTTTTTTTTTTTAAAGACATTTATAATGTTAGAAAAGATTATATTTTAAATAAATGCTGTTCTTTTGAACTTTCTATTCATCATAGAATTTTGGGGGTGAAAAAATGGTACATGACTGTTTTAAACATTGAAAATAATAATTTATGTTTTTTGAGCATACAATCAGGATTATTAGAATGATTTCTGAAGGATCAAGTGACACTGAAAACTGATGTGTAATCAGCAACAGTAATGATGTTGAAAATTCAGCTTTCAAATTACATTTTAAAATATTTTTAAATAGAAAACAGTCATTTTAAATTGTCATAATATTTCACAATATTGCTGTTTGTCATTTTTTTTTTCATCAAATAAAGCAGCCTTGGTGAGCAGAAGAGACTTCATTTAAAAACATAAAAAAATCTTATATGAAAGTAAAATAATGGCAAATGTTTTTGAAACAAAAAAGCCTGTTAAATTGCACTACTTATATGCAACATATGCGTTGCATTTGCCCTGCTTGCATTTTAATGCATTTTATTTTTATGGGCTGAAATTCAGCATGGTTGAATATTTAAGCTGTGAATATTTCAATTCAAAACATTTCAAACACATTTTCATTATTAAAAAAAAAAAAAAAAAAAAAAATCAAAAATCCATATTCACCTTTCATATTTCACTTCCAAAATATTCAACCTGTTTAAAACTACAACCTATAATATTCAACAGGCAATTTTCAATCCATTTTATTTCGCTTTGCAGATTCGCTTCCACAAATTCAGTGGTTCAAATTCGACTGTAAATTCAACACTGACTTCCAGGAACTGCAGGAAAAGCAGTAGATTACCGAGCACAATCTCCATCTGCTGTTAATTAATACTAACCCTTTCTCTTCTCTTCTATTCTCTTTTATTATCTTCTATTGTATTCTATTCTATGCTATTCTATATATAAATATATAAGTGTGCCTACATATACTGCATTAGATTAAACTGGGAAGGGTTAGCACTAGCATATTGTTGTTCTATTGTTAGTTTAACTGTAAATCGCTTTGGATAAAAGCTTCTGCTAAATGTAAATGTAAATTCCGCACATTTAGGGACAGTCTCTAAAGTTGCATACAACATTGGTATACACGTTTACATTTACATTACATTTACATTTAGTCATTTAGCAGACGCTTTTATCCAAAGCGACTTGCATTTCTACGTTACGTTTCTAACTTCAATAGCAAACTTCAATTTATTTGAATAAATATCAAAAATCTGAAAAGTGCACATTATGCCTGACACCTCCATGAACACTTGACAGTTGGTTTTATGACTGTAAGTCGTTCTCTTCAAATGCTATTGAAGTTAGAAACGTGTATACCAATGTCTTATGTAACTTTAGAGACGGCCCTTAAATGTGCGAATGTCAAGCCAACTTTACGCCAATAGGATATCACTGGGAAACGCTCAGCATTAAACTTTGTACGTTAAGTTCATATTCTGAGTCCTTCTGCTTGTCTGCGAGTTTGGTCTTTTATGTCACTGTATTAGTCCAGCAGGGGAATCCTGAAGTATTCTGAGAATAACCCTAGTACTGCATGCAGCACATCGCCGCGATATAAAGTCAAGGCAACTAAACAACCAAGAGAAATACATCTTTACCTTAAATGTAACATTGTATCTGTACATCCGGGGGAATAACATTATAATCTCGTTCACGGTAGAGAAAGATGCATGTACACGGTTACACAGTAACTGTAAAGACATTAAATTGAACAAAACAGCATAATAATGATGCTCTAACTGTTGCTCTGATCTTCGTCAACATCACGCGCTTGCGCTCCCTGCTGGTGAGGTCGACTAACCGCAGATGGAGATTGTGCTCGGTAATCTACTGCTTTTCCTGCAGTTTCTGGATGTCGGTGTTGGATTTATTGTCGAATTTGAACCCCTGAATTTGTGGAAGCAAATTTCCAAAGCGAAATAAAATGGACTAAAAATTGCCTGTTGAATATTATAGGTTGTATTTTTAAACAGTTTGAATATTTTGGAAGTGAAATATGAAAGGTTTTAATATGAAATTTTTTAATAAGGAAAATGTGTTTGAAATTTTTTTAAATTGAAATATTCACAGTTTAAATATTCAACCATGCTGAATTTCAGCCCATAAAAATGCAAGCCCTAAAAATGCAATGCATTCAAATGCAAGATTGTTTTTTTCAAGTAGTGCAATTAAACAGCATTTTTGTTTCAAAAACATTTTATTTTACTTCCATAAATATAGGCATGCAGTTGTTGTCGACATACCAAAAGTTGTATTTCTGCTTGTCACAAAGAAGAAAGTCGAACATTATTCACATTTTCAAACAACCATCCAGATTTTAGGATTTGCTGGTGTTTATGGTTTATTGTACACTGTAAAAAAACAAAAAAAAAACAACAAAAAAAAAACAATATATGAAGAGCTCTTTTCCAAAACGCGTTAAACGACATTTTCAAAAAAAATGAGTTTGTCGTGTCATTCTGCTGTGGACAGAACCCTTTCACTGCTCCATCAACGTTTCATGCCGAATCGCTATATTTCCTTGTTTAAAATGTACTGCAAGATACAGTTTCTTTCCAAGCCGCGATAAGCGCCAGCCCTGTCTTTAGCCTAAACACGATAAATCCTCAAATTCAATGAGCGCTCTACACAATCCAGCACGGCGGCACTCTGAACAGAGGTTTATTATGTTCATTCATTCCTTAAAATGAGTCCTAGTTTTCTAGTCGACTAGTAGTAGATCATTTAAGCCATTTGTATTATCAGTAATCACATATATTGATTTAATTAAATGGGAGAGAAACCATATGAGCGTTTTTAATTGCATATTCCGCATCTCAACGTATGCATAAAGCTTGCCACAAAGAACCGGCAAAAGTAATGATTATGCATGAAACATTTGAATTGTTTATTAATAAACTAGTGTTTTCTGTCAGTGTCAGCAACAAAGATAAAGTTGATGATGCTTACTCGCCATCTTCACAGTGAACGCGCATAGAGAAACGCATACTTCGAATTAGCCTATACATACGCAGAGAGTTGCCAATTTATTTTAGTTTTTAATTGTTTTGTTTAAAAGTAGATATTTAAAGCTTTCTGTAGCTTAGTTCTCAGGCCTGTGTGAGGCAAGCATCGCGGTGTTTCGGTTCATATTATGAGACGCGCTCCGGTTCACCTGCGCGCCTCTGTGTCCTGATTATATTGTCTGATATTTACTTCTAATGTATTAATCCAGTCAATTTGTCGATGAAACATTTATTAAAATGAAGATACAATTTATATGAAACGAAATTTACAAGCTTTCTACAAAACAAAACTTAATAAGTGGTCAAAATCATGTCTGACGCACTCCAAATATTTTCCGATATTGGGCAGCTTTTGAATTTTGATCCTATCTTACTCATCTCATGCGGTTCCCTTTTCATAGCCTACTCAACATAGATGAAATAATAAAAATAAGTAATGTAATATTATTAAAAACAAATGTGAAACGTATATTTTATGTTTATTTATTTATTTATTTATTTTTAACTTATATTTAAGCGTCATGCTGCTCCGCTTTGCTCACATGTTATGTAGCCTGTGTGTGTGTGCATGTGCTGGAGGGGTGCCCATCCCTTTTTTGAATATCGTTATCATATATTGATCATTTTTAATAATTCGTTTTTTTCATGCATATGTTGAAATTGGTGTTAATAATTTGTTTTTTTCATGCATATGTTGAAATTGGTACTATTTGTTTGAGGTTTATTTCGATTTATAGCGTTTTGGAAAAAAATAAAATTAACTTTTAAATTATCATTAACAATATTGTTGTTTGATTTAATAATTATTGTTCAAAATGTTCAGACTGAACCAATAAAACATTTAAACAGGATAATTTGAATATTCACAAAATGTGTGGGTCTAGGTAAAAAATGTAGTTTTCCTGAAAACTATTGAAATGGATTTATAGCGTTTTGGAAAAGAGCTCTTCATATATATATATATATATAAATATATATTTTGTTTCTTTTTAGCATGTTTTTTGTTTTGTTTAACTTAAAATTTTGTCTATTCTAATAAATTGGAAACACACAATAAATTAAGTTTACTTGACTAAAATAAAATAAAAAAAACCCACTATTTACTGGCGCTTAGTCATACTTTTATCTTACAGTAGCATCTCTGAACATGTGACCAAAAGTGTCAATCTTATTGGCGGGTCAGTTCTATCGTAGTGCGATGGAAAATAAATTGGAAAACCTCTCTGTAAAAAGAAATTCTGTAATATTAATGGAATGTAAATGGATGCATTAACATCCATTGATTCAGATTAAAATGTTATACCAAATGTAGCTATAACTTTAAATAAATCTATTCTCTTTAAAGAGTAACTAAACACTTAACCAACTTTTTTTAGTTAATGATCTGTAAGAATTGATCTTTATTAATACCAGTCATTGATTCGAGTAACTTTTTTGGCATTTGTTTATAAAGTGTTCTATTTCTACAATATATGGTGTAAAAACGTCTTAGTGCTGCCCTCTTCAGGTTGAACGGTGGCTACTGCAGTTGAATTTTCCTATTGGATGTTTGCGGTAGTACGTGACACAGCGGTTGTTGGTGACGTAGGCAAGTTCCATACAAAGAGATGCGTCCCACTGGGCTCTGCCCACTTTTCCAGCATTTTTCAAATATTGCCAGTGGGTGGAGTCAGGCTCTGACCAGGGGTTTAGTTACCCTTTAAATAGTACTAAAATGAAAAATTACATTTTACAAATATTTAAATGAATTTTATTTAATTGAATGTGAATGTGTAATAATTTAAATGACACATTTTTTGTTCACATATGTAACTAAGTTTTTAGATAAGTTATTAAATCTGTGTTTTAAATGGAGTATGTCACATAGGACATGCCAACTTCCTATTTTCGAGTGTTTAGTTCATCTTTTTAAATTCCGTTGCAGCATACAAGCATAAAACAATCCCATACAAACAATACCAACATATAAAACACATAAGATCTTCACACACAAAGAAAAGAATGAAAACCAGAGGGGAGGAGGTGAAGCTCATGGTGCATGGGGTGAGAATCATCTAACAATATACTCTGGGCTTTTCCCCAACACCTGCCTTTGATCCAACTGGGCCATACTCATCTGCTTCTTCCCAGTTATTTTACTCCAGAGTGCAAGGGAAAGGCTTATCTCCTCTTAGGATTCCCCCCAGCGGAGAGGTGCCGAGTTATCTGGATGACTCCAGATCTGAGTCTGCTGTTCTCCAAGTCAATTTACACACTTTTCCCTCTTCAACACACACTCACTTGCCCTGTCCTGTCCTCCATTCATTCTTGTTGATTTGACTATTTTGAGATGTTTTCTGTTGCACTCTGTTACCAACCAAATATTTCAAACCCAGAGCGATGTATTCACTCGCTGTTCTCTTTACTGAAGTGTGATTAGTGTTGCTGCATTTAACTCCATTCATACTATGTACACAGAGCTTCACTGAAGTTATGCTCTGTCCCGACTCAAGGCATACATGCATGCTTGCTTAACAGAATGTATGTCGGAACACCCAGGGTGGCGTGATTGAATCCCTGGGGATTTACGAGTGTTATATATGGAAAAAATGCATGGTCTCCCAGATAAAACATGACTGGGGTCAAGGGTAAAACAGACGTTAAATGTATTTACTATCAACGAAATCCCGATTTCACCATACGTCTTTCTTACCCCGCTTTTGTTTTGACATGAAGTCAAAAATATTTGCTGATAGGATCCAGAAACCACTGAATGGTGTCATAATGACTTGTTGGTCAAAATCTGATTTACACGTTACCAAATAAATATGGGTGGAGAAAGGGTTAGGATGTCACAGAGATAGTGAAAATACTGATGTTCTTACTAATGTTTCAACTATAAAAAATAATGAAAAATTATGATAATTAAATATTTGAATTAAAACTTACACTTTCAAGGCAATCCAGTTATAACTAGATGTATATCTTACATGTTTTTTTTTATTTATTTGTTTATTCATATTTGGCTAAGATATGCCATTTCAGTTATAGTAAAATGAATTTGACAATGGAATTCTGACAAAATGTACAAGTCTTGTCTGTTTTTATATATTATATGAAGCTGATATTTTTGGTATCTTCTTTTTAGCCTAACCTCCAAACACTGCAAAAAATATTGATGGTTTAACTTAAAAAAGTAAGTAACCTGGTTGCCTTAAAATTTTAAGTTGATTGAACTGGAAAAAGTGAGTTAATACAATGAAGGAGATTAATTTAACCATCAGAAACTCAAAATTATATGTTATCTGAACTAAATAAATTATTTAAGTTGATTTGACAAAAGAAAAAATGTTGTGATTACTACACTGTAATTTTTTTTTGTTGGTTTAACTTAAAAAAGTAAGTAACCTGGTTTCCTTAATTTTAAGTTCATTGAACTGGAAAAAGTGAGTTAATACAACGAAGGAGATTAATTTAACCATCAGAAACTCAAAATAATAAGTTATCTCAACTAAATAAATTATTATAAAGTTGATTTGACAAAAGAAAATATGTTGTGATAACAAATCGTGAAATTTTTTTTTTACAGTGAAGATGACACCAAAGGATATATATATTTCTTTATAGGTGGTTAATTTGCCTTAAACAATAAAACAACACAGTATTAAGCTTACAACCATTTGGCTGTTTGTTCAGCCCTTGTTGAACATCAGCACAAAATGTCGATTCATGTCCAGTAAGATCAGGTTCTCGCACACATTTCCTAACACCCGATCTCACATTCGTGGAGATTACGGGAAACATGCTGTTTACATGTCGTCTCCAAGCGTGTTGGTTAAAACTGCTAAATAATTCAGCATTTGGAATCCAAACTCCATGGACGGTGGTCAGCATTGGCCTCTCGTCTGGTGGTATACACCTGGCAGCTCTGATTAATTGACAGCAGTAGTGAGTTGGGGCTAAGTATGGCTAATGGTGTGCTGAATAATTTAAAACCTGCGCCTTTGAGCAGATGGATCTGCAGCCGCTCACCCCCCCCCCCCCCCCCCACCGTCAGCAGCCGTCCACCCCCACCATCCCACCAGCGGTCAGCGTTAAACACGCACTTGAGAGAGAACAGGAATGCGCTCTAATAGAGTTTTTGGAACGGTGAACTGGTGTACAGCAAATGCTGATGTCATGAGCATGATACCGCGAGCCTTCCAGTTTACAAATTCCTCTTTCGTTTTCTTGGACTGGCTATTTTCAAGTCAAGGAGACATCAGAAGTGTAGAAATGGTGTGAGAACTCTCATTCCTGTGCTTTAACTTCTAGGTAGCTTCCAGCGGGATGTTTGTAGCAGTGTGTCCTAGAGTGCTCTTATCTGATGCTAGCGTGCCTCCTCTGTCTGTAGCGTCTCTATGGATGTGTTCTGGAGAGGAGCTGGTGACTGCGTAGCATTACCCCTTCTGTCAGCACTGATAAACTGAACACTAGTCGCTGTGAAAGGCCAGAGCACTGTCAGTGCTTTCAGCTGATATGAACCATTTCCATTTTTACCTCTAGACAGTGTAGAGAGCAACGGAGAGCTGTGAAATCATTATGAAAACTGCGTTGAGTTCATTATGAGAATTAACTGCGTTCTTTGTATTATAACTTAGTGTTACCATGGTTACTTAAAGAGGCTATATGCAGCTTTTTCCCCAAAATAAAAGCAGCAATACCCTTTTTATTTTACCATTTATGACTAAAACATCTCCTGATGAGCATACTGACACCTTGTCCGCTCACAGTGGGTGCACCTATAAGCCTGTATCCTATTTTTCCTATTTTCTGTCGGGTCGGACTTTTCCCGCGCTGTCTGCGGATGTGACGTCAAGCGCCCTAGAAGCTCATGTTCATGTTAAACGTTTCAGATCACTCTGCCACCACCGCTAGTCGGCAAGTAGCCTACACTCGCAAGCAGAACACTTTATCTCAAACAATGTTCTTACCTCTGTAAACATAATGTTGACCTCCTTGCAGCAGATGACTAGTGAAGTGTGCACGTAAAAGCGCGCGTTGCGAGAGCAGTTCTGTTTTTTGGCCACAGGTGTCAGTCGCGAGTTTAAATTTCAGGAAACGCATGTAGCCTCTTTAAGTTTCCACCCTGGCTTACATCAATATGCATTCTTTTCTTTAATGAGACTTCATTTTTTTTTAACTAAATAATTTGTCATCGGAGGTACGGTAGTTAAATCTTTGGAAATGATAACTTTAACATTTAATCATCCAAACTGTGTTATATCAGAAATGACAAACAAATCAAAACTATTTCATATTTTAGCCTAGAGAGACTCTCTCAACCAGCCTCATGTGAAGAAAACTGGGTCGTATAGGAGGGCTGGGTATTGAGACAAATTTCACAATTCGATTCGATTTCGATTCACAAGCTTGCAATTCGATTTCGATTCGATTCAATATCGATTATTTTGGATATCAGTTACAAAAAATGGCAATTTTTCTCAAGAGAATCAAATCTCTTAAATGCTGTAAACTATGGTCTATGTCTAGTTGTAGCCTACTAGGCTTCATTAGCCTAATATGAAGGTAATAATTAACTGTTTTGTAGCTATACAAACACTTAAATTACACTTTTATTTATTTTTATAATAAGAAGATTATATGAAATATAAACATTTAAATGGTGGCTGTCATAAAAACTTGTCAGATTTATTCAAATATGGATTAAATATTGAAGAACACTAACGAGTGTGGACTAACGAGTCTGTTTATGTGGAGTTTTCTGAGGTAAATATGACGATACATGACATTGATTACAAGCTGTTTAATGACGTCTTTCCACGGTTGAAACGCTGATTGAGCGAATCAATGTGACATGATATGGATTTTGATAAGTTGTACTCTATCTTTTAACACACTTTCAGATGCTCATTCATGTTTATTTCGCGCTGTGACTGGTATAGACTGCTGCTTCTCTGGAGCTGCGCCAGAGCGATCTCACGCCACAGCGCCACAGCGCCAAAACGCAATTTATGTTTTTGAATTTCTAAAGAAAATGGACGTAATTTGAAAATTGAGACTTTGTTTCATATCAATAGTAACAAAGGACAAAGATTATTGCGATTTGTTGGATGCGCGCAGCCGCGATACAATGTCTCATTCATTCAAATGAAACAGGATGACTAATCGATTCTTGAGATTTAAGAATCGATATCGGTTTGTAAAAATGAGAATCGATTAATATCGAGAAATCGATATTTATTACCCAGCCCTATCATATAGGCCTATCTAATGTCTTGAAGGTTCCTATGTATGCTAGTTATGCCGAGTTCAGATCAGTTCACGATTTTCAAAGTAGTCGGGTCGCTGTTCATTTTACACTGCATGACTATCTTGGCCAGCATTTAGTCGCTGCTGTGTTCACACCGCACGATGGATCGGTGACCGAAGGTTTCACACTGCATGACTTTACAATAGAAAGAATCGCCGACAACTCTGTCTAGCACGCTGTGCGCAAACTACGTACGTTTGACAACAAACACACGAGATGTGACAAGGAAACAACGCGACATCACACGTGCAAGACCGGAGTTCTCTCGTGAGACTTTTTCTTTTTCGACCCGGTTGTGGTACAGCTCAAATGAAACGTCAAACAGACACGGGTGCTCCTGCCAAATTTCGACTAATTTTTCTTCCATTTCTTAGGTCCAAATAGACCAAGAAGAAGCCTTTTTCTGAAACAATGACATGTTGATATGTGATCCTCCCCGAACTTCCCGCTGCTCTGTATCTTGCTCTCTCATTGGCTGTCGGTAATCGCCGATGTAGTTTTCAGTCAGAACCCTTTTCACACAGCAGGATTTTGAATCGCCAACAGCATGCCAAATATCTCACGGGTGTCAGCGACTTTCAGATCGCGTCTTTGCTCATTCACACTGCGTGATTGTCACTCGCGTGAATGAGCACCGATTTGCCTGTGATTTCGGGCATTTGTCTGCGATTTCTTAACCTGTCGGCGAGCCAAAATCGTGCCTAAAATCGTGCAGTCTGAACTTGCCATTACTTGTTGGCTGATTTCTTTCACTTTCTTGCCCACATAAAATACATGCATTTAAAAAAATCCAAAATAGCCGGTAAATAGAGTTTTTTGACTTATGAATTCCCAATGTCAAATCAAAAATAAATTACTGAATTGTGAACACACTGTGTTTGCAATTTCGCACCTAAATAAGGTTTCTGGTTATGTTTTTTTTTCTTCTTTTTTTTACGCTTGTCTTGTAATCCATTCTAATTTGTTTGCTATTACGTCCTTGATACTTTCATTGTTTGGATGTGTGCGTATGCTGTGTATAGCTAGAACATTACAAGACAATCTAGTATGCAATAGGGCAACAACCATATATGTCCAAGTAAACAACTTTGTTAATTTAAAAATCATATCCAGTTGGTAAATGGCAGGATGAGGAGCATAGATTTCCTTATAGATAGACAGCCACAATAGCCTTCTGATAGCATCAGTTCACCTGCAAGAAATGCATAAATTTAGACCCGAATGGAAATGGAACACTGTAAAAAAAAAATCCCATATTTTTTACAGAATAATGCTGGTAACTTTGGTTGCCAGAACAATTCTGTAAAAAAAAAAAACATTTAAACTGTAATCACCTTTACAGTATTAAACCATATTTCATTTTCTGAAATCTGTTGATATACCAACCTTTTGAAAAATTGATTTCTGTTTTTTACCTTTGTAATACACTGACAACCATCAACCATCACAGTAGTGATGAGAGTTTCATGAGCAAATAAAGCTCATCAGAAGTTGTCTTCCATTAGAAGGTTAATATTTATATAAAGAAGCTGCAGGGTCGTTCACACAAACATTAAACACCACCATGGTAACACGCGTGAAATTAAAAAATGTAATAAACATTAATTGAACAACATTAAATGTAACATAAAACCCTAATGTACATAACTGATTACAAAAAACAAGAAAATTATCAGGAAACATAGTTATTTTAACAAAAATACATTAAATGTGAAGTGTGACGCAGGGAATTGTGGGAATGTCAATTTACGGTTTTCACTGTAAATTATACAAGAAGTTGTTCTTTTTCACTTTCAAAAACTGTAAATTTAACGGTATTTTACAGTAAAATTATAACAGTTATTTACCGTATATAGTACAGAAACTTTCTGTTAACCAATTAACAGTTTTGCACTGTAGCATTTTTACAGTCTTTTACCGTTAAAATTACGATTATTTTTTACAGTCCTCCCACTGTGTAAGTTTGGGGTGAAAGAAGGCTTTCCAAGAACAAATTCCATGATTGCCCCTTGTTTTTTTGAAAAGCATGGAAAAGCAACTATAATAAATTAGCTTTTATGTTTCATTTGACATATTTACACAGTACTACGCATAGTTCAAAACAACTCAATGTCTGAATTGTGAATGGAAAATATTTTTCGCAATTGCACCCCTAAAAAATACGGTTTCTGGCTACATATGAGAATCATATCAAAATATAACCGAATATTATACATGTCTAGAAAACTAATTTCAAGCATTTAAGCATAAATAATAACATCATATCGTTTTTAAGATAATGGGAAATAATACATTCAGTCAAGTGTGTCCAAATGTTTGACTGGGACTGTGTGCACACACCACAGCTTGGATGAACCTGTATTATTCAGTCTTCACCTAACCGCAAATCAACTTGTTTATGGGATCATCACAAGACATGACACTGTACTTCGACAAGCAGTTGCTACTAGAACATAACACACTGCCAACTTTAATCAATCACAAAGTTCAGAGCTCTGAGTGACAGGAGCTGGGAGGCCATTGATTGGTCGGAAGATAGATGCTGCCATTATGGAATATTCTATGTCAGAGAAACAGGGCTCTAATTACACTAACACGGTAAATGGGCTTCTTGTGTTGTGTGAGCTGGGCGGCTTTTTATACTAAATCACATTATGTGCGGCATATTTAGCCGACATCATCAGTCTCATCGTTACAGGGCCGCCGATGGAACGAGCTAATGGTTTTTTGACTGAGTACTTGATTCCCTTGCTCTGTGTATTTACCAAAGCAGAGTCTATTTTCCACTGCTGTTTGTGAGACATTAAAAAAGACTAATCTAAGGATCAAATTCTTTAAAACTATTCCATTCTACCAAACAAAAATAAGAATAAGTATATTATATATTCTTTTTTTTGTGTGTGTGTCTGTGTTTTTTCTTAAGTATTTAATGCTCACCAAGGTGGCATTTATTTATATATTTATTATATTATTTTATTTACAGTGAAGCATTTTTTGGTGAATAGAAAGTTCAAAAGAACAGCATTTACTTGAAATGGCAATCTTTTGTCGTCTTTCACAGGAGTGTTGTTGTTGCACCTAAGAAAGCGGGCGGGGCTCCCTCACCAGGAATGAGCACAGTCTCCACAGCCGCATCCGTCCCATCAGCCACTGCTGCATCCTCAGGTGGAACTCCGGTCGAAAGTGTGTCGGTGGTGTCCGCAGGAGATGCTGTTCAAAGCACAGAGTCGGCCCCAGGTGAGTTGGGACGTCTTCATGAATGATCATGTCTTCACTGTTACCATAGGTGTCATTTACAGGGGGGACGGGTGGGACATGTCCCTACCACTTTTTGCCAGGATCGATTTTGTCCCCACCACTTTTGAAACATCTCGCGGCACAGATGTACCAATACAAATAAAGCATCTCCAGTTAACAGAATTCGTTTCATTTGTTT
Source organism: Pimephales promelas (assembly GCF_988280905.1). Classification (NCBI taxonomy): domain Eukaryota; kingdom Metazoa; phylum Chordata; class Actinopteri; order Cypriniformes; family Leuciscidae; genus Pimephales; species Pimephales promelas. The sequence continues at coordinate 27,236,667 of NC_142774.1, forward strand.
GTTAAATAACAGGCGATCTAGCTCCGAAATGCGTCGTCTTCTCTCGGAAACGCGCTTCAATTCGTTGCGGAGATTCATTTCGGTGAAATCGTGGTTTCTAATCTGCTCTCGTATATTTTTTCCCCCTCATCAAAACATATACAACCACTGATAAACATTATATCAATTCAACCACTGATAAACATTATTGGTTTTGATGAGGAAAAAAAAAAAAAAAAAACTATACGAGTGCGGATTAGAACCTCGAACCTCCCGAGTGCCGACACGTTAGGTAAAAATTCTACCACTGGACCATCACTGTACATATGCAATTGAGGGCGTATATACTCTATATTCTCACTATACTCGGACATTGTGCTCATTTTTATTTATGCAATAAAGGGTTTATATACTTTATATACTCAATATACTCGGACATTGTGCTCATTTTTATGTATGTACATCAGGAAGCTACAGGACATCGTCTTTCAAAACATGACCTACTCGAAAGAGAAAATAAAGAATGAATGCGTCATTGTACCCAGCACTTTTGAAAATACCCTTCCGAGTACGTCTCTGCCCCCAGCACATTTCAAACCAAACTGACGGCCATGACTGTTACCTACACATAACCCAAGTGCTGTTTGCTCAGTTATAGAAATTCATATCTCAATCCCACTATAAGATATTAATATGAATCAGTCCTGTGTTCTGTCCCTTACAATCACAGTACTGTATATTACAATTAATCAGACCTGCGATTATATCCCAACTACTAATTTAGTTGTTTCAATGATTTAAAGATTTAAAACCAGATTTTCTTTTTTGGGTGGTTTTGCGATATCTGGAAAGTTTCTAGAGAGCAATTCAAATCCTCTATAAATAAAATATAAATGTACACTACTGTTCAAGAGATGGACTATATTATGCTCACCAAGCATTTATTTAATCAAAATACAGTAAAAACGGTAAAATTGTAAACAAATGTTACAATTTTAAATAACTGTTTTCTATTGTAACGTCTTTTAAAAATGTATTTGGTAGCCCTTTATAATAAGGTTCAATTTGTTAACATTAATTAACATGAAGTGACAATGAAAAATACTTTTACATTTTTTATTAATCTTAGCTGATGATAATTTCAACATTTACTAATACAGTACATTGTTAAAATCAATCTCTTCTATTATTACATGGACCTGAGCTAACATGGACTAACAATGAACAGTTATGTTTTCATTAACTAAGGCTAACAAAGATTAATAAATGTATTGCTAATGATAAAGAAACAGCCCTCACAGATTTAGTTAAACAAACTTAAGGTCATCTAAAATGGTCGATATGATATGATATAGTAAATCGAATCATATCAACAAATGTGTGTGATGATTAGAGGTTGGATTTGAATCGTAGCCAACGTCATCACCTCTGTCTAAAACCATTGCATCTCTGTCCTTTCTAACATAGTGAAATCAACATCTGCATGCACACATGATCCTTTGTGCATGAAGGGATTGTTTTAGCTCCCTTTTGCTTTTCTTGTCTTTGAACTAGTGTACTCATGGGTCTATATCTCATGCTTGAGGTTGTAAGCTTGTCTGTGTCTTTATGGTTCTCATGTGTATGTGTGTGCGAGGATAGGGGCAGGTCCCAGCTGAATAGTGATAAGCTAATTTTCTCCGGGCTGTTTGAAGTGGCTACTTCATCTCCGCACAAGCACATGTTGGTGCTTAAAGAGCCGCTGTCCCCACAGCCAGAAACATTCCACGATCCAGCCTGTCATCCTGCTAGAGTTATCCCTGCCCTGAGACCCCACGTGTGTGTGTGTGTGTAGAGATATTAGTGCATGCAGATTTATTGTGGTGTGATATCCTGTGAGAGAAAGGGTGATCGTGCCAAGACCTTTACTAGCCCAAAATGTGACACTTGCAGGGCAAGATTAAATTTATTGACATATAATTACTCGTACACTAATCACAGCCACACACAGGGCTAATGAATTTATGGGCTGTTTTATCAGGGGGAGTGTAAGAGCTGCTCTAATGCTTATTTTACATGAATGCTAACCAAAGCAGAGCAATCATTCAGCTAAAGCTCATTTCATATGGTTTCAGGGCTTCAATGCACATCTTCACTCTTGTCCTTTATATGACTGTGTAGATAGCTTCAGGAAAGGGGACTTTTACTAGGTTGTTAGTTGGGCTGGACAGTATGAAAATTGTCAGTACATTCATAACGTTTTTTGCGTCTATAAAGTTGTTTTATAAAGTGTTTTTGCTATATAAACTTCAGTAGCCTAAATTGCATTAGATGTTTGCTGAGCTTATTTTAAAGGTCATATCATGTGCTTTATCACACAGAATTGGTCTTGTTAAATTTTAATACCCTATAAAAGGTTTTATTTTGTTTAATTTTTAGTCTCTGACTCGCCAAAGTTGCATTTATAGGATTCCTAATTTCCTGTAATGGGAAAGCTGAAATTTCAGCAGCCCTCTTAACTTCAATCTTCAGTGTCACATGATCAAAAACAATTCTAATGCAGATTTGGTGCTCAATAAACATTTTTAATTATTATTATCAATGTTGTTTTTGCTGCTTAGCCCTCAATCGGGTCATGGGGTCTGTATGACCCCAATCAACTTTTACTTAATGAAAAAAGGTTCTCTTCATCTCAGTGGAATAAGATTTTGTAACTTTTCATACATTATCTATCTATACACGCACACAAAAACAAAAATGGGCTTGATTCAGTTGTTCTGAAGGTATGTAAAAAAAAAAATTTACACTTCTGGTCTTCGGGGTCAATATGACCCCACATTGAAATGAATGGTAAATGTGAAAAAAAAAAAACCCTAAATATATTTTTTTCATGTGTCAAAAAAAAAAAAAAAAAAAAATACAGCATAAATCTGAAATTTTTTACACAGAAATGAAGGCCTAATACTAGAGCATAAATGCAAATTTATCATTAAAAAAAAAAAAAAATCATATGCAAGCTAATGGTGTAGTTAAGGAATTGTGTGGTATATGGATACAAAAGTACTTTATATCTCCAAAAACACAGCATTAATGAATAGATGAGAAGTAAACAAAAAAAAAGGATATTATTTGTATGTTTAAAAATGTATATTTTTTGTACAATTAATCAATTGTTGGGTTCGTATAGACCAGAAGTGTAAACAGGAAACGAAGACCATTTGAAGGTTAATACTTTTGCAGAAACCTTGCATACATTTCCCCTTCAGATTCCTTGAGTAGAAAGTTCAAAAGAACAGCATTTAACTGAAATAATACATTATAAATGTTGCTTTTATCAATGTAATGATTTCTTGTTGTTACTGTGTGCTTTAAAAAAAGAAACTTTAAATTTTCTTTTATTCTTAGATTTTACTGTATTTTTACTGCAATTGGCTAAAGTAGCATATAGTATATAATAATAATAATAATAAATGTAAAAACGATTATCTGTGTGTCATATCACCCAGCTTTAATCTGTAGAATTAGTGAAGATTTATTCATGGAAGATTAGATGTGCTTGTCTAGCTTATTGGATCCCTGTATTGTTTAGTGTGTATGTATTTGTAATGAGTATTTTACTGGCTGTATTCTCTGCAGGAGGAACCTCCACGAGCTCCAACCTGCCATCTGTCCCTGCCTTACCCCCAGTGACCCAGAGCTCCGCCCCCAGCATGAGGTCTTTTTTTTTTCCGGTTTTTCTCCAGAAATACATATTTGATTTGATATTTCTCTGGTATTTTACAGTCTGTTCACTTTTTTAAAGTGTGTTTGTGTATGTGTTTTCAGCATCTCAGAGAGATTGGAACATGCTCTGGAGAAGGCAGCTCCTTTACTCCGAGAGATTTTTGTGGATTTCGCACCGTTCCTCTCTCGAACACTGCTGGGCAGTCACGGACAGGAGCTACTCATCGAGGGCACCAGTGAGCCACGCTTCTGCTCTTATTACTGATATTTGCAGAATATTTCACACAAATGCATCTCAGAGTTGTATTAATAGTTGCAGTACCACTAAACAACACCACAGGTTCACAAAGAGATCTCATCACTCCCAATATATTAAAAAAGCACCTACACCCCCTCTCTCACCTCTAACCAGATTTAAGCTGTAAATGGGGGCTGAAAGTATCTTTTAACTCACTGATTATAATAGCAGTGTTCTTTTATAGAGCACAGGGTCAGAGGTCAGCACACTCGTACGAGTGTTTGGACTGTCCTCTGCCACCCAGAGAAATGAAACGCTGATTAATAGCTGCAGGGTGACTTTAGAGAGCCAATTCAAACAAAAATGCTTCCTTCCTTCCTCATCCTCCAGCTTCCTGTTTGTTCTCACCTTTAGCTTTCATGTTAAATCTCTCTCTCTCTTTCTCTCTCTCTCTCTCTCTCTCTCTCTCTCTCTCTCTCTCTCTCTCTCTCTCTCTCTCTCTCTCTCGTGTGTGTAGTTCTTTAAAGCTATATTTCAGATCAATAGAACATATGCTCACCATATTTAGTCTCATGTAATACAAGCTCAAACGTGTATTAGTTTACAGTAGCATCGTGTAGGTTCATTAAGTTCATCAATACTCTTTGACCTCGCAAGATGGTGCAGAATTAGGCCCATCACAAATGTTCATGTCAGCAAAATAGTCACTGGTGAGAAGAATGATAAATGGTAAAAAAAAAATAAATAAATAAATAAAGAAATAAAATATTTTCCATAATAGTACTTGATTAGAAATTAGAAATCATATAGAACTGAATATATACATATTTTTTAATTATTAGCAGTCTTTTTACAGTGGCATGTAATGATCATTATATTCTTGATTATTATATTGGTCAGTTGCATTATTTACCATCAAACATTTCTGAATAATAACCACTGCCCGTGGCAGCAGTGTATAACTAACCACTCATCTTAGAAACTTGTATTCAGTCCCTCCTTCAATATCTATGTGTTAATTTTTAGCTGATTAATAAGCTTACTTTACTGATTAATAAGGATTCTGTACCATTAGATAGTCATTATCCTCCTGTGTCAGGGTTGAGGTCACCCTGTTGTGGTTTATTTTGTGATAATGACTGGCTAATGTTATTCCTCATTCAGCACTCAAGTCTAAAATATACTGAAATCTACTGTATAAGAAAAATAAATCTCTGGCTATAATACTAAACTTACTGAGACCACAGGAGGACTGCTATGGAATCAATAATTTGTCAATAATTATCAAACTTATTTGTGATTATTTTCTCTGCTATTTATTTAGAGGCATATTTCAACAAATCAAAGTTATCAGTCATGTTGTCTTCCAAAATCTTCAACAGTAATGGTTAAAAGTTTTGCCTACTGAAACTAAACAATGATTTATTTATTTTTTGCAGGTCTTGTGTGTATGAAGTCCAGCAGTTCTGTGGTTGAACTGGTCATGCTGCTGTGTTCCCAGGTTAGTCATTCCTCCATCTCTCCTCATGGTTTTTCCACCTTCCACTTTCTCTCTTTCTCTTTACTCTTAATAAATGCATTGTTGCAGTGTTATCTTCACACTGCCAGCCTGAATCCTGTCTTACTAAGCTCTGCGTATAGACAAAAGTCCAGAAAAATGGCCACAGTGCCCTTCTTAATGCTGTTGATGTGAGTTCAAAGGTCAGGGGTCTTGACCCAGTGTAACGGTCTTGGTCATATAGCCAGTCACAGAGGATAATGCAACATTGATAGTGTTTTGTGATCGATCTGCCTCCCCATCGGGTTTTTTTAAGGCATGTTGGATGAACGATTGATTACAGAGCTCTGTTTGTTTGTTTGTTTGTGTTTCTGTCCCAAAATGATCTGAATTCTCCCTTTGGAGATATTCGAAGACATCGGTACTTCAGGAAAATAACTTAACCGTACTTAATAACTTAACCGTACTTCAGTATTTATTAATACAATTGTGTATATAAATTGTGTATATATTTACACAGACTAGTTGACTTTAATGCTCTGCCACAACTAGTCGCAGGTCATGGGGCAACAGGATAAGAAATCTTTGAAATCCACTTTTACGCTTCATTTCCACCTGTTACAATGGCAAATAAATGCATACTCCAAGAGTACTACACACAATGGGTCTCATTCATGAAACACTCGTAAATACACGAGTAAATATGAGAGTGTTTAGCGCTTAAAGAGACCGTCCCGAAAACTCTTCTCCTGATTCACAAACACTTCGTAAATGTCAGATGTGATAGTGAAATGTGTGTGTTAATGAATTCCAACCACTCGTAAATGGGACGCGCGTGCACGTTCATTCTCAATTACCATAAATCCCGCCCATTATATCCGACTGACATCTATATATAGGCATATAACATGAATGCGAATGAAAAAAAAGATTTCTCGGATGCAGAAATTGAAGTTTTATTATCAGAAGTTCATTCAAAACGCCACATTTTATTTTCAAGCGTACATAGTGGCGTATCAGGTCCTAAAAAAAGGATGTTTGGCAACATATTACAGATGCAGTTAATGGAGTTTCTTCTGTTAATCGAACAGTCCCAGAAGTGAGAAGAAAATGGTTCGACATTAAGCTTGACAGCAAAAAACGAAGTAGTTCACTTCGGAAAAATCGTATTCAAACTGGAGAAGCAACGCCATCGATCACCAGATCTGCTATTACTGGCTCTCATAATAAAAGTAAAAAGAAAAACCGTATGTAATTATGTATATATATATATATATATATATATATATATATATATGAAGAGTTCAGATGCAAAAGCCTCTAAATGCCATTTGAAATTTTCTTCTTTAATGATGATTTTTATCAAACTTGTAAATTTAATTTCAGTGATTTCACTTAAATGGCAATGATAATTACCTATTAATTGTTATTTAAGTGAAATTACTGAACTTAAATATACAAGTTTGATAAAAATCATCATTAAAGAAGAAAATTTCAAATGGCATTTAGAGGCTTTTGCATCTGAACTCTTTATATATATATATATATATATATATATATATATATATATATAAAATATTACAATGAATATATAAAATAAAATAAAAAATATCTATATAAAATGTTTTTTTTTTCAAAATGCTGTTTAAATACAGGGGTTGGACAATGAAACTGAAACACCTGGTTTTACAACACAATAATTTGTTAGTATGGTGAGGGCCTCATTTTGCATCCAAATACAGCACCAATTCATCTTGGGAATGACAGATAGAAGTCCTTCACAGTGACCAGAGGGATTATGAGCCGTTCCTCTTCCAGAACAGTGTCCAGGTCACTATATGATGCTGGTGGACTCGCTCCTCCAAAACACCTCAATAATATTCAGATCTGGTGACTGTCAGACCATGGGAGATGTTCAACGTCACTTTCATCTTCATCAAACCCTTCTGTCACAAGTCTTGCTGTGTGTGTTGGTGCATGATCATGCTGATACACGGTTTGAGCATCAGGTGCTCGTGATCCTCCAGAAGGGTTTGGTAGTCCTCGGCAGTGTCGTGTCCATCAAATACAATCAGGATTGTCATGATATTGGAGCTAAAACCATCACTGATCCACCCGTGCTTCACTCATTGGCCAGTGTTTCAGTTTCATTGTCCAACCCCTGTATGTACCCATTGGTGACTTAAAATGCAGCCTTATTAATGAGCAAAACGTTCGGATGTTAAGCGCACCATTTAGCAGGTGCAGATTTCTTGCGTACCAACTAACATTTGGAAAATACGAATATTTTAATGAATCCGAAAATTTACGCCTGAACCACTTTACACACGATTTACACACAAATTCGTTCTGCTCGTGTTTCATGAATAAGACCCATTATGTTTGGTTATAACATCTGGATGCTCAAGTTTGATGGGGTAAATGCTCATTTTAAACAGGTTATTGTACACACGTTAATCGCCTTTCTAAACTAATGAGCTGCATTGTAACACACACATAGACAATAGCTCGCACATCATGTGCTGATCGCGCGCACACAAACATTCAGTAGCGCAGAAATGTATTGTCGACACTGGTCTGTGATTTATCAATAAAATCTGAAAAGTTCTAGCATTTAGGAATATTTCTTAAAAAATAAAACCCACAGCTTCACTTGTTGGTGCATTTGTCAGTCTTTATTAAGAGGAAATCAGTGATGTAGTTATAAAATTGCGTTTGTGGTGAGAGATTGAGGATGTGTGCATATTATATGCACTGTATTGAGTGTTTGTGATTGGGGCTAATGGAGGAAGCCATAGGGTGCCCTTAGAGGAGGAGAGTCACTGAAGTGTGTGATACTCACACACACACACACACACACACACACTCAGACACAGACACTCACATTAAGCCAGGGCTACTACAGATTTTCAGTGACTATCATTTTGCTTGAGTAAAGAGATTGTTGAATTATTCAGTATTAGCAAGGTGAGAATGTATCGTGGTGTTTACATACAAATGAGTAGCACACACATACACAAGCACTCCTTGTATCTTTTTTATTGCTTTATTTTCAGAAATAAAGCATTTCTCGTCCTCCTATAACCCTCCCTAAAGGTAATCCTGAGAGATCAGGCATCAGACGGGGCGTCAGGGGCCGCATATATTTGCAGAAGTGAGGCGTGAGGTAGGGGTCCCTCCGTGAACCCAAGCATCTAGAAAAGAGGGAATAAATGACACGCTCTAATGCACCTATTTGTCATATCTGTCACGCTGTTGTGTAATGCTAATCTAATCAAAGGGGAGAATTTGGGTTCTGCCTGAAAAAAAGCCTCCGGCCCAAAAACCCGTTCCAGTGGCGGCGCGTTGCAGGCCCTGTGCTGCAATGAAAGGGCTGCGTTGCTGCTGATTACTTCAATAAATCATCTGAACTAAATTCTTTCAAAGGGGATGCAAATGTACTTTTATTGTGGGGGAGAAATGGTGGGAAAAGGCGGCAAAGCTCAAATGAGGTTGTGAGCCCTGTTTACCCCACAGGTAATTACACAGTCTTTTGTAGGGGGATAATTTTGTTTTATGAACGTGGCAGATTTTTTTTTTTCTTTCGGAAGAAGAATCAAGAGGAACTTTGGGGTGTCTTAATCAGGACATGACACCCCTGCACAGGAAGTGCTGTTGTTGTAGACAGGAAGTAAAGCAGTCCTTTTGTTGACTGAATAGGCAATGAGAAAGGGAGGATGTTGATGGATTCGTTTTCTTTTGCTTACATTTCCTTCTTACCCCAAAATAGAAACCAGCCGGATATGGTACCGTCTGCACAAATTTTCTAATTAATATCTATGGTACAAGATGGAGTGGGTTTGGGGCTAGAGGTCAAAGGTTGGGGTCACAGACTAGTTTTTAATCACTCAGGATCAGGAGGGTTGCTCTTCTGTTAGACAGCGATTCTTAACTGCAATTTTATTGCATCTCTCTGAAATGAATCCCTTTATTCTCAACACAGGATCAATTTTCATCATCTTCTATAAGCCTGTTGTGGTTTATTGCTTTTCACTTGTGTGTTATTGATAGCTGTTCTATAAAGCTGCATTAAACATGTGGCTTTTAATTGATTTTTTATTGTAATTTCTTTTTTCATTCTTTCAGCCCTTTGTTCTTTTATATGCATGTGAAAGGATCTTATTCTGCTAACAAATCACAACTAACTCTAATGAATAAGTGTTGACACATCCTCATTATATCTGTATTATTGTTCTGTTAATGAGTATAATATGTGTGCGCGTGTGTATATATATATATATATATACACACACACACACACACACACATATGTGCACACACACACATATATATGTGTGTGTCATATATATGTATGTGTGTGTGTGTATATATATATATATATATATATATACACATGTATCATATATATGTATCATATATATGTACATGTATTGGTTAGATCCAGCATATTATCTAAAATTCTCTAATAATATTGTAATATATATATATATATATATATATGGATTATATATATAAAATATTTTGCTTTCTTATTATTAATGAATAATGTAAATAATTTTTACCAGCATTTATTTTTCTGTCTGTCCTTTTGCTATTAAAAAGCAGGAGAAAAAGCAGCATGGGTGTTTTTTCAAACTCTAATGTTATTCAAATTAATGTATAGGATTCAATACAAGTTTAGTCAGTGACATTTGTGGCATTTCAGTTAACAGAAAATGATTTTGATTTATTCCTTAGTTAAACATAAATAATACGATTTTTTTTTACCGTGGTTACAATAAGTGTTCAATGAAAAACGCCATTGTGTTTATTCGCATAGAACAGTAGTTCCGCGACAACTTTACAGTCGAAATATTACACATTTTTATGATTTCATTTATGTGCGAAAACTGCTTTAGTGGCTGTTCACATCTCGTCTAAAAACGTGGACTCCCTTGGTGTCTGTTTTGTTGTGTAATCACGAAGACGAAGAAGTTTCAGCAAAGCATAAATGGATTTTCAGCCCTTGCATTAGCTCTACTACTAGTTAATATTTATGGAGATGAGAAATAATAATACCCGCCAACTGTACTAAGATCAGATGTTCGTCCATCTTGGCTTTCGATTGGTTCAGTTGGTTCTTGTCACATGACCTGCATGATCTTTCTGCACCTGGGAAAAACAAGTGTGACAATGAGTGTCGAGATGGCGTCACTCTCTATTTGAGCACTCTTGTCGCATGTCTACATTTAAAATAACGAACTTGAGTTGACAAATTGACAGTTTACCATTCATATATTATTAGTAGTATTAATTATGAATAAATCATTTTGTGTGGTAAAATTATGCTACAAATGCTGTTGATTACGCTCGAATTGCATTGAACCTAGAACATTCTACTTTTGAGCAGAGAGAGGAGAGCAGAAGGCTACAGAAGAATGAATGTGGGTGGGATGAGAGAGGAAGGATGAGCATAAAACAACAGCTATCAAAGCATCCACTCCGTTCAGGAAATTGCGAGTGATAGGGCTTCAGATTAGGCCCTGCATATTACATGAAGATCATCTTTGAGTGTCCTCATCTTGCCATCCAAAGCATCCACGTAAAAGCCTTATGTTTCACTCGACCTAATTCTCTTTGACAACCATCACACATACACACACACTCACACACCGCTTCACTGAAGAAGATATACCACCTGCTGTTGTACTGGAGAATATCACTTAAAAAGGTTTCAGCTATTCAATAAATAATGCTGCCCCCGTGTTGAGACACTCTGACTAGGAGTAGAAGCTTGTGGATTTGATTTGTAAAGAAGCTTGTTCAGCTAAAAATATACACAAAAAGGATATTTTGTTAAATGCTACTTTATATAAGTATCAGAGAAGCAATTGCGAACGGCTCTCAGATCGGCGTTGGTTTGGAAATCATCTCATCCATCTGCTTGACAGTGGCCTCCTGATAGCTCTGAGTCTGTCAGATATATATGGGACGCGGGCAGCCGTGTTTCCCTATATCACCCATTACCGCTCAGACCTCGTGTCAGGTCATCTATTCTTTAAGACATTTATCTTCTGAATGCCTCGCACGTTGGAAAGGCTAAGGCTGCAAGAGCAAGAAACAGTATCTTCATGTGAATGTTTGCGAAAGGCTGGGCCTGCTTTGGTATTCCCTATTTCCTGTGTTGTCATTTTAGTCTTTTTTTTTTATATATATTTTTTTTTAGATTATAAACTGCTTAAAGAAATCATTTGGTTCTCTCTATATTTTGATCAGCAGCGTTTCACATCTGCTGTCCTGATATTGTTGATGATCATGACCAGGGAGTCTTTAATGTAGAGTTAACCTGTTAAACAGATGGGCACCTTCGTCAGTCAATACATACTGGAGACACTGACTTCCCCCTGAGCACTTGGCATTTCTTAACCTCTGACCTTTAGGAAGAGGATGGAGAGTGGCCAGTGGCTCAAGAGTTTAACCCCCTGGAGTCACAGTGACTCTGGGATCAATACTCACAGGGAGAGGGAAAGTAAGAGGAATCGATCGGTCGACTGTCCAGTGACTGTTCACGGGATCTCTTCATCATTTCTCAAATGCGCACTGACTCCAGGCCAAGAAGCTTCAGTGTAAAAGTTCTTATAATAGTTCTTATGTAAGTGTTGCAGTGATTTGGTTTCCCCCCCATTAGCTTTGAGTATCATTCAAAAGATATGCATCTTAATCCTGTGATCGCCTTCAGCCGATCCTGCTTAAACTCAGGGCCAATGTTTTTTTTTTTTTATACAGCAAAGGTTTATTAAGAGTAAATAATTGGCAACTGTAAGCATTCTCTACTTTATAGAATCATATGAGACTGTAATTTAACTGATTATGCCCGTTTGTTTTGAAAATATACCCATTAATACGAGTATGAATTGTAAAGGTGTCTGTTTTTAAGAGTCATTACGGTAATTCTTCTTACTCGCTGCGCAGTTGGAGATGGAGAGGATAAACATAGCAAATTGATGTAAAAAAATGAATTAAACAACAAAAACGCTGAATATATTCGTCATTCAAAAAGGAAAACCGACGCTGCTGGCTGCAGATACACATACCGTATACAAAGCAGCACATGCTTACCATTTTGAATATCAATCCTGCTTAACGCTTTCTTTATTCCACTCCTCTCATATTAATATTGAAATATTCGCCAAGGAATACTTCTATCTTTACCATTTTGACTTCTTTGCTTACTGTTTTGCTTTTATTCGCATGCTCGGACTCTTTCACTAAGCCGAACAGTCATTCAGAGTTCTCTCTTTCACCAACGGCCCGACAAAGCCAAACAAAGCCAACGAGGACTATTTTCAAACCGTGCGAAACACACCGAGGAAACTTAGTCGGCTGACGCACAAAAACTGCCGACGGCCGACCGTCAGCTTGATGTGTTCCAGGTTTTAGTCGGGATGTATGTTTATTTACAGAGCTGTATATATGTAGATCAATAACAGACCTTCAATACCTGCACTGGCTCTTTACATGGTCTCTTATTGATATTGGCTTATATTATATATACACACACACTCACACACACACACTAAAACAAGACTAAGCCTCAATCCCAATTACCCCTTGGCCCTATCTCGTTTTGCGCGTTCACGTCTAGGTGTCGGGAGTCCCGATTCTTGTTGCGATCAAGGGGTAGGATCAGAGCCCGTCTGACGGAGAGCCTTGGCACTTCCTATTAGTCCCGTTGTGTATCATCTTGGTTGCAGTTCCATTAGAATTCCACTGGAGGTGATCGCGGGCGAGAGCAGAATGAATGGGACTCTATGGGGCTAAACGGCTAAATGTGTCTCTTTCACCTGCTTGTCGTTAAATTTACATAGATTTTATTGTTGATTCCACAAGTTCAATATAGATTATAGGCCAAAAGTCGAATGAACGAGTACTTATGTCCTTCTGATTTCTTACAGGTTAGGCTGTTGTTGGCCGGAACCCGCTAGCATTCTGCTATTGTGTGACGTCATCACATTTTTGAACGGATTTTTAGAACAGATTAGTGAACTTAAAAATGCAATTTTCAGCTGAGTGTATTTTCTTAGCCCTCCCTTTTGAATGCAATTTTCAAATTACTTGACAAAAGATTAAATCCTGAGAAAAGTGGATTTCTGGGGGTGAAACCCCATTGACTCCCATTCATTCTGCACTCGACCGCGAGCGCCCCCGCATGGACAGAGACGCGTTACTGCAGCCAGTCCAGAACCCGGAAGTAACCAGCCTGTGCCAGGTAGGATGAAGGGGTAGGGCTACATAGCCCTCGAAACGGAGATTTTTCAGAGGCACACTCCAAACGGGGGGCTACGAGACAGGTCGCAGAATACATCGCAAATCACTGGCGCAAACGGTTAAACATTTAAATATAGTGCCAGATGATACCACCATGCACTTTATTTACTCTTACAATAATACTATAGTCATTTAAATTAAGAAATTGTATAATAAATTACCTTTCCGAAACATAAAAGACATATATTTCGAGGAAGCAATGTTATAATCATCATGTTTCCTCAAAGTTAAGAGCAGCTGCGCTGATTGTCAGTCGTTGTCAGGGAGAAATCCTGTAAAAAACTCTAACGGCAGAGCCATCGCCGACGACTGATGACGTATCAGGTTCATGAAGGGTTTTTCCATTTGGTAGGGGCATATTTCAACCCCTTGGCCCTTGTAACTCTGTTTTAAGGGCCAAGGTTTACACTAGGAAACAAGGGTTAGGGCCAAGGGGTGAATTGGGATTGAGCCTAACACCGTGTCCTAACTACACACGCCGCGACATGCGATAAAAGGTATCTTTTCCATGTTAATCAGAGTTTTTGTCCTAACCAGACGGGACGGCGAAACGCGAAGTTTCTAATTTAGAAACGGTTCTTATTTCTGCGACGTCGCGGCTGACAGAATGAAGAAATTACACTGGTTATGAGTAGCTACACATTATTTATTTTTAGTTAAAAATAGGTCACTGTGCCACAAGCGATAACGGATAATTTACCTCAGATTTTGAAAGCTTATAATATAGCGTTCAAAATGAATTCTATGCAAACATACAACTGTACTTCATAACAAAATTAGTCAATGACTATATTTTGTTAATGTTTTGATTTTTAATAATGTTACTTCTTGATTTGATTATGTCCTTACCCATTTCCAATGTGAGTGCGTCGCGTGAAGTTAGGACACGGTATAAGACTAAAAAAGACACTAAGGATTTATCGCTTGAGCAGTTTTGGAAGTTGTTATGGATATATTTATCTAAGTTTTTAATAAGAACAATCTTTGTGTCAGTGCTGATATTAGTGTTAAAATATCTGTCATCAGTATCGGCCTTACATTTCCTGACCGGTGCACTACTAAGAGATTGGTTTTGCTCATTTTCACAAATCACGCCCAATAAAGCAGGATTACCAATTTTTCAGGGAAAATATGAGAGAAAAACAGTTACCTTTCGAAATTGAAATGTACAAACATTATAAACACCACAGTAAAAACATCTGCACACATCAGGGTGCAAGTGAGCTCTGGCCAGCAAGCTTTCTGACTACGATTGACTACTTCAAAGAATTGGTTTAGGACTTAAAACTGGCCATTTAAAATGAAAAGCTATTCAGGGACATACAGTATGCGCTTGAAGTTCAGTGCAGACTGTTTGGTCTCGTTTAGTGCTGCCATTTTTAACTTTTCAAGTTCCATAAACGTCGCAGACCTGAAGAGGAATGTGGTTGAACCTGAGGTTGAATCTTTCTCCCTCCCCATCTCACAGTCAGACCTGGTCCCCGCTGAGAGGCATAACATATACGTAAGGTTCAAGCGCAGGCCCAGGCCACGTGTTGTCTTTCCCCCTCTCCCTCCTCCACCCCAGACAACGACACACGAGGGTCTCCGTGCCGGTGGATAACATTGCTCTCAGCATTCTTTGAACACAGGGTTCCGTTGAGGCCCAGAGAAAACACTCTAACACCAACTGGCACTTAATTCTGCCGGCGCCCTGCCGATGCGAGCTATGCGTCCGGAGACGGGGCTCTTCCTGACAGGAAGTGAGAGGGAACGGCATGAGGAAAGCTTACGACTTGAGTGACTTTTAATTCACTCTCTGACTGCAATATAGTTGGCCGGGAAAGAGACATGTTATTGAGGCAAATGTTTTTTTGTTTTTTTTTTAAATGGTGCCGATGGACTAACGGTCCTTCATGCTAGCTTTTTCCTTTAACTGTTGAAGATCCTTGTAGTACCCAGATAGCAAATTGGCCTTGGGCCGGATCTGGCTTAATTTCGGCTGAGATTTTGGCCCACATACCGCATGGAATTACGGGCCAAGGTTGGCCCAAGTGCTGTTTGCCGTAAGTCAACCAGATCAAAGCCGTGAGCAAACCAAAACTCGCCCAGAGCTTTGCAGTGTACCCAGATATTACCCAGAACTGGGCCAAAACAACGCCGTACTCCCCATATGTCAGCCAGACAAAAGCCAAACTGCCACCACCTTTAGGCCAGAACTCAGCCACATCTTATCCAGAAGCTGCAGAAAACAGCCATAACTGGGCCAATATTATACCAGAGTCCCCAAAACTGAACCAGAAATTATTCCTGTGTAAAACAAGGTATAATATAAAAAAAAATGACACTACAGAAATGCAAAGAACAATATTTTATTGAGAAGGGAAGAAAATCTCAGCCAGATAAAAGGATAAACAACAAAATACAAGCCAATACTAGAGTAAGACAAAACAAAATATAACTATAATTCACATTACAAGAATAATAAAAAGACAGCAATAAATTAAAATGTTACAAAAATGTGTATGTGGCATTCTTAAATAATGAGATACAAAAATTAACAAAAATATGTTGGCCGAGAGATCTCAAAGTCCTGCAACAGAAGAAAACATGCAAACAAGAAAAACACCAGCAAGTCAAGACATCAGTTTCACAACACACATGCTGCAAATACAATGCAAACAATAAATAATAA
This sequence comes from Pimephales promelas, assembly GCF_988280905.1. Lineage (NCBI taxonomy): Eukaryota > Metazoa > Chordata > Actinopteri > Cypriniformes > Leuciscidae > Pimephales > Pimephales promelas. The sequence goes on from NC_142774.1 coordinate 27,253,065, forward strand.
TAAAAATAAAAACAATGAACACCATTGTCGAGTAGATATTTGTTGGTCGGACATTTGGAGAGCATTTATGTATTTGGTTGTGTTTTAGCATATGTGATAAAGATGTTCTTATTTTACAGGGGTTTTTTTCTGTTTGCATCCATTTTCTTCTGTTGCAGAATGTTGAGACCTCTCAGCCACCGTACTAAAAAGCAACAGAAACCAAGCAATACATTAAATTCATACAAACAGTAAAGCAAAAGTGTAAATGTGTCATGCATGCCACACCACCACTGCTATGACACATGCTATAGTATCCTTACACTAACAGTGAATATGTGATGAAAAATACTAAATGAAATCTTACATCTTATTAAAAATACTAAATGAAATCTTACATCTTATTAATCGGTCATCACTTGAGAGGCTTTTTCTCTGTGGTCTGGGTGTTTCATGATGCCATGGTGACTGTATTGCCTGTCTGTGAGACTGTAAAGTTAAATCCTGTTGCCTGCGATGTTCTGTGAGGTCTTGTGAACTTCTCTACTTGCCATGGCTGCAGTAGCCTCCTCATCGGGGTCATTTTCATCCATTAGTCGCCTGTTTCATCTTTAGGAAAGGTACATTTTTTTAATGATTACTAAATTTGATTAAGAAAGTGTGGTATGGTCATGTAAAGACTATTCAGTGACAAATTCCCTTTTTGCAATTCAAAAAGAAATGTGCATTATAATGTGTTAAACTGCACAAATATATAAGGACCTGTAAGAAAGGTCTATGTTAATGAATTAACGTTAAAAAATAATCAATCTTACTTTATTTTCCGTTTTGGTGGCCTCAGAAAGATCAGCTGTTGTTCAGCAAGAAGCAGCTTCCGATGTTCTTCACTATAATGTTAATTTTCAATGAAAAACAGAATTCAAACATCAATTCTATTTCCTCTCCAACATAAAAACACATAAAATCCAACCACACAAACCCCCCAAAAATCGTATCTAGTAATGCGCTATAGATTAAAATCCACGTGTTAAGATAGTGAAAAACTATTAACTTACCTTGATCATGTATTAAAACTTCAAAAGATAAAACCAACACAGCGTGATTGTCGAAGTTAGAACAACTAACTTAGTTATTTGAATTTCACCGCGACTGCGTTGAGTTGCTGAATAGCTGCTACGCAACTTCCGGATCCTCTGGTAGGCGGGATGGTGTCACTGGGTGCATTCTGGGAAAAGTAGTCTTTTTGCAAAGCGGATTTAACACTGTACATGTAAATCAACTACAATTTCCATGATGCATTGCAAACCAGATTGTATCAGCAGCCACAGACGTCGCATCGACTGCCGCGTGGTTTGCTCACACTGCTCTAAAAACACGCAAGTTTCCCGGAGATTTTTAAAAACAGAACGTTTTATTTAACCGATTTCAATGGTTTACGTGGAGAACATAAATGTTTCTTCTCCAAATACTTACAATAGGCTATGTATAGGATATTTTATGGAGATTATATAATTTTTTTATTGAGGAATTGTGAAAACTCAAAGCATGGGTGGTTTTTGCTTCAAAAAATCATAGTTTAACCATGGGTTTTTGTAGTACATCTGTAGGCTACCTAATAAATTCCCCAAAAAGTGAATTTTTGTGTGTGTGTGTGTGTGTGGCATATTGATTACCATTTGGATAACCACAAAGTACTCTTTCAGTTCCATTCAATCTTTTGTCTATGCTGCAGACTGAACCATTTGTCTTCAGTCATTTTGCAAACATCTTTTTTTTTCATTCTGCAATCTGCACATTATCACCTCCTTAACCCCCCCATTAAAATAATCTTGCCAATAGAATAATCAAGGCTTCTTTCCTTAAAACCTGCCTACTTATGTGTAAAAGAGAACTATTTGCATACATATCTATATGTATTTTTAACTAGGTCTATAACAAACTTATTTCATTTTATTATTTTTAACAAAATTAACCCTATTTATGAGGTTGCATTATAATTATGTCTAAAATATGAACCAATTTAACACCACATCTTACACGGCTATTTTACAGTACAGCACTTTCATGAGGTCTGTTATTTGCTCAGCCAACCAAAACCCAACCAGATCTCAGCCAAAAATTTCCTTATTCTGGCAGACCGAACTCAAGCCAAAGCTTAGCCAAACAGATACAATTTGATTTGTTTCTTTTGGTTAGCCAGACTCCAGCCAGAGCTTAGCCTAGTACTGTTTGACACAAGAGTGTGAAAAAAACAGTGCCAGAATTAAGCCAGAAGTGCCGAATATAAGCCAGACTCGGCCCAGACTTTGTTGCTATCTGGGTAGCTTGATGTTTATCTGGTAAACCTCATTCAGAATCTCCTTCCTTATATACTCTCTTTGTGTCGCTATTTACTTACATGGATATGTGTATTTACAAAATCATATTATCACTATGTACATTCTCACTATGTGCTGAATATATAATAATCATTGTTTCTTTAGCCCATGAAGGAAAACAACAAGATTTATGTATGCTATTATCATTCCTGTCAAGTCAAATTTCCTCCTAAACTTTCAATAGAGAGAAGAAAAAAAGCACTTTTTTTAAAATAAATGAGCAGTTTTTGGAAATCTTTTGACACCTCCAAGCCCTGCTCATTGTAAGGAAGCTTCTAATAACATCTGTTTAACCACAATCCTCTATGGTCTTTAAATGTAGTCAGAGTAAATATTTGCTCCCCTTGTAAAGTCTCCTTGTGTGGAGTGTCCTCACAGAAACACAGGCCCTTGGCCGTTTGGGATTGTGTGTTTGCTTTAGAAGAGATAACATCTGAGAACATGCACTGGACTTGTAGAGCATTCTGCTTGTCACATCAGTAAATTAAGCTGTCTGGACCTGCTGTCAGATGCCATTTTGATATTACGATGAGTTGATTGAAGTGGACCTTAACAAGTGGAAGTTTTAGCGCTGCAACATTAAGCTAACTTGAGGGACAATAAAAAAATTAAAAGTAAAAATAGATAATCAAGAATATTAAAATAAAAAATAATACAACTAATTGGGCAATATTAAAATAAATAATAAAAATGTTTTTAAAAAAAATCTATATCAAAATTAATTATTACACAAAATATTTTTCTGAAGATACAAAGGAAGATATTTTGTCTTTTAAAATAATATTAAATGAAGTATGCTGACATACAATAATGTAATAATGCAAGTTGTAACACAACTATTCCACAAATTAAATCTACAAAATTGAAATTGTAAAATAAAAATCTATAAAATCAAGCTTTAAGATTAGATTTTAAAGAACACAGAGGTCAATTAAAAAAAATGTAGTTTGGAGCATAAAAAGAAAATGCACTTTTCCTAATGTATGCAAGTGCAATGGATGGATAGGTACATGGATGTAGGTTACAAGATTAAATTAAAAGACCGAGACTGTGGAGCCAACCACACAAAACCTTGTATGCAAGTAAATGCATCTTAAAATATGCACAAATCTTAATAAGATTACTTGTCTGTCAGGATTCTAGCTGCATAATTTTGTCAGTGTTGATTTTAAGACCACATAACATTGCAAATATAGATACTTTATGGAAACATTATTTTTTGGTTTTGCCTGCAAGTAATAGAACACTGAAGTATTACTAGAATCTCTTTCCGTCGTTCAAAGCTGTACAGTAGCCACTTTTCTGTCATAAATCGCCTTGTGCTCTGTGGACAAGCCGTAACGTAAACTTCTGCTCGTTATGATCTGAAACAGCACTCTTACATGTGACGGATAATTTTTTTGTTTCATCTGAGCTTCAATTCCCCAGCCTGCAGAAAACAAACAAATACTTGTGATTATAACTGATGGGTTGGAAACTGTAGAGCGACTTGTTTATTTTCAATGAACGAAGCCAAACGCCATGCACATTTCCTTGTCTTACCATTGTGGATGAGGCAAAACATTACATTGCAGGTCTGCGTTGTTTCATTTGTGTTTCAGTTGTGTTTTAGTTTGAGGGCAATTACATTCTCTTGATCAGCAGTGATTAGTAATTCAGCGCCACGGTAATTATCATGGCAAAACTAAACAAAAGAATGCCTCATTGGATGACTTCTCTATGAAATCTAAAACTTATGTTGTTTGTGTGTCTCAGAAGAAAATTACTTTTGCTTTATAAATACTGTGTGTGTGTATATATATATATATATATATATATATATTATTCAATTAAAGCATTTTTTTTGTGATCAACTCTTTATTGTCTTTATTAAACAAAGATAACACAAACATCTACATAAAAAAATAAATAAATAATAATAAAATAGGACAGGCAAGGGGGGGCAACAGACACATCAAGAAATGTACAGTATGACAGAGAACACAATATAAAAATATATATACATACAATCATTCCTTTATATAATCCAAAATTTTGGAAGAAAAACATTGCCATGCACCAACAGTACTGGGTTTAGCCTTGTTAATTCGTGCTGTTGTACATCCACAAGTCACTATTTTGTGGAGGCTATGAATCCAATGAGTTTTTGCACACATGTGTGGAGTAAACCAGTTCTGTATTATTGTCTTCTTCGCAGCTGTAAACCCAGCAAACAACATTCTTTTTTGCAACAAAGTTATACAGGAGTCAGAATTGTCATTGAGAAGACATAAACCTGGATTAGGCAGGTAATCAATTTGTATTAAGGAGGATTGAACCAAGTTTACATTATCCCACATGTTGGCAACAACTGGACACTCCCAAAACATATGAAGAAAGGTACCAGACGATAGAGTGTTACAAATTTGGCAGTTAAAAGTTGATTGTAGTTTCATTTTGAACCTCTTGTAAGGGGTTATGTATGCTCTATGGATGACTTTGTAATTAAAGCATTCATTTAAAGTATAAGGAATATGTTTGGTATGTTCACACATGCTCACACTATCCTGACGCAGATGCCACCAAGTTCTTTGTAAGAGCGTCACCAGGTCTCTCTCTCTCTCTCTCTCTCTCTCTCTCTCTATCTCTCTCTCTCTCTCTCTCTCTCTCTCTCTCTCTCTCTCTCTCTCTCTCTCTCTCTCTCTCTCTCTCTCTTTTGCTCTCCCTCTGCATTCCCTTCACTCTGTATTACAAGCTTCTGTTTTCATCACATAGACTTGCATGATGTAGATCTCTTCATCGCTCAAAAATGAGGACTATATAACTGATTTAAATAATGTAATACAAATCATGATTAATCACATCTATTATTAGGAGCACCTGTTCAGTTTCTCATTAATGCAATTATCTAATCAACCAATCCACCACAAATAGAAAAAAGGGGCTACAATTTGCAAGAGCTCACCAAAATTGGACAGTTGAAGACTGGAAAAATGTTGCATGGTCTGATGAGTCTCGATTTCTGTTGAGATGGAAGAGTAATAATTTGATGTTAACAGAATGAGACCATGAATCCACCATGCCTTGTTACCACTGTGCAGGCTGGTGGTGGGGGTGTAATGGTGTGGGGGATGTTTTCTTGGGACACTTTAGGCCCCTAAGTGCCAACTGGGCATCACTTAAATGAGCCTACCTGAGCATTGTTTCTGACCATGTCCATCCCTTAATGGCCACCATGTACCCATCCTCTGATGGCTACTTCCAGCAGGATAATGCACCATGTCACAAAGCTCGAATCATTTCAAATTGGTTTCTTGAACATGACTATGAGTTCACTGTACTAAAATGGCCCCCACAGTCACCAGATCTCAACCCAATAGAGCATCTTTGGGATGTGGTGGAATGGGAGCTTTATGGGATGTGCATCCTACAAATCTCCATCAACCGCATGATACTATCCCATCAATATGGGTCAACATTTCTAAAGAATGCTTTCAGCACCTTGTTGAATCAATGCCACATAGAATTAAGGCAGTTCTGAAGGCGAAAGGGGGTCAAACACAGTATTAGCCTGGTGTTCTTAATAATCCTTTAGATGACTGTATATAGATAATATGTAGATATGATAACACATTTAGATAATATTTACTTGAAAACATGTCCAGAATCAGTGTACCAGAAGTCTTGTTTATATACCTGAGCATCAATAAAAGTGAAACTGGCATTTTACGCATGTGTGGTTGGATGGATTTGACCTTGAACAAGTGTTCCCTATATGCTAGTCTTTTTTGTTTTATCGAGACTGGAGGAAACAGGTCAATTATGTCCTTGATGAAGAGTCCTTATGACCGGTTTGAATCACAGTGGCTATCGTTACAAGTTTATCTTTACGATACAAACTTTCCCAGGCATTGTTTGTGTGGCTGATAAAAGTCATGTTCTATCTTAGGACACAATCCTGGTCTTGATGACATGAATGGATCAGCGTGAGTGGTTGCTGTAATGACAGGACCAGGGCAGAGGTGGCTGGGTTGTAGAAGCACCTCTCTTAGGTCAGGGTCAGAGTTGAAAGGTCACAAATGGCTAGCTGTATCCACTCATCAGGTCAGAATGGAAACTGCATTGGATACCATAAAACCGTATCAGGGCCCTATCACAATGACTGGTTGAAATCCAATAACCGTCAGCCTTGTCCCCAACGCACAGCACTGATCGTTAAGGCTTTTTGATTGGGGTCATTGCTTCCTTTAATTAAAGAATAATGCCTTTCCCTCACCCATCAAACATTCATTTATCTTTGTAGTGAAAATTTATTTTTTGTGCTTGGTTGATGACAGCCGCTAAAATGTGTTTTCTCCTAACAAAATATCCTAGTATATATGCAGTTTCTCCCAAAAATGTAATCTAATGAACTTTAGTTGGCTATTTGGTCTGAAAAAACACCTTCCTGTTTTCTCTTACTGCACAATTTTCCTTTCGACTTCTTCTTTTGATCTTATAAAATGTATTGTAACACCCAAAATTGATACAGTCGATATGGAATAAAAAATAAATAAAATAAGAAATGGCGTTTTATTCAGTTTCTGTAAAAAGGAACGTGTTCTTCTATCCCAAATTTATCAGATTTTTTTTTTACTGTGGCACTCTCAGAACATTCTGTTGGTTTTCTCTATGCTGTTTGTTTGAGACTGGACTTGACCAATTGTAGGAAGTGTCAAATAGTTCCTTTTTGAAAATAATTATTTAGCAATTCCATTTGTTAATGTGAGTGGTATAGAATTTACAATCTTTTCCTACCTTTCTTATTGGTTTGCTGTATTGACTCTGTTTAGATGATGTATACTGTAGATGGTTTAGTAAACTAATGGTGAGTAATGAGTAACCAAACATAGCTTGCTGTCTGAAAACTGATGTAAGATTTACTTAAAGGTGCTATATGTAACTTTTCTTCTAAAATGAATCTTTTATATTGCGTGTTTTTGAAGGGGTTGTAATTAGTGTTGGGCGATATGCTCCATTTTCATATCGTCCTATCGTCAGCCTGTGAGATCGGCGATACACGATATTATCGTGAGGGGGCGGGGCTAACTTATTTGATTATTAACTTGATTATTCAGCCTACTCATTAATTTGCTTGTTTTATTAGCCTACTTCTTTTTATATACGAGAATCTTTTTTCTATTTTGCTAGCAAAGGTGGAGTGTTTATTAATAGGATCAGGTTATTTCCTGGTATAGTGAGGTAAAAAAAAGAGATCCTAATCCTTTTGTTTGTCAACGGGAAATTTACGGACACATTAGCCTATTTTCATGCCGTTACATGCAGCATTTTGACTAGGGCCTATTTCTGCACGAGATGAAAACACGTTTTAATAATTTCTTGGGTCAGAAAAAGTCGGAGTTTGCGATATGTGTCCCCCTACCAGTGCGCTCTCTGCGCACTTCACATGCGCACTTCAGTAAGCACGAAGTACGCGGGTTAATGTGTTTTAAATGCCGGGAGAAACAAGAGCAAGGGCCAAACGTCTAGCTGAGTCGATCGGTTTATACTTATACTTATGACTTGACTCAGATAATTAAGGAAACGTTTACATGACCACATGCATTGTCAAGTTTATTCAACATAATCAGGTTAAGAACGTCGTTGCATGTAAACGCGCTTAATCTCTGAAAGTGAAAGTAAAAACGGACTGCTTTCGGCATCTGCATTAACGCCGCGTTCCCTCAGAGACGACGATGATAACGGTAACTAATAATACTATTTAAGTGATATTATTATTAATACTATTTAGTAATTGTATTGTTTTTAGTGTTGGTGTCATTAAACGTTTTGTTAATGTGTTACGGAAACAAATACTGACGAACAACGATGCCGTTTTCATCTTGGATCTGTAGGAAATTGAATTTTGCGTCTGTTAAAACGAGCACACTTGATAATTTGTGAATGGATCACCTTGCAATTATATTTTGATGTGGGATGTTTTTTAGTCTGTTTTAAAAACATTCTCTTAGAGGAGTCCTCATTAGTGCGTGTCGGTGTTGTTGCAATTGTTATGAGGTGATGTCGTTGTAAATTTAGGCAAGGCAAATTAATTGTAGTTCCTAATATTCATTTAATAACAATAATAGCTTTATAATAATAATAATAATAATAGGCCTAATAATAATAATAATTTAATACATTATGGTAAAACGAGCCAATTATCGTATTGATATCGTCAAAGGCATCTGCCATCGGCGATATGTCAGACTATCGTCGATACACGATACTATCGTCTATCGGCACAACCCTAGTTGTAATCACACATTACAATGATCCACTTTGTCAGGTTTTGCTATTACCTCTGAATGCCAGTATTCCTATTTCTATGTGAAATCTCCAGGTCGGATTTTCTGCAAAATCCATCGGATGTGAGTGTGAAGTGCATGCGCGCTCCCGAGTCTCTCTCCTTTTTATATAGAGTCTATGCGACGGCACTGCAGCTGACGACATGGAGTCTGATAACACTAAAAAACGACCTGCCTCCAGCACAACACTCAACACAAACTCCACATAAATATAAAAAACAAAACAAAAATTTATCCTCTGAAGCTCTTCAGGCCAAACGTGAATCGGATCGACTTAGGACGATCAACATCGGCAGATCGTTTTAATTTTATGGAGAGACCTCCGGAAGTTTTCAGATATGTTGAAATAATGGTAAACTGTTATGACATAGCAAGGCAAACTACAACATACATGAGACATGAAATGAATACAAAAGACTGTTTCAGGATAACAAAAAGTGAGTACTTTAGGATGTAACTTTTATGTACTAGATCTACTGTTTAATGTCACTCATCTCACTACTATCATATTGTTTATAATACACATTTCCAGACACGTTCAGTACAGTAATGTTACTTCCTACGGTCTTACTGTTACACTGAAATTGTTCAGTCTAGCGTTAGTTCACTAACCGTTTTCGTTATCATATTATGCATTCACCTATGTTGACATTGCTGATTGTGAAAGATACACAAATAATTGCCTTATGCTAGATAACACCACAAATGTAACGTTATCATGGTACGAGCATGGAGCATTTGTTCAACGTCAAGCTGATAAAAGTAGCCTATTATTGTAATGTTACAGTGGGGGTTTACATGAGTTTCCAGCATGTTGTGTGATGCTTTCTCCGGTGTGTTGAAAGTCTCAGTGTGGCCGTGTACCGTGAGTGCCCTTCTGTTCGAGCACGAGCGCTCTCGTAAAAATTGGTTGCAATCTGAAACATCACCGATAGAGGCCACTAAAAAAATACATATAGCACCTTTAAATATGCTTCCTTAAATATTTATGTTGGAGATTCCAAAGTAATGGGAATTAACAGCTGTTATAGTAACAAAGCCTCTGCAATATATAAAGCCTTCACATATTGCCATTTTAAAATTTTGTTTATTTTGGTTTCAGGCTCACTTTTCTTCTCCCAGAGGATGGTGAAACATTTCCTGCTTAATGAGCAAGTAGATTTGCCTGGTTTCGTTTTTAATTTATGACCTTAAAAATATTGCAGGGTATTAAAAAATAAATCATCATCATTATGAAATGATTGCTTGGGTTGCACCTCTACTTAGAAGCACTCTCTGTTGGCCGAAACAAATGAGACTTTAGGGTTGGACCGTTACCCTCATGTCTGCATGATACAGTCTTGAAAAGAGCCCTCGAGAATACACAAGCGACTTTGTACATACTCATGACCTGGTTGTTGTTATTATTCTTGAGACGATCACAGGGAAGTGTTGAAAGGTTGGCGCAGCTGTGAAAAATGTCAATGATTTGGTCTCGCTCCTAGGCTATTAAACATCACTGAAAGCTGTGGTTGTTTATACTAACACCTTTTACAACAACCGGGTGAGACCTTTTAAAGTTTTTGATGGGTTTGCTTGGTTAAAGGCAATCTTGAACATTGAAGATGCATTATAAACACGTTAGAGGCACGTTTTGCTTTGTTCCATCCTTCCTCAGTGATCACTTCCACTGGATGAAGTTTGTTGATGATGATGAAGCTTGCTTTCTGATGTCGCAGTTCATTTTAATCCCAACCTTCCTCTCTCTGCTTGGTTGTATACATTGTGTGTAAAGTTTTTTTATTTATTTTTTTTCTCTCCACAGGAATGGCAGAATTCCATCCAAAAGAATGCGGGTTTGGCCTTCATCGAGCTTGTGAACGAGGGCAGGTAATTATCTAATCCCATCCTCTGACCCTTTCTTAGCCACCTCCTCATTATCTTCTGGCCTACAACGCTATGTTGCGTGTATACAATCAGATCCTGTTTGGGAGGTAATCGATGTAATGTGGAAAGGGGATCTACAGGGTGACCTGGAGTTCAAGGCGTCTGTCAATAACTTGGCTTGTTCCCATATGTTTTTGTGAGGGCAGCAGCGCCTTAGTTTCTTGTCCACCTCTTGGGAAATCTTTCTCGTATCTTGCTGTTTTCAGACAGGTTTATGTCTCATTTTTTGGACTCTTTTACTCAAACTCCCTTTGGGATGGAAGAATCTCTGTCTTCAATTTCAAGCCCTTAGATCTTTCAGATGGCTCGCGTTTCTAACTTAGCAATGTAAATTAATGTTAATGAATGCTGCTGTGCTGATGAGCTCTCCAGAAATGTTAATGAATGCAGTGATGCGCTGAGGCTCTTCCACCTTAACTGCTGGCCATCTTTAGGGCTCTTTTTCAAAAGCATGCTGTTCTATTAGAAAGTAGGGTAAATGTTTAGACATCATCTTTGCACACCGGCACCTGTCATTATTACCTAGATATTACCTAGGTCTAAAGTGCATCAAATATGCCATTATAATGCTTACTGCAAGTAATCATAGTGTTTTTCCCAAAGTCAAGCTACTTGGAAAATGTAGTAAGCTAAGCTAACAGTTACTCTACATTAAATTAAAGGACAACTCCGGCGCAAAATGAACCTTTAGTCTAATTACACATTGTTACCTAGTCAACCGTTATCTGAGATTTGTTTTCATGATTGCCGAATGTAAATAGTTTTATCTCTAAAAACAGTTTAGCCTATAACGCTAGTATAATGCTAGTATATAGGGCATAGAGTAATGACAAATAAAAATCGCTTGTTATTACCACTAACAAGGCTCAAAATAGCCCCACACTAACACGACAGCATAAAAAGAGTCCCTACATTCAAACCGAAGCAGTGAGAACTTTGTCAGTGTCCATACAGTTTAATAAGCAGATGTTTTATACACACAGTCAACTTCGCGAATACAGGAAGAAGCCATCTTGGAAAAATAGTCTCTACCAGTCGATCTACGAACGCCGATCCAAGTGTGCTGGTGAGATGTGAATAAGGTGATAAGGTGAGCGCGAACAGTAGGCTACGTGTACATATTGAAGACAAGTAAACGGTTTGTGTTTGTGTTTCTTCTGGAAACAACGGATCATATGAGATTCTGCACAGTTCAGCGCACTTGGATCGGCGTTCGTAGATCGACTGGTAGAGGCTATTTTTCAAAGATGGCTTCTTCCTGTATTCGCGAAATTCACTGTGTGTATAAAATATCTTCTTATTAAACTGTGTGGACACTGACAAAGTTCTCAATGCTTCGGTTTGAATGTAGGGACCCTTGTTATGCTGTCGTTTTGGTGTGGGGCTATTTTGAGCCTTGTTAGTGGTATCAACAAGCAATTTTTATTTGTCATTACTCTATGCCCTATATACTAGCATTATACTAGTGTTATAGGCTAAACTGTTTTTAGAGATAAAACTATTTACATTCGGCAATCATGAAAACAAATCTCAGATAACGGTTGACTAGGTAGCAATGTGTAATTAGACCAAAGGTTCATTTTGCGCCGGAGTTGTCCTTCAAGCTTGACTACACAGAAGCTACCCTCCTGAGAAATGTAGCAAGCTAAGCTGCAGCAACATGGCAAAAGTACCAACTAACTTCATTCCACACAAGTCAATGTTATCTCAGTGATCAATAAAACTGTCAGTCAAACAGATTGTTCAATTCAATTGTTTATTCAACAACTGTTCCAAACCAATTTGGCTACAATAACAAAACCACAACTATATAAATCCATATAGCTATATAAAACCATAACTATAATAACTATAACAAAACCAGGTGTCCTGGATTTTGTGGATCTTTCAATCAAGTCTTGTGTGTCAGCCCTAGGATTGTTACGTGATGTCACCGTCTGGAGCAGAGGGTGGTGGTAATGCACCAAAAAGCTAGTTGCCAACTGTCGTAAAACATGAAGTAGTACTGTCTATGACCATCATACAGAAGTACTTCTGTCAGCTACACAGCCAACACAGGTCCATGTATAGTGGTGGCGTCACTTACTGATACAGGATCAGTGATCATTGGCAGTTATTTAGCAGAAATTCTTGGGAAAATTGCTACCGTACTACTTGATTTACAAAAGAGCTTTGCTACTGAAAAGCTGTCTGATTCAGAAAACAGAGACACTACGCTATTGAGGATTACCACTACAGTATTGAGAACACTACCACCACACAATTGACCTATGGCTAAGCCACGCCCTCAAACGCAATGAGCCAATCACAGTGTGCAGCTAACCCAATACACTCGGACATTCTCTGCTTCCACGTCCATTGAAATGCATTGCAGTTAGTCAGGTTTCATTCGTTATTCTTGTCATTTTGCATGCAACATTTTGCATGCAACTCCGACACTAGGTTCCCGAGAGGCTGGGCGGCGGTGTGTATTTTTTTTTTTACCCTTTCCCAAGCCACATCTCAACCGAGATAAGTGTCTGGTCTGGATAAAGTTATGTGATTAAGTGATGCGGTAGACCACAACACCAACTAAACGTGGATAAATTAAACAAGGATGTCTACATCTGTTCTAAGAACAACGCATTTGAACGTTATCTTTAAAATATCAAACGTAAGAAAACGTAAGCTGCGTGTACATCATGTCACTTAGCTTCATTAACATCTGTAAATAACCGAGATAACAAATGTTAACAATGTTGTGCTGAATGATTAATGTAAATACTGTAGCACTAAAAACGGTGATGGCAACGATAATGGTTTATAACGTTTACAATGTGAACTATACATTTTTGCCTGGAGCTTTTTATCGACCTTCTCAACAATAAAATTATTAATATAACCCTCCAATGCATAGTTAAGGCCCTTTATGTAACTTTGAGATGATACATAATCTTTCTGTCTCCAAAAATCACCAATTACCTCCTGTGAAATTTTACCATAGCGCCTGCCCCCGAATGTTGACTGTTTGTCCGAGTGAGTGGAGGGGGCGTGGCTTAGCCATAGGTCAATTGAGAAATGTAGTTTGTAGCGATGCTACTACTCAACACTGACAAATACTGTGGCAGTGAAGTGATTACACTGTATGGGATGATAGCTCTGTATTGCTCTCGCGAAAGTCACACTCCAACCGGTCTAATTTAAAACGGTTTAATTTGGCGTGAGATTTACATGTCTCACGCCATGATATTACCATTTGTATAATCGGTAATCGAATTTCTTTTGTTTCTCTAGATTGTCATATCATAAAGTAAGTAAAAACAGATAAAGAAAGGAAAGAAAGCAAAAGGGTGATAGAATGAAGGGCAGTCACAGAGAGTGGGCTGTGTTATTGATGGCAGTCGGGGTGAGAGGGTTGGGAGAGGGTCACTGCAGAGTCCCTGGCACGTCCGCTCCCCCGCTGCCCGCCGCCGACACATCAGGCTCGAGTTTCAACCCTCCACCCTCCGCCTGTTATTCTTCCACTTTGCAGAGGCCTAAGCCTCCTGACCTGCTGAGATACTCATCTCTGTCCCTGGGGGGAATGTTTTATTAGGCCATGGCTTGTGTTGTTCACAAATCTGCCCGGGGTGTAAATGTGCTGTTTCAAGATCAGGTTCTTCCCTGTCTGTGCTAACCCAGGGCACCGTGGTTAGGAAAAACAATGCTGATTCACAAACAAGACTCTTGAGATGGAAAGAACAGCTTCAGGTTTTGATGAGGGTTGACAAACAGTAGCAGTAAAATCAGGATACATCTGATCTCCCATCAGCCCCTATAATCATCAGATGTCCTGTGATAAGAAACTGTGTGTGTGTTTATCCAAGGAAGGCTGTTCTTACATATGTAGAAACATGAGCTGGGGTGAGACGTGCCCCTTCTCCACACCCCCTTGTTAGATACGTATCATTTACAAATCAATCGCTGGTTGTTTTAGTTGGGGTGGTTTTTAGCTGCCGTGCTAAATATGATTTTCTGCTTGTTTTACATGGTGTTGTTAAGCGGGTTTAGCGTACTATTTACACTTCGATTGCCTTACACAACTGTGTTATTAAATCAGCAAAATTTATTTCATCACAGATTAGCAGTTGAGAGACGTGGAAGATATCCTTTTACTATTTTGTTGGCCAACATCCTTCATTGTACATTGAATTTATATATTAGTATTCTTTAATATGGATGCACAATATACCAAAGCAACATAATTTATCGCCCATATTGGCAGAGATTATTAATGTTTATTGTATCGGCCAATATTGGTTGTTTATCAGCTATATGATATTTATTAACATTTTTTTTTAAAGTACTATAGATTTAATATATAAGCCATACTATGAAAATATATATTGGCTTATTTGTATTATAATTTCACTATAGGTGGATCTGTTGTCTCTTGATTTCTCTTGCATCTCTTACGATCAGTAACATTTTTTTTAATACATGTAAAAATACATCTGTGATTTGTTTTCTGATTTAGTTTACTTGGATCTGTGTGAAATGCTAACTTGGATTCAGTCTACCTACACAAACTGCATAATTATTGAAAATAATTCAGATAGAATCATGTGCATCGTGTATGAACTCCTAATGTTCAATGTGTTTTTGATGTGCAGACTGCTGAGCCACACCATGAAGGACCATCTGGTGCGTGTAGCTAATGAGGCCGAGTTCATTCTGAGCCGCCAGAGAGCAGAGGACATCCACAAACACGCTGAGTTTGAGGTGAACACACACACACATATACATGAAATGACTTTATTGATACCACTAAATATTGCCCTTGCTTCCTGCACTATTAATTTGGCCAAACATACTGATGACTGATGGCAGTTGTGAAGCTTTTATCTTTAGCTTACTAATACTGGATTTATTTGATCAAAAATATTGTGAAATATTATATTTTAAATGATGTATTTTTTTTAAATACTATATTTTAAAATGTAATTTGTTCCTGTGATGACTTTTTTTTACTACATTTTTTACTCAAGCTCAATTTTTACTCCAGTATTTAGTGTCA
Source organism: Pimephales promelas (assembly GCF_988280905.1). Classification (NCBI taxonomy): domain Eukaryota; kingdom Metazoa; phylum Chordata; class Actinopteri; order Cypriniformes; family Leuciscidae; genus Pimephales; species Pimephales promelas. The sequence goes on from NC_142774.1 coordinate 27,268,709, forward strand.
CATGACACTAAACATGCAGATTAGAGCCATTTCCTATTTTTATCAATGTTGAAAACAGTTGTTCTTCATAATATTCTGTGGAAAACTTGATATATTTAGTTCATGAGTCTTTGATCAATAGAAACATTCAAAAGAACAACCTTTTGATTTTTTTTTTTTTTTTTTTTTGCTTTTTGTAACAAAGTAAAAGTCTTTAAACTTTTACTTTGTCTCCAGACTTTTGAATGGTAGTGTATAAAAAAAAAACAATCCCTTCAATATGTCCTTCCCTAACTTACTGTTTCAACGGGGAATACATCAACTCAGGAAAAAAAATTAATTTGTAAAAAAAAAATTCAAGTCAATTCATTTCATTGGATCTTGAAGAATTCTGCTACAGCTGAGTGAAGCAATAACTAAATTTTCTTGACATATTGTACAAACAAGCCACTTTCACTTCATGCAGATGTATTCTGTTTTCAGGGTTGATTTACAATTTAAAAAAAACTGTTGTAAGATTTAATGAAATTGTTAAGCCCCTGTGAGGATATTAAAAAAAGAAAGTTTTGTCTGTCGGAACTGAGAAGCTGCCAACGTGAGGGAGAACAAATGTTTTCTTTTCAAACACAACTTATATGCAAGAAGGTTTGAAGCTTTGGCTAGAGAGATTGCGTTTGGCATGTATCTTACCAAAACATAGCAGCACGGTTGATTTATTCCTTATAGCACAGCCATGGGGCATTCCTCCACCGCTGCCCCGCCAAACACGCACACACATCACCTCTTTTATCACTGTAGTCTCGCTTTCTCATTCCTTCCATCATTCTCCATTTCTGTCTACCTGCTCCTTTCCCCCCCCCACGATTCCCCTCGGACTCGTGTTCTGCCTGTTTTGCTCCCTTTGTGGGAGAATTTCACCAGTGACAGGAATACAGCACCTTCATTTCTATCTTCCTTTCGTTTCCCATCCCTCCCTCTAGTTCTGTCTGGCACTGGGGCAGGATGTGACAGTGTAAAGGCGAAGTGGGCTCTGCTCTGTTCAACATCTCCCACCCTCCAGTTATAAAACGTTATGCTTTCAGAAAGGTTCAAGGCAGGGTCTCTGAACTGAGACTATAATAGGAAAACATTTGAAGTACAGTATTAAATGTAAACGTGCAAAATCAGGGAAAGCGATCATGTATCATGTCTATCTGCAGTAGTCTGCTTTGTTAGGGTCATGTTTTGTATGTGATTGGCCTATACACTTATTTTGGCAGCTGCGCCCAACTTCTAGGCTAACTGTTTTTGGAAAACAAAAGAGTTCGGACTCCCACACGTGATCCTCCAGTTGTCATTATCAGCTCAAAGAATCAGAATCACATTATTCGCCATTATTTTTTTTTCCTAGTTGTGAGCACTAGATCAGTGGTTCTCAACTGGTTTGAACGTGCGACCCATATTTCCCCATGGTCATTAGGTCGTGACCCATTTTGTTTTTATTTGACCTAATTCAAATATATACTGTACACAATTATACAAATTATATTAAATTTGCTTTTAAAACCAAACTGTTCCACTTTACTTAACATACGCATTAATTTTTAAGAATATGACTTATACTGAATGATGAATAAACAGTATAAGGTAAAGCTATTAAATAGCAGTCCCAAACTAGTTATTTTTAGTTAATACATTAAAGTTAGTTAATTGGTATGAGCCACCACAGTCATATAAAATTAAGTGGTATTTTGGGGTAAACAATATTTACCATGGTAAATACACAATACTATGAACTGTTAATGGTACATAATATGGACACTGATCCTGATTAATAGAATAAGCGTCATATAAATAATGTTAGACACTGACTGACATATAGTCTGACAACGTCATGGATGTCTCGATTAAGAGAAAAATAGGATGTTGTTGTTTTTTGACTGCATACTCCGGCCGCTCAAAGCGGTCTTGTGACCCAGTTGAGAAACACTGCACTAGATAGCACAAAACAATTTAGTGTTTCTTGCAAAATAGGTTCAAAAGTTCCTTGTTATTCAAAAGAGCCATTTGTCCCACTGCTAAATCTGCCGAATTTTCAACCGATCCTACTTTATTACATTGTCCTCACTGAATAAGCAAAAAAATAAAATAAAACCCAGTTGCAGTTGCGAACAAACTGTGGAATTTCATCAATACTTTCTAATGAATCTGTTGAGCCAATGGGCAAATCATTGTAAATCAGACTAAATTGATCATAGTTTCAATCATGGACTGAATCAGTCTGATTTAATCACTGAATCTTTTAAATGACCCACTCAATAAACCACAGTTTGTGTCCGACTCGAAATGAACCGAGAACCGGAACATTTTTGGAATGTTAATTTCGAGCAAAATCATTATTTGATCCACTGACTGCTTGCTTATTTTTATTTATTTATTTATTTATTTTTATTATATAATACATTATTAAGCCTAATTATTTACCAAGGCAAATATAGTAAAATAATACAATTTCAAATAACAGTTTTCTATTTTAATATATTTTAAAACCTTTGGTGCTCTTTGCATGTCAGTCAAAAATGACTTTTTTTTTATTACAATGAGTTTAATGTACTATATTTGAGTTCAATAATGTTTTTATTTACTATTTTATATCTTTTTAAGGTATTTTATGGTACTAAATTATATTTACGCTGTATTTATAATCCATTTATTTTCTTAGAATATACCTGAAAATTAAATTTCCAACTTAAACATGACATTTCCAAAGTAAATCTTGAATGTTTTAGACCACCGATTTATGTTTGATCTCTTTTCAAAGATGGCACTTGGCAGATTATTACAGATTATTGAAATGAAAATGGTAAAAAAAAAAGGGTGAACTTAAAAAAGTTACAGAATTGTACGTTTATTGTTATGAAAAATGCACAAAGATACTCTTTTTCATTTTTTTTATGAAATATATATTTTCAAAAACATGTTTTACACACACACAAAAAAATTCAAAGCTAATATAAATCAAAATGAATCTAAACAAGTTGTGTTCCTTATTTGAGATTGAAAAAAAAAATAGCTTTCAGTAAGATTTTGTTTGGTTTGGCAGTAACAAAAGTTTTCACCAGATGAAATTTGTCTCCCATTAATTTTCAATACGGACGTTATTGACCACTGAAATTTCAACAGCCATTCCTCTAGTCCTTCAGAGTGTCACATGCTCCTTCTAACAATCATTCTAACATGCTGATTTGATTGGGTCAACAAAAAAAAAAAATCTTATCAATGTTTGTAGATTATTTTTGCTGCCAGTATCCATGTGTTCTTATGGGCTGGCATCTCACAAATGCCAACAGATTTAATGACACAGCCATTTCAGCAGTAACACTCAACACTACAAAGGGCCTGCGGGCATGTGCCTTGTACAGCAGCTGAGAGCTGGCAGTATGGGTTGAAAATACCCTGCTTAAACAAGCTTCCTTACCTCACAGTGACATTTAGAGGGAACCTCGGAACACCCTCTCTCATCATTCCCGCTGCCCCAAATTCCCAGGATTGGCCAAATTCTCCCAGACGCTCAGTGGAAGACGGCCGCACTCTGGGGACATGCTTGGCTTTCCTTTTTTACTCTAATTGGCCCCTCTGGTCCGATTCTTTCTGCTTTTCCAGCCTCACTCACCGCAGGGTGGAGAATGAATTATTCTCAGAAATACTACTGTATATTCTGCCAAATGTGGGGGGAAAATGCACAAATGATCAATGTTAGGCACATTAGTTGGATGCTTATAAAACATGCTAAAAATACATTGAGATGTTACACTCTCTCCATTTTAAAACGAGGTGAAAATATTCCCTCAACATTAAATGAATAAAAGGCCATGGTATTATTTAATTCTCCAACAAATACAAAAATGGTGATATAAGTGATATAACGTGCCTGGTGAAGACCTTAGGGTCGATTTTATAAATCCTTTGGAGCAGTAATTTTCAGTTTGAAGACTTCATACTTCTTTAATTATTCAATTCTCCACCTGAAATCTCCCATAAGGCTGTTCTCTCTGGAGCAGGGTTATTCAGTCAGACTAATTCACATGTCTTGACCAGCATTGTCAAGTGCAATTATGCCATATTTTGTCACTCAGACTTTAAAGTCAGAAGCGTTCCATGACGAAAACCATACACTGAGGAGCTCCATTGACCCAAACTCTGCTTTAATAAGAGAAATTGTTGTTGGACAGACAGGCAGATAACTGGGAATTTTCTAAAGGAGAACATTGGCTACATTTACAGTCACCATGGCGTGAAACGTGTCTGTAGAAAAATCCTAAATTGTATTCCAAAATTTCTCTAAATTATGGATGCATCTGGAGAACGTTGTCAAAGTTTGATTATTTATTTATTTTTTCTTACTGCATGCCTTCTCAGTCTGTACATAGCACAGATTTCTCAAGAATCTATCTCAGTATTGAAACCCTTCACTTAGATATAGTTGCTCCTCTGTGACCCCTGAAAAGGAGTAAGCCTCTGATAAGTGCAGCACTGATATTGCTGTATTGATTTTCCTCCATTCCGGCTCTTGCCATCTTCCCTGAGCCACTGGTTTCATTTTTGCACGGCCACAATAAAAATAACAGGCCAGTGAAAGATACCCCTGGGGGAATCACACTGCCTCTCCATCCTGAAGAGTAGTTTACACAGGATTTGGATATTTAAGGGAACAACATGAAATATGAGACATATGAGAACCAGAAAGAATGCTTGGAAAGTTTTGCTTTTTTGATTCTTAACATTGTTTCATTCAAGAATTCCTGTGTCTAATGCTGTAGCTTTGACTACATTCAGAATGACGATAATTTAGGCAGTTATCAACAGTTATGTCACTTCAGCAATATTTGAACAGGGCTTGTTAATTCCTTGAGGGATTTAAGGAAATTTGTGTTTCACATCTGTGTTTTTCTCTTTCAAACTTATATTAAGTGGCTTTTAGTACTATGTACTTACATAGGAAAATAAGTACAATATACTTATTGTGTTCAGGTTGTATAGTAAAACACTTTTGCTGCTATTGAGGTGTGATATGGGTAAGGTTAGGGACAGGTGTGGTGGTATGGGTAGGTATCAGGGTGGGTTAAGGTGTAAGGGAAGGGTCAACTGTGTAATTACAAATGTAATTACATCAATTAATTACAGTTGTAATTAGATGCAGGTATTTTCAAAATATAAGTACAATGTAAAAACATGTATGTACACAATAAGTCCAATGTATCAAAGTAGTAACTTTAATGTAAGTACATAGTACTTAAAGCCACTTAATATAAAGTGGGACCTTTTTTTTTCCACATCGTTTCTCGTTTATTTTAAACTTTATTTGTTGAATACTAATAACCAATAATTTTTTGCTAATTTATGTTAAGATTTACTGCCTTGTGCACCTTCTTTCATGATTTACAACTTTGTGAGCAAAATAAAAATTCAGGTAATGATAGCTCAGCATCTGTAATAACAAAAAACAAGACAAAAAACACCTTGCATGGAAGGACTGACTGACTATCACAAACTACTCAGATTGACCACTGTTATATTAGTGACAGGTTTGACCTCAGTCAAAATTCCTTCCCTTTGTTATATACCTAATGTTATAATGTAATCATGTACAGTTGTAATCAAAATGATTCAACCCCCATTGCAAATTCGGTTTATTGGTAAAATTACAGACCTTCAGCTGTTTTCAATGAACAAACCAAACAAAAGTAATTGAAATGGTTCAAGTGTTTTCCCCAAAATCAACTGAAAATACAACGTTCCATTTCAATTCATTCCAGAGACCAAAAATTAGCAATATCCCTATGATAAACATACAGTACATGGATCATTTGAGAAGAAATCTGAGGTTAACGTAAACTGAACCAAGGAGAAAATGCAATATTAGGACAGTTTAATATCTGTTTCAGGACAAAGCAAACTAACATTACTCAATAATAGCATGCTTGTATGTGAAGCGTGGACTTCTCTGTATAGTGTATTGTTGACTTGAGGAATGGGTCTTAGGAGAAAGGTGGCAGCATTGAAGACGGCTTTTGTTCCAGTGCATTGTGTAGCCTTTGAATTATTTAGGAAATAAAAATAAATTTATGTTTGTTCTCTGTCAGGGTTCAAATCCACCAGAAGAGATGATGGTGGATACCAGTGATTTAGACACATTTTTATTACTTAGATGGATAACATATGCCTTTATACACTCCCCCGCTCCCCTCATGTCTCTGTGTCTCACACACACACATACACACACACACTCATCCATCCTCTCTGGGATTGAGTTATCTTTACCCCTTGAGAGTGAGATTACAGGGACAGCAGGGTCCTGACGGACACAGAGATAACCGCTGGAAATCCAATTATCTTTTAGTGTTCTCTTTCTAATAGGATCTCTAATACGGAAAAGATTTTTCCGGTAACAACTGTACGATGGCGGCCGATACCTGCGAGGGAGAAAAGAAAGGACAGATTTAGAGAGAGAGAGTGACTTCCTTTTTTAATGATAGTCTTTCTTTATTAGGAATGAAATGTGGAGGAGATTGGGCCACAAGGCCAGCTCTTTCGGATGTGATAGAACGAAGTCATTGTTTTCTTTTTCACTCTCTTGCTCTTTTTTTTTTTTTTTTTTTGTTAGCTTTGACTTGATCTTGAAGTGATGTAGTGTAATTGAGTTGACTCCCGACTGAAGTGTGTGTGAAAAGAGGTGATGGGTCACTTCATTAGCGCTTAGTGTCTGTGTTCCTGTAAGAGGAGAACAGGAGTTAATGACATCAACTTCAAAATGAGACTCATGACCTCGTATTTTTCCAGCTGCATGTTCACTAATCCAGCCTCTGACAGTTATCTCTACTAGCCAAACAAAAGCAAATCTAAATGATGTGTACTTAGAGCTTCAATAAGCTTACACTTGTGCCCTTTGATAAGACAGCAGCTATCCTTTAGCTTCTCCGTAAATGCTGTCTTTACCTCAAATAATGGCTTTGTGGAACACACACAACGTACATACCTTTTCTCTCTTTCCCCTTTTCTTTAATTAATTCCCCAGCTGATAGCAGTGCAGCAGGTCATTATACTGGATGTCGTGTATGACTCTCATGAATTGAGCCCTTCTGCTTCCAGTAGTTCTCACTACACTCTCACACCAAGAACACTGAGGGCTTAGATGCGCAGAATTTCTAATCAAATGAATCAATTGATATGCAGTTGGATTGATCGATTAATCAATATTTGCTGAGAAAAGATCATTTAGACATTGCATTATTGTGATTTGATCAAATTTGAGGTCCTAAACAGCCTTAAATATCTGAACTGGAACAACAAAAACTCTTAATTCTCACTTTAAGAGGTTTTAAATGTGTGGACGAAAAAAAGGAATCGTAATACGGCCAAATGTGATTATTAAAATTCAGATGACTTTGATTTAAATAAATGTGAGCACTGCAAGTTCAAATTAAAAACACTGTGTTCACTAGGGGTGTAACGATACACGTATTCGTATAGAACCGTTCGGTACGAGGCTTTCGGTTCGGGTTTCGGTATGCATTTGACCATTTTTTCCTGCCAACCAAAATTTCGTTATTTCAAATGTAGGTGCGTCGTGCTCTCATAATGTAAGAGACGCTGGCGTGACCACTATATTGCCGAGCATCAAAATGCAAATGTAATTGTGCAACTTGTGTGGTTGACGGACCATTTATCAGTTTGGACCAATGTGGCGTGAGCCGATCTTAATCGAGCAGCACTGTTACTACACAGAGAAATCAGAACGAATAAAATCGGAATTCGCCACTGAAGTAATCTCATCGCTGCGAGATCGAGTGAGAAACATTCACATTTCTCTGTTATTATCGGATCAAACAGCGGTGACGTGGATACCAGGAACAAACATTGTGCCATGAATGAACTATCCAGTGTCCACAGATCAGCAACATTCACCATGGATTTACTATATAGAGAGCCTAAGTTCCTCCCCTTCCGGTCGACCACCATGGGACCTTATTTCGGAAAAATATTGAATGGTAGTCAATGGCGAGAGACAACAAATATTTTGATCTCGTTTTAATTGTGCCCTGAATTACACATATGATGTTTGTCAATTTTAAAGATAAATTTTAAAGTAAAGAAAGTCGCAGTTTGATGTGAAACCGTTGAGGTATAAGACTGTGAAAATACGTAATTACAAAGACTACAAACCCCAAAGGCGCACATTTTCTCTCAATGAATGAAGCTAACTTTACTGAGGCTAATGTCTGTCATTGTTTCCATAGTCTCACGTTATAATCGTAACGTTACGCCATCATACCTGAGTGTTTTGTACCAGACTGCACACACACGAGCAGCGGATCTCACTCGTTGTTTCACTTCCCGGGAGATGTAGTTCATAGAGCGATTTTCACATAAAACTAAAAGTTACTCTTCTGTTTTATGACAAATTGGGACGTTTTTGTCTTTCAGAATTATCTTTTAAATTGACAAACATCATATGTGTAATTGAGGGCACAGTTCAGACGGAATAAAAAGATAAGTTGTCTCTCGCCATTGACTACCATACATATTTTTTCAGAAATAAGGTCCCATGAGCCGGAAGCGGAGGGGCGGGACTTAGGTTCTCTATAACACTACTAACTGTAACCATTGAAGTTTGGCAGGAATAGAAGGCTAGAATGCTTTCAAGTAACTTCACGTCAGTTTTATTTTGACATTATGAATACAATTGCTGCCCTCAAATGTTAATCTGAACTAAAATAAACCTTTGTTTATAACTACTACAATATTACATTTAATTTTTTCTAAGGAGCTGTTTTGTTTTATAAGCTCCTAAGAAAAGTCAAGTATAGCTCCATCATTGCTCAAAGTTAAAAAAATGTCATAGTTTATGATGTTAGTTTTAATAAAAATATATATATATATATATATATATATAAATAAATAAATAAATGACATTTCTCTACCATTTTTTTCTTTTTGCCGTATCGGAACCGTACCAAACCGAACCGTGAATTTTGTGAACCGTTACACCCCTAGTGTTCACAGTTCGCAGGCTCACAGTTTTGGATTGTTCTCAATCAATGAATACTGCACACTTATTCCAAGTAATTGCTTATGATCTGCTGTTAATGAATTGTGACAATTGTATATTTTGTAATGTTGCGTTATAATAAGGGTGTGTATTCTATCTCCCTCATCTGTTTGAATTAGCAACTGGAAGTAGTAAAGACATTTCAAAATAAGAGCTACTGTCTATTTCAGACTTGTTTATAATTAAAAGTCCCATATTATGAATTCTAAAAGTATTTTCTCCTGGATATTATTGGTGTTTTGGTTACACAAGAAGCTGTATCTGGCATTTAATTCAACGTAAACCCTGACCCCCAAGAACATTATTTAACACAGTGAATATCATAGGTTTTACTTGCATGAGCACAATAATTCATTTGTTGCCTTTATTTAAACGCATTATTATTGTATGAGCAAAATCCCAAATCTCACGAGTAATATTAATGTATTTTTATGTTTTCATGCTTGTGAAAATATAATTTCAGACCGTTTATTTGACCTGTTATCACCTCCCCAACAGTGGCACTCCATTTTATAGTCTGTTGTTCCTTTATACATTTCCTTTATTTACAAGAAGTAAAAACATTATCCTGTTTTCACATTCATCCACACCTGCTCCTCCCCGACTGCCAGCAGACGTGTTCATTTTTCACTCGCCGCACATCTCCTTCATTTGATTATTTTTCACCTCAAAAGGACAGTTAATTCCTACAATTTCTCACACGGTGTGACCTTGAAGTTGCAGGAGTCAGCTGCCCGTGGCCCGTGTAGAGTAATGGAACTAAAGAAATGCTATTTTTTTTTTTTTAGAGAGAGAGGGGGTGGGAGGAAAGATGAAGAATCTGCCATCTACGCATTGTGACTAGTCCATTAAAAGCACGAAATGAAGGAAGGAGAAAAGGGGAAGAGAGAAGCCAGAGATACTTTGATAAGTTGTTGCACATGTGTTAACCTTGATGGTCACCCTGACTCTGGAAAAGGAGGGGGTGGTAGTGGCAACATTTGTTCTCTCTCTCTCTATAGTTGCTTCACACTAGATTCCTGCTCCATCTATCGCCGAGGGAACAAGGGATGGGGAGAAATCAATACAGAGAGGCGTTGGCTGACAGCAGTATCGCTCCGGAATTGAAGTGCCCGTCAGCCTTTGTCATTCTGTGACTTTTGTTCGCTATTGTACTTTTAAGCCTTCATTTTTCTTGGTTGTCACTTTTTGCTTTCCTGCCTTGCTTTTGTCTGAATTCCCCTGGCTGCAATTTTTAAGTGGTGACTTTAAATTCTGAAAGAAAGTGGGGCAAAAGATCAAGTGCAATGAAAATCTTGGATTCGATTGGCCGAATGACATGGTATACGCACTTTTTTTCTTCATTTTTCATTTTGTTTCTCTGAACGATGCGCGCTATATTTGCATTCCCTCAGATGCCGCAAGGACAGAGGCATCAGTAGGACAGTTTCCTGGTGTAAATGAAACCCTGAGGGAGGGACTGGCGCGGAGAGAAAGATGATAGCCACGGTGCTGTGTACTTCACTGTCAACAGAGTGCAAATCAAGCAGTTTAACAAGATCCCCACTGTTTTCACTGCTTAGGCTCGCTCTCGAAGAACACCGCAAACCCTTCACGGTGAATGTAATGGACTTACATGCGCGTCTGGCCATGTTGTGTCACACTAACTAATTCACATACACAAGGGCTGATGGAACATAATGAGTTCTGGTCCCTGGCAGATGATGATTATTTTGTTTAACCTTGCTACCCTGTTTAGGGAGAAGAGGATAAGTCTGCCGTCCATGATTGTACACATGTTGTTACAGAGAAATGCTGGGATCTGCTTACACTGGCAAATAGCGAAGTCTTCATTATTTCATGGTGCTTTGGTTAGCTATAAATTCTGAATAGAAGAGATTATTTAAGAGTGATTTTTGTTCCACAATAGGCCTGGACTTTATACCGTCCCTCATTGCCATAGATGCAGCATCACACACATTCAGAAGATTTCAGAAACCAATTAGCTTTTCTCAGAAGACATGAAAAGTTGAGATTCCTCGATTATACCTACGGTTATAATTTAAAATGTAACATACAAGTAAACTTAAATGACTATTTTTGTTAAATGTCATGACCAGGATTGATTTAATAATATTTAAAAAAAAAAAAAGTATTTAAATATTTTTAAAAAAACTATTTAAAGTATTTAATATTTAAAAAAAAAAAAAAACGATAAAAAAATCACACAGATCAGAAAAAAAAAAAAACTATACATTTAATTATATATTTTTTAATAATAAAAAAATATATATATATTTTTGATGTATTTGAAATAAATACATTTAAATATTTTATAATATTATATATGATTTTATTATATAATCATTGGCTTACTTTTGTTACACATGTATGCATTTGTTTGGACCTTTATTGTAATGCTGACTAAATAGTTTGAGACCATTGTAGACGGCACCGTTTTTTTCTTTGTAATAATATGGCTCTAATGGAGGTATGTCGTGATTGTAGTCCATTGAAGGAAATGAGTGCTGACCCTGTCCGATTCAGTTCTCCAGAACACAGAACATTTGGAGATGTGGATTATTACTCTGTCTGAAGTCATAAACACATTACTTACACGGTTTGGTTTCTGCCGCTATAGTTTGTACTTCAACTGCGCTGTGACTGGAGATTGTGGTTCCCCCTTCAGTGGAGTGCCAAACATGTGCAAGACCCTTTGAATTAAGTTCACCTTGTAGGGTTTCCAAAGCCTTATGATGTCACTGCAGAATTACGGCCCCAAACGTGATGATAATGTCATCGCTATGTATTTCACCTGAATGTTTCCTATAATTCAGCCTGTAATTTCAGCTGCAAGGAAACCATTTGTCAGGAAGTTCATGAAAATTACAAAGCCCATTATGGAGCTCAGGGATTTGGTGCCGTTGACACTAGTTGATAAAGTGCCTGTTTATGCCAAAGTGTTTGAACGCATGACAGCTAATTAATAATGTGTTAATCACTAGTTGAAGGGAACACCGAAAAAATATGGATGATTGCTCTTTTTGTCTCTGAAACTATTCTGATAAGGCTCAGAAAGCACATTTAGATCAAAATTCTGCAAATTACGCACGTGCTTCAGAGATTAAATTTAAGAATGTCTCATAAAAATAATATTATAATATAATATTACAATTTAAAAGAGTTCTCTGTGCACTTAATATAGTGTTCAAAACAGCACTCTTATTCTTATTTTTTACTCCATTCTTTCATCAAAACGAATGTAACCGTCTAGAATTCTCCCTTTCTTCCCCAGACGTGACCTTCTACGCTGAACAGAGACAAATCGCTGTCTTTCTTTCCTTTCTGTTATTCACGCTCTTTTGTTACGCCAGACATCCAAATAGGTTCACATTTAAACATTCACCCTTTACCTTTTATCTCTCTTTTATACCGCCATCCTCTTCTCATGGCTTTAAGGTCACTGCGGAGTTAAGAACAGCGAAATGAGACACAGATTGATAATTAGGAGAGGGAAGCCTCCCTAATGTGATTTATCTCTATGGATTTTCTGTCATACATGAAGAGTCGATGCTCAAATTGGAGAGGAGGGCCCATTAGAAGGCACTTTGGAGCGTTTACCGCTAACTTTGCCGAGGCAGGCTTCTGCGTCTGCCGCCGCTGCCACACCAGACCGCTGCCTTTACTGTATTTGTTGTCTGAGATGGGTGCTGTCCAAAGCTAATTTAATTTAGGGCCATAACACGCAATGGATGAAGCTAAGGGAATTGCATTAAAACAAGCTCTAGTGGGTGCTGTAACCTTTCCGCTTGATTGCTGTTTGCTAGACGTTGCATCAGAATCAGGAAAAAATATAGCCGTGTTGTTTTGTGCTTTGTGGGCTGTTTTTGTTTATTCTGGGTTGAATTTGTACGAGCATCTCACCAGCTTTGTTGCTGATCTCGTGATTTATTGATTCCGATTGGGACATTGGTTTTCACAAAGGACGGCTTATTCACTCTAAAAAATGCTGGGTTGTTTGAACCCAATTTTGGGTAAAATATGGACAAACCCAGCCATTGGGTTACATTTTTAAATTACATTTTTAACCCAATGGCTGGGTTTGTCCATATTTTACCCAAAATTGGGTTCAAACAACCCAGCATTTTTTAGAGTGTTCATTTACTCTTCTACTTTGGTCGTAAGAGAGAAAACACAATTTAAGTTTTATCAACTTGATATTTACAGTGTGAGGTGCTTTGTTTAAGGATTGCATGCGAGTTCAAAGGGTTTTCTGATAACAAATTCTGACAAAGAAAAATGTCTCCTTGTGCATTATGGGTAGTTTCTACATTTTTTAGCGTAGCCCAAAGGCATTAGCAAATACATGTCCAGTGTTATTAATCACTGTGACAACGGCTGGAAATGACCCAGAGTTCCATTTGTTTCCTGTGTGTATGGAGTTACCTCGCACACACACACACACACACACACGCATTCACACACTCTAATGATGTAGTCCGCTTTGTTTTCTACACCCGGTCAGATGGACACTATTCTTCTCAGGTAAATTTTGCACAGGAGTACAATTGTGCCTCCAAGTAACTTTTCGCATGTTATATTTATTATCTAGCTTTTAAAGAAGGATGCATCATTTAATTTAAAGGTTTATTATGTTCATTGATAAAAAGAATCAATGCATAGAAGAGCGTGATTACTCACATATGTGCTGTTTTCTTCTCTCTGCAGTCTCAATGTGCTCAGTATGCCGCTGAAAAACGTGATGAGGAGAAGATGTGCGATCACCTGATCAGGGCCGCCAAGTACCGGGATCACGTCACGTCCACCCAGCTCATACAGAAGATTGTAAACATCCTCACAGACAAGCACGGTGCTTGGGGATGCTCTGCTTTCAGGTACAATTTCAGTCATTTAACTTTGATGAACCAAATTATATTCTAACAGCTTTGATGACACTATAGCGTTTACTTAAAGGTACAATATGCAGGATTTTTGCAGTAAAATATCCAAAAACCACTAGGCCAGTGTTATATATTTTGCTTAGTTGATTACTTACAATATCCCAAATGTTTCCAACTATTTGTAAATCGTGAGAAAATTGCGTTTTTTAACCAAGGAAATGAGGAGTCACCAGTCAATGACGTCATATCCGCGTTACCCCCAGTTTCCCCCTGGTTTGACCTCGTACTGCAACAGTAACCATGGCGACAGACGTGGACAACCGGGTCGGTTATGCCCGCTATGCGTGCTCAACAGCGTGAGCGTCCCTAGCAGGGTTTTGTTCAAACATTATGCACCATAGCAAGTAGACTTTGAGACAAAAAGAGGACTAAAATAAAGAGCAACACCTTTCGAGATGCCGAGAGCTCCACGTCCGCGGCTAACTTCGACTTGACAGAGATGCGAGTGTTCCATGTTACTTGAGCAAATTAATGCTATTTAGTTCAACATGATGAAATGTTAGAATATCTCTGTATGTTATTCTCTAATGTTAATCTAGCTTAGTCTCATACAGCCAACAAACAACCTAAGTTAACTAACAACGTTCAACACACTCAAATGCCGTTTAGTGTTATAGTGAAACTGTTAGAGCAAGTGAAGAGCTCTTTTCCAAAAAGCGATAAACGCCATTTTTAAAAAAAACGAGTTTGTCGTGTCATTCTGCTGTGGACAGAACCCTTTCACTGCTCCATTAACGTTTCATGCCAAATCGCTATATTTCCTTGTTTAAAATGTACTGCAAGATACAGTTTCTTTCCAAGCCGCGATAAGCGCCAGCCTTGTTTTTAGCCTAAACACGATAAATCCTCAAATTCAATGAGCGCTCTACACAATCCAGCACGGCGGCGCTCTGAACAGAGGTTTATTATGTTCATTTATTCCTCAAAATGAGTCCTAGTTTTCTAGTCGACTAGTAGTAGATCATTTAAGCCATTTGTATTATCAGTAATCACATATACTGATTTAATTAAATGGGAGAGAAACCATATGAGCGTTTTTAATTGCCTATTCCGCATTTCAACGTATGCATAAAGCTTGCCACAAAGAACCGGCAAAAGAAATGATTATGCATGAAACATTTGAATTGTTTATTAATAAACTAGTGTTTTCTGTCAGTGTCAGCAACAAAGATAAAGTTGATGATGCTTACTCGCCATCTTCGCAGTGAACGCGCATAGGCCTATAGAAACGCATACTTCGAATTAGCCTACATACGCAGAGAGTTGCCAATTTATTTTAGTTTTTAATTGTTTTGTTTAAAAGTAGATATTTAAAGCTTTCTGTAGCTTAGTTCTCAGGCCTGTGTGAGGCAAGCATCGCGGTGTTTCGGTTCATATTATGAGACGCGCTCCGGTTCACCTGCGCGCCTCTGTGTCCTGATTATATTGTCTGATATTTACTTCTAATGTATTAATCCAGTCAATTTGTCGATGAAACATTTATTAAAATGAAGATACAATTTATATGAAACGAAATTTACAAGCTTTCTACAAAACAAAACTTAATAAGTGGTCAAAATCATGTCTGACGCACTCCAAATATTTTCCGATATTGTGCAGCTTTTGAATTTTGATCCTATCTTACTCATCTCATGCGGTTCCCTTTTCATAGCCTACTCAACATAGATGAAATAATAAAAATAAGTAATGTAATATTATTAAAAACAAATGTGAAACGTATATTTTATGTTTATTTTGTTTTTTGTTTTTTTTTAACTTATATTTAAGCGTCATGCTGCTCCGCTTTGCTCACATGTTATGTAGCCTGTGTGTGCATGTGCTGGAGGGGTGCCCATCCCTTTTTTGAATATCGTTATCATATATTGATCATTTTTAATAATTCGTTTTTTTTTTCATGCATATGTTGAAATTGGTACTATTTGTTTGAGGTTTGACTCTTTACTAAAAATGACTTTACTAAAAATGATACAAAAAATGGATGGATTTATAGCGTTTTGGAAAAAAATAAAATTAACTTTTAAATTATCATTAACAATATTGTTGTTTGATTTAATAATTATTGTTCAAAATGTTCAGACTGAACCAATAAAACATTTAAACAGGATAATTTGAATATTCACAAAATGTGTGGGTCTAGGTAAAAAATGTAGTTTTCCTGAAAACTATTAAAATGGATTTATAGCGTTTTGGAAAAGAGCTCTTCAAGTGAAACTGTGCTGCGTTACCTCAAGTTTAATTCCTCTAATAAACTGACCTGTGTGAGTAATTCAGCGTTGTTGCGTGTTTAAAGATGTCAAAGGGGATGATTACATAACATTTATGTGAGACACTGTTGCTGTGTGTGGATGCAGGGAAGACAACCAGAAAACATAATTTAAATGTTAAGGAAAACGTTTATTCTCCTGAATGAATGAATTAAACATGTTCAATTAAATTAGATAACAAATTCGTTAGAAGAAAAATAAGAGAAAAGAAATTAGGAAAAACAAGAGTGTCGTCAAATTAATGATATAAGCAAAACATAACTGATATCTAATTTTATGAATACCCGCTAAACTAACTGCCACAAAAGGAAAATTTAGAAAGAAACCCGAATTCTTCAGTGGAATAACGCCGCCTTAATTAAACTACACTAAATAAAAACAAAAATACAATAATGGCGAACACTCCACGCATAACTAACACACAATGATTCCTACCTCCCGTTCTATGATTTCGCAACAGAGAGCTCAATGCTTAAGATGTAATCAGATCGGCTAGGCATCTCTCAATGTCTTATCAAAACTCAGGTCAGGCAAAAGCATTTACTCAATTATCAATCATAAAGACATAGCGTAAATCGTGATAACGTTTCGACAATGTGCTCAGAACACGCAAGTTGGTTGAGATCTGGCGAGGATCTCACTTCATATTTATGAATGGGCCTTTTAAAGCCACAGCAGAGCAGTAGATTGGTTGCGCAGATGGTGACGCCGCCCTCAATCACGTCATGTACCCGCAAACAGCCAATGTTCGGTCACCACCTGAAATCAATGAATGGAGAAAAAAACACACACACAAAAAAAAATACATGTGGAACGTAACAAGTTTGGTAGAATTAAATGTCCTTATTCCTTTATATCCGCGGGACTCGCATTGCGTTTGGCACTGGTATACGTCTAGCAATCGCGCCCTGCTTCATACTACAGCCATGTTAAAAACATCAATGTATTCACTCATCCATAAAAGATCCATCAGCTTGACGACAAGATCCATAATTCCGCTTAATACGGAATACACGTCATTAATATACGCCTTTGTTATTGTAAGAGGTTGGCGACCCCTGGTGGCAAAACAATCTTACACATTGTACCTTTAATTTTTGAGATAAAGAAGACTAAAGTGGTGAATATACTGTATATACAAGGCTTAAACTATCTTTTTGCCACAAGTTTTACTGACCATGAAAGTCATGACACCAAAATGTAAAAATTCACAAACAGCAGGATTATTAGGACGCTGTCACTTTAAGAA
Source organism: Pimephales promelas (assembly GCF_988280905.1). Classification (NCBI taxonomy): domain Eukaryota; kingdom Metazoa; phylum Chordata; class Actinopteri; order Cypriniformes; family Leuciscidae; genus Pimephales; species Pimephales promelas. Next base: position 27,286,229 of record NC_142774.1, read on the forward strand.
TAATGCACGGATCCAATATACTGATGCTGTACACTCATGCTGAGTTTTCTTTCCTGACTGTTTAGTTTACATTCACTTAATGCTATGTTCACGCTGCATGATTTTAGCCCCATTTTTCACTCACCCGACAGATTTTGCGAAATCGCAGACAAAACCCGAAATCGGAGGCAAATCAGTGCTTGTTCACGAGAGTGACAATCACGCAGTGTACATCATCAAAGACGCAATCTGAGAGAATCAATGATACGCCGCTGACACCTTTGAGATATTTGGCATGCTAAATATCTGGACCTGTCTGCGATTCAAAATCCAACTGTGTGAAATGTGTGTTCTAACTGAAAATTACATGAGAGTAGACAGAAGACTATTCATATTGTCTGAGACATGGCTTTCGGTGTGAGCACTGTTTAAACTTCCCACACTTTATTTATATATATTTATTCCCTACCTTACTCTTGATTTTCTCAAAATTAAACTTGTAATTCTACAGAAGGTGATGATACTAGATTTTTTTCTAGCTTGACTTTTAGTTGCAAGTCATTGCAATTTGTGGACAAGCACACTTTTTGACTTTTGACAAACACAGTTTTTACCTGCTGTTTCGGGGTGGGATTATCTGAAATAGATTACCAATGTAGACCACCAATGACCTAGTGATTTAGTTTTTCCTCAAAAGCATAATTATATCACACTGATTAACATGACTTTCCAACCGGACTGACTTCCTTATTGGAACTTGGAGTAAAGCCAACTAATCAGATTGGAACTGCTGATTTAAGTCAGCGCTAGGGCTGTTGCTATATCAGATTTTCACTATGCAATTATCATGGAATGTCAAAAGAGTTCACACTAATGATATTATTATGATATCTATAGAAAATTGTAATGAATAAATAAAAATGCTATCAGACATAGTCATATTTAATTTTGTTTATTTTTTGTTGCCCCTTTTTGGCCAATAAATCACACTCAAATTGACCGTAGGAAAGCAGAACATAACGATACAGAAACTCACAAAAAGAACGTGCTGTTAATTTGCTATTCATGCATTTTTTTCGGAATCCAAAAAACAACTTACTACTACTTTTCTCGTTTTATAATGGGTATCAAACAGTGTTAAGGTATCATGGTTATTGTCAATATATCGTTATATATCTTTTTCTTTTTTTTTTTTTTTTTTTGTGCATGCACCAAATAGTCATTAAACAGACTTTGGTCTGTCTAGTGATGGGCGTGTCGTCTTTCTTTCCATTTTTTTTTTCAGCTCACCTTTGTTTTATAGTATACCTGCATCCTACTGTACCCTACACCAAACCATCCATAATCATTAGACCTTGTAGTATTTACCTCTCTCATGATAGGCTAAAGCTATGTTTCCGCCCATTATGGGCTCTAATGGAGTCCTACAGTCATGGTTCTGAGCCTGGGTTATGTCTTATTGCTTCAGTTTCTGCATATGATGCATTGCTGTTGGAATGGGATGAAAGCCAGCGTATTTTACCTGGCCATTACTGAAGGAAACATAAGGAGCCATATTTATTTCTGTAAACACAGAAATATACGTTAATGATGTCGAAGTGCACTGGTTTTCTCTAATTCAGTTTGCTGTCTAAGAAGCTCATTGGCTTGGTAAATTTTCTTTCTTTCTTTCTTTCTTTCTTTCTTTCTTTCTTTCTTTCTTTCTTTCTTTCTTTCTTTCTTTCTTTCTTTCTTTCTTTCTTTCTTTCTTTCTTTCTTTCTGTCTTTCTTTCTTTCTGTCTTTCTTTCTTTCTTTGTCCTTTTTGTTCCTAACAAAATGTGTTCTCTGGAGATTTGGAGACCTGTCTGCAGTTTGTTGTACTGAGATTCCATGCTCTCTCTTACACACACACTCTCTCTCTCTCTCTCTCTCTCTCTCTCTCTCTCTCTCTCTCTCTCTCTCTCTCTCTCTCTCTCTCTCTCTCTCTCTCTCTCTCTCTCGCGCGCGCGCGTGCTCAGTATTCTGCAGTCATATAATGGCAGAGTGCTCTGTTCTCTCTCTTGGCTCTCTCCCCATTACTAGCCTTTATGTAGCTTGGCTATTGATGACTTTTGTAATAGCATGCGATGGGCGCATGGTGACGCTGGCACAGTCTCAGAGTGTGTTTAATAAATCACAATCAGACCCTGCTGTTACATCAATACTTCTGCTCAATTACCCAGAAGGTCATGGGCAAAAATGCTGGAGAGCTGAGGATCGGTAACTACAGAAGAGAGAACAACATCTGGAAGTAAAAGAAGGGACACAGACACACACACACACACACACACACACACAATGCAACTTGCAGCTGCACGTCTACATTTGGTTAATTTCTGTTCCTATCATGGTTTCTAAAATGGGGTTGGGTTCTAATTCACTTGGAAATTAAAACAAAAACGGTAAAAATAGTGATTAAAACAGTTTAAGGAGAACTCCGGCTAAAAATTAACCTTTGGTCTAATAAAACATTGGTACTTAGTCAATCGTTGTCTGAGATTTGTTTTCATGATAATCGAATGTAAAGAGTTTTATCTCTAAAAAATATTTAGCGTATGATGCTAGTAATGGGGACATTGACTAAGTAAAAATAAATCGCTAGTTTATACCACTAACAAGGCTCAAAATAGCCCCACACTCACACAGTAACATAATGAGGGTCCATACATGCAAAACGAAGCATTGAGAACTTTGTAAGTGTACAGACCGTTTAATAAGAAGATACTTTATAAAGACAGTTCACTTCGTGTATACAGACAGGAGCCATCTTGGAAAATAGTCACGACAAGTCAAACCACGAACATCATGTTGAGTGATCTGAACTGTATGAAGTTCAGCGAACTTCTGAATGGTATTGAACGGCGTACGGGAATCGACTTATCGAGACTATTTTCTAAGATGGCTCCTGTCTGTATACACGAAGTGAACTGTCTTTATAAAGTATCTTCTTATTAAACTTATTGAACGATTTTGATTTCTAGCAGTTTTTAGAGATAAAACTCTTCACATTCGATTATCATGAAATCAAATCTCAGAGAACGGTTGACTAGGTACCGATGTTTTATTAGACCAAAGGTTCATTTTGCTCCAGTTCTCCTTTAAATATGTATTGTGATAAACATTGAATAATCACCAGAATTACACGTTAGTAAAAAAAACACGGCTTTTTCAGGGGGGGTTGGTATTTTGAAGCAGATGTTAATTTTTGTTTTGTTTTTGCAACAAATAAAAAACTTATATGCAATATGTCGAATACAGATATATATTTTTAAATGAATAAATTCATAAACTTTTTCCAAATTTTTACACTTGTTTGTGGCTTTGCTGAAAAACCATTAGAAATGACACACTTTCACTGTTATAGATAACAAAAGAAAAAAAAAAACGCCATTGAAGCATTGAGACAACACACACACACACACAAATAGACAGAGCAAAATCTTGTTTTTCACCTTCATGAAAATGAAATCAGATCCCTCAAAGGGCACTCGGCTGCCATGATTACGCCCTTTTGTTGGGAGTGTTAAATTTGCAAGCCCGCTAGCTCCCCCCTATAAAGACGTATTCCCCAAAGTTTCCATTCAATAAAAGGCTGAAAATGAAAATATTATTTTCCTCCCTGGCTGATGGTAGTTGTTGTTTCCTCATGGCAGGCATCTAATATCATCTGACACCTACTGACCCGCCTGAATGCAATTTGTGTCTTAATATCCAGCTTACAGCAGCCCCGTCCTCAGGAGAGTTGAGGTGTTAGGTGATTTTCTCTCTCCCCTGCTCTCATTCCTCACATGCTCCCTCCCTCCCTCTCGTTCGTGGAGGCATTGTCAGAGAGGTCCAAGGGGCTTTGCACTTCGGCAAACAAAGGAATAGGCACATATATGCAGTACCAACACACACACACACACACACACATTCCACTTGCTGATCTGGGACGGTCCCATTCTGCACTGTCCCTGGACCTTCTTTTTTGATTGGATCTCAGATTGACAGACAGCTGCATCCACCTGTCCGTCTCGTCTGGTGACGCAGGTGAACATGTGGCGCTAGCGTCTGCCAAAACCAGACAAAATGAACATGGTGCCCACAAATGAGGCTGCTGACAGCATTCATTTTTTTTCTTTCTTTTGGCCGCCTGTCATTCCTCTCTCCCTCCCTCTCTTTTTTTCTTTTTCTTGTGGTCATGTTTATTTGGGTCAAAAGACAGATGATCTCTCATGTAGATGACACACCAGTAAAGTGGCTGGCCGAATGAGAGATGATCGAGAGGAGGAAGAGGAGGAGGAGGAGTGGGAGTCTCACAGGACAGATGAGTCTTCCTCTCATATTCTCCTTCATTGCATTCTGATAGTAGGACTAATGTAGCATGGAAATTCACTCTGCTACTGCGCTCAGAGCAGTTCCACGCTCTCAAACACTGTCAGGGAGAAGATGAGGAAGATAGAAGCAAATGAAATACAGATTAGACGGCGTGAAAGAAGGGAACATTTCTGCAGTGTTTATCACAAACTCACAGATATGAAGCACAATCTATGGTTTAATAGTTGACGATTTTCAACCAATATGGTAAACTTACCGTACGTTCACACCGCCGCCGACTTGAGCTTCCGGAAGCGTCCGGAAGTCATTCATTTTCAATGGAAGCTGCAAGGAGCGTCAAATCCATTGGCGTCGTGTTTTGGGCGTTTTGGGCGTTTTGAGCGTCAATCAGAAAGTTGAAAGAAGCTCAACTTTATGGTAATGAGCTGTGACGTGATTCAGCGGCAAAACGTTAGCAACCAATCGCAATCTAGACGTCCTTCACGCTGGCTGATTTCGGAGAAATACACAATGTAAACTTTCGTTCCTACCAAAACATTAGCTCCGAGAAAATGGAAGAGAAGCTAATCATCGCCGTTGCTGTGATTCCTACTGGTTTCGTATCATTTATGACATGACGTTGTTTGCTTATAGGGACCGCATGAGCGCAACTTTTATTTGAAATATTTACCAACGCTCGTTTTGAAGCGGGAATGTAATTAATTTGCTCATGGTGACACCGATTTGACTGCAAATGATAATAATAATAATAATAGCTAACTAATTTTTTCCCGACCAAATGTGACCCAAACGGTTATAAAAATGCTGTCATTATAAAAGGTTTCTTCAATATATTGTTTGTTTTTTTCTGTTTATTACATTTTATGTTGTGACGCTTCTATTCTCCCTGCAACGCCAGAGCGTTCAAAGCGGCCAAAGCGTCAACAAGCTTCCCCGTACTTTTTGACAAGCGTCCTTGACAGGGCGGCCAGAGCTTCTTTGACGCTTAAGTCGGCGGCGGTGTGAACGTACAGCTAGGTGTCTCTTTTTTGTCTCCAAGCAATTAGAGAATGCATAGTTTAGCTGTGTACAATCCTGTTACAGTATTATCCATTTAAAATATTTTATTAATTAATTTTCTTAGTTTTTACACAAATTGTGGTGTTTTCTGCATTCATCAAACGTTTCAACCCTGTTATCCACGTTGTTGTACGAATATTATTTTTCTTTACTTTATAGTAAAGATAAGTGGGTCAGGAATAAAAAAACAACAACGTTTGCGCCCCTATATTTCATCTATTTTATTTTGATACATTTTGCCTGAAGATAACAACCTCAACAATTAGTGCTTGTAACAATGTACACATTAAATACATGGGTTGCACAGGTTAGGGAACTTCATATAGAATATAAAACTTCCTCTATTATGTACACATTTCCTGAGCTTTTCCTGAAAAAAAGTGGCAGTTGTTTGGGGGATTCCTGCTTATTCTCTTCTTTCTTTTTTCCCACTCTCCTTTCTCGTCACACCCTCCCTCTCTCGTTCTCATTCTTTCTCTCTCCTCCTCTAATGCGAGTCATTTCCAGTAGCAGCTCCAGTGATCTCTAATGGAGCTCCTCGGGGCTGGAGGCACCCCTGCCTGGGGACATCCATCTTTTCTGTGTCAGGAGCCCACGCCGGCAGAAACCTTTGTGATGTGCGCTCCAATTTTTCTTCAGTAAATCAAATCTTCCCTTCTTTCAAAGAGATGAATGCGGCAGGGTTGTGGCGTTATAGAGAAAATCAATGCAGGCAAAATTGAAACAGTATGCCCACGTATTGATCGGCCTTGTGAAATCGAAACTAACAGCTTTGTAACTGTTCTGGAGGACAGTTAGCTGACCTGTAATGGACAAACTATCAATATTAGCATTACTATTTTATCCTGTGCTTTGTCATTTCATGCCTAGCCCATCAGGAGCAGAGGAACGCATGGACACCGTAACATGCTCACAAAGGCTTGTTTGCTCAGCAGATACTGTTGGTAAAATGGCAAACTGTGTGGCTATTTATATATTTTTAGGGAAGGTATTTTAACACACATTTTTAACATCCAAGACATTTTTGAGAAAACAAAAAAAGTTATTCAGCATCTTGAATCTGGAACTCTAGAACTAGTATAACAGGATTGGGCCATTTCTAATGTTATTGTTGATGACTATTCAATTCTATATTTGGTTTCTATCACCAAATGTAGCTGTCATTTGGTAAATGTTAGTAATTTGGCATATTGTTTGGCATATGTGGTTCATTCATTATTATATTAATAGATTGCATGTCTGATGTTTTGAATGAAAAAAAAAATGGTAGTGTTGGGCCAACACTTGATGTCCAAATTTTGATTTCTGAAACAAAACCTTTTGAGGACCACTATAGTTAATGTATAATATTAAGGGCAATTCTACCTCTCAACCTCATTCTCTCTGTCCCATGAACACAAATAATTGTGTTCTCATAGGAGTGCTGAAGTCTATCACATGCAACGTGATTCTGCCCCCTCAAGCCGTGGACTTTGAGCATGCAAAATTTCTTCGGACATGGCAGCGGTCGTGGTGTACCGTCACAACCAGAACGCATTAAAAGTTTTCTGTTTTCAGTTGAAAACGTTAATAAAGTTAATTACTAAAGATTTTTACAATGGAAATTACTCAATTAAAAATTGAGGCTGTTGTATCTTTGTTGCGTTAATTTCCTGTTATCACTGTAAAGCTGCTTTGAAAAGCTTTTTTTTTATAAAAATGAATTGAAAATATAATGGTTTTTGAGTATTCAACATATAATATTAATACACTCAAAATGTACAAAATATACAATCTACTTGACTAAACGGCAAAATGTCATTATTTTAATTCAGCTTTTAATTGTACACATGATGCCAATTTGCAGGTCAGAGTTCACCAAACTTGAGCTTTGGAATGCAGTGAAATGCGAAACTTTTCACATTCGCTAGCGTTTCCTGTCTGACGCATTTGCTTGCGTATGAATGGAAGTCAATTGTACGAAATGTGTAGTGCAACTGCCCCCTTAATCATATACAGGTTCTCTCTCTCTCTCACTCTCTCTCACGCACACACACCTTAGATTCTCATTTGGTGCTGTTTGAGATGCTTCATTAATGTCATTACATTTGGTGTAGGTAATGCTAGTCATACATCATCCCTACTGGTTAATGATGCTCAGGCTGCTATGAAAGCACCCTGCTGTCCTGCTCGCCAAAACTACACAAGCACTCCGTCACATCTCTCCCACCACACGCCATCACGCATGTTGCCCGCCGCGCTCTGGCTTTCATCCACAAATCACATTTTACAGAAGATACACGCTAAAAAAGAGAGGAGAATCAGTGTGATATTAGATGAATTTACTCAACCTTTTATTCTAATCAACAGTGGGACGTATGTACAGTGGGATTCTAATGTAACAGTGGGACTATATTATATATATATATATATATATATATATATATATATATATATATATATACCAGATACAATTAATGTCTTAACTTAATGATTGTTTCAACTGGACACAAACCTTCACCTGGTGTAAATGCCAAAACATCTCAGTTGAGTTGAGGAACCTGATTGGGTGCTGAATCGAATCACAATTTACTTTTAAAGCCATTTTTTTTATAATGTCTGCAATGTTTCACTTGTTTGCCAGAATAATGTCTTTTTAATTATGTTCCTTTGAAGGATTTTCTTAGTAAATATGCACTACCATTCAAAAACAACTGTACACTACTGTTTTGGCGGTCAATATGTTCTCAGTAAATGATTTCTATCCATTTAAGAAACACAGTCTACAAAAATACGTTTTAATGCACTTTTTTCGAGTTTTTTTTCTCGAAATAATGACTTTATTCTCAATATTTAATAAGTTTATTCTCAAGATTGTATTATGACTTTTTTCTCGAATTTTAACGAGTTTTTTCTCGAAACACGACTTTATTCTCGATATTTAATGAGTTTACTCTCAAGATTATATTTCGACTTTTTTCTCGAAATTTAACAAGTTATTTCTCGAAACATGACTTTATTCTCGATATTTAATGAGTTTATTCTCAAGATTGTAGTATGACTTTTTTTGTCTAATATTAACGAGTTTTTTTCTCTAAACACAACGACTTTATTCTCGATATTTAATGAGTTTATTCTCAAGATTGTATTTCGACTTTTTTCTCGAAAGTTAACACGTTTTTTCTCGAAACACAACGACTTTATTCTCAATATTTAATAAATTTATTCTCAAGATTGTAGTATGACTTTTTTTCTCTAATTTTAACGAGTTTTTTTCTCTAAACACACCGACTTTATTCTCGATATTTAATGAGTTTATTCTCAAGATTGTATTTTGAATTTTTTTGTCAAAATTTAACGAGTTTTTTCTTGAAACACAAGAACTTTATTCTCGATATTTAATGAGTTTTCTCAAGATTGTATTTCAACTTTTTTCTCAAAATTTAACGAGTATTTTCTCAAAACACCACGACTTTATTCTCGATATTTAATGAGTTTACTCTCAAGATTGTATTTTGACTTTTTTCTCGAATTTTAATGAGTTTTTTCTCGAAACACAACGACTTTATTCTCGATATTTAATGAGTTAATTCTCAAGATTGTATTATGACTTTTTTCTCGAATTTTAACGAGTTTTTTTTTCTCGAAACAATGACTTTATTCTCGATATTTAATGAGTTTATTCTTAAGATTGTATTTCAACTTTTTCCTCAAAATTTAACGAGTATTTTCTCAAAACACCACGACTTTATTCTTGATATTTAATGAGTTTACTCTCAATATTGTATTTTGACTTTTTTCTTGAAATGTAACAAGTTTTTTTCTCGAAACAATGACTTTATTCTCGATATTTAATGAGTTTACTCTCAATATTGTATTTTGACTTTTTTTCTTGAAATTTAATGAGTTTTTTCTCGAAACAATGACTTTATTCTCGATATTTAATGAGTTTACTCTCAATATTGTATTTTGACTTTTTTCTTGAAATTTAACAAGTTTTTTCTCGAAACAATGACTTTATTCTCGATATTTAATGAGTTTATTCTCAAGATTGCATTATGACTTTTTTTTCTCGAATTTTAACGAGTTTTTTTCTCGAAACACGACTTTATTCTCAATATTTAATGAGTTTATTCTCAAGATTGTATTTCGACTTTTTTCTCGAAATTTAACGAGTTTAATCTCGCCTTATAATGACTTTAATCTCAAAATGGTATTATTATTTTTTTATTATTGCTTGGCCCTAATCCTCTTCTGTAGAAATGATTTGTAAATGTTAACAGGTTTAAATTTAACTTTACTTCAGTATAGAAATATTCCATTTTGCCATTTAATGTTATATATAAACTGCAAGTATAATACTCATTATTATTTAAAATAGTTTTAGATGAATACAGAATGTCATGCTGCAATGTCATATGCTACAGCTGCAGCATGGTTTCATCCCATTTGATGTGTCTTCCATAAAATCTCAGTCCCGAATGGATGACACACTGTTTGTTCCCACCCACTAAGAATACAAACATTTTACAACTGCATTTGTCTTGTTTTATTGGGCCTTTTAGATGTTCAATCTCTTTACCAGTATATGCTCAATGCAGCTGTAGTAGAGTAATAGTGCTGCCGGGTATATTTTACTGTGATTATACTCTTACCCTGTCTTCCAAAGATCGGATCAGGGCGCTCAGTAAAGTCTTATTATTTCCTCTGTTTACTTCCTAATGTTACCAAAGCTATACAAAGAAGGAAATGGATCTTTAAACTCACTGGTTCTTTCTATTAATAGACTGTGTATGTACATCAGAGCAGAGTGATCTCGAGTACACTGTTAGTTTCATTCTTAGCTGTGAGGGCCTCAGTTTTGTCTGACCATCACTTTCTCTTCAACTGCATTTAGTCAAGACAAGAATAAGTGCATGTACCTGGGTTCATAGGGCTCAGATCAGTTTTTATGAACCGATGCATAAAGCTGTGCAGTGTTCATAAATATTTGCATCCATTCGTCCATTTCCATCCATTCCATCCATCCCATCCAAACTGGTGCATACTTCAAAATGTTGTGTTCCATGCTAGATGAATGTGGGTTTGACAACTTTTCATTTTTAGGTGAACTCTTCCTTTAACACAGAAAATGTAAGCGGAATTCAGAGTATTATGAGAGAAATTGACAATGCCAGTATCACGTCCACAATAAATAATCTACAGAGACTCGTGGTGACAATCTATAAATGATTTTATCAACTTGGCCTGCGTGGTCCTGGCAAAGATAAGGCAAAATGCTTAGCAGATTACAGTATGTCATAACATATACATGTCCTGCTTTTATTTACATTTCTTCATAAGCTGTTTAACAAGTACCATTAATGGCTCGGTTTGGCTATAAACACTCGAGAAGCCATGTACAAACATCCCACATGACTGTGGGCCAGATAGAGAGAGAGAGAGAGAGAGCAGCTGTTCCACTCTTTTTTCTCCCTTCTTATCCTCCCTTCCTCATCTTATGATGGAAACAAATTAGTCTTTCTTCCGAAGGAACTTGAAACCCTTTCAAACAAAACTGGCATGATACACCTAGACATACAGCCTCTTATTTGAGATGTTAGCTGTAAACATGGATTAGCTATGTACTGTAGAATATCTATCTATCATCTGTGTGCGACTCATAACACATGCAAGTTTTTCACATGCAGAGCTTTTCTAAGCCAATGTTTTGGTGCCATTTCCATGCCTTAAGCTTGACAGCTTGCAATGTCTTCCCAGCATATCTGCAAATCTCCAGAGAGCATGTAAAGGTTTGACAGCTACAGATTCCTCGGGATATATCACATAAATGATGTGAAAATGGCTTCTACTAGTTCTCCTCTTTTGCGTTATGGAAATGGATTAAAATATGTCCTAATGAAAACATTTAGCTCTGTCTGTTTATACACAACAGTGGCCCAGACTGTAAGAAATAGTAACAAAGTGTCAAAGGAGGACATATTAACGGCTCCCGTAGCGCTGATGTTGTCCATATGTTAGCATGACACTCCACATACTCTAGAATTCCCAGAGTTTAGCAGTCACATCAGAGTTCCACTGGATATGAAGAAGTAGTGCTATTGTACGCTGCTGGTTAGTGCTAGTCTATCTAGTCATTGCAGTTCACTAGTGAATCATATGTGATCATATCTGTCAAGTAGGTTGATAAAGTTATTCTTGCTGGTAAAGCTATACATACTGGGTCCAGATTCACAAAACATTCTTAAAAATAAAATGCCTCCTAACTGTTCTTATCTTTTTTAAAATCATCATAAATGGCTTAAATAATCTTAAATGTTTCATGAATTTATTGGGTTGTTTCATATTGATAGTTGTAATTAAACATCACAATATAACACTCTACCTACATACTGTATCAGTATTATGCATTTTACTATTACTAGGGGTGTGCAAGAGTACTCTGTAGTGGCACCAATGATCAATCATGTAAACAATGATTATTAGTGTGCATGAAGCAATGCAGAGTGCTGAACTCCTGTCAAGGTAATCATTACAAAAAATAAAATAAATAGTCTGTATGCTTTTTATTATCATTATTATTATTATTACTTTATTAATCTGCAGGCAGTGCAAAAAGATGGCCTTTAGGTGTTTTTATCATAGCTAAAACCTGATAATCCATGTTATCCAAGCATAACTTGATACATCACAAACTTGATTTAGTTAGTAACCGAGAAATAGAATCTTTAGCCCTCAAACCGTATTCACTTTATAGCCCTTAATCCTGTAATTGTGGACAAATGTGGGCACAGAGGACTTAGGTGTGATTCTAATTTTTATTTATTATAAATGTTATATCACTGTCTTCGATAAAGTTTTGTCTATCCATTTATGGTGTTTTTTTTTTATATATTTTGGGGGTAGTTTTGAATGTATTTACTTCAAAAATTACCTTATTTTCTATGTAAATTATGCTTATTTTTATGTTTTATTTATTATATTTTTTTAACTACATTAAAATATCATTCCAAAGTTCTAAAACCTAAAGATGAAGTGACTTTGCTGTCACCTTGTGTCATATTTTGGCTTATTTTAGAATGCTCTAAATTACAGTTTTTCCCATTCATTTCTATGGGTGCCCATTTTTGACCCAAATACAAGATTAAGGAGGGGGGTTTTTTTTCACCCACTTAACATTGTAGAACTAAGTCCAAAAAAAAAAAAAGTGTTTTCAGGAGGCAAACTTAGGGAAAGTACCCAAGTCTTGTACTGCTCAGATAAAGGGAAGTATTTAATAATAATAATAATAATAATAAATAAATAAATAAATCAAAACTATTTTGCCCACATTTGTCCAGAATACGGTTTTAGGGTTAATATTTTTTTATTAGTTTTTCGTAATATTTGTTTTGAACTTTTTTTTTTACATTTTAAAAGTTTGTTTATTTTCAGGTTTAAATTATATTTTAATATCAAAAATGACCCACTCCACTGAATGTGGTAGTTTGCACATCACTGACCTTGTGTTTGGAATATTAGGGACCCTTGATATTAATTTGAATATACTATTAAAAACTCCTACTTGTTCTAAAAACAAATACAGCAGATCAAGCTGTCATCCAGATTGTGCAGCACTGAAAAAAATAATATGCTTATCTAATCAATAAAATTGTGGCAACATATTACAAGCAATATTAATAATTAAATTGTACAAATTAGAATTAATTAGAATGCTAATTTGATTAACTATTACTCAATTCTAATTTGTTCAATTTAATAAATAATATTGCTTGTAATCTGTTGCCACAATTTTATTGATTAGATAAAGCATATTCATTTTTACAGTGAGTGGGACAACGTGGTTAACTGAAAGTACAGCATTGCAGACTTGATCTTCGTCACGAATATAAGTGGCATACACCTCCACGAGCTAATGTTGGCACATGCGCCATAGCTTACCAACCTCTGCTTTAAGGCAAATCAGTTCATTTGACAACCGGATCTGTAATGCCCATTTTCAGCCATGCAAGTATAGGCTTTATCTACACGAATGGGGAACGACCAAAATCTATTGTGACTTTTAATTTGTAATGCAGGTCTTACATTCTTATAGCTGCCATATGGAGTGTTTGAATTTCTCTCATTCATATATGTATATGTAATCAGTCTTACCAAACTAACCAGTAGAAAGGTCTAGGAATGTCATTGATAGCTACAGGTGTCACAGGTTGGTAGTGTAAAACTCACGAAGACGAAGGAGAATAGTAATAATTGTATTTAATGACAAACTCTGGCGATCAGACAAGAAACATCCACTAACACATAACAGATGAGAACAGACAGAGAACGAGGGAGAACACTGGGTATAAATACACAGAGCTAACTAAATGAACTAATGAGCTAATAGATGGACAACAGGTAAATCTAATGACTAAATCAAACAACCGGAAAATTAGGTCACAGGGGAAACACAATACAACATAAACATAACGGAGAATCTCTTAATTACAGATCTGTTTTTAAAAGTTGTGCTACTAAATATCTGGGGTGCAGATAAGCTATTTTACGATTACTGTATAATAATTTGACATCCACTCATTTTAGGTGTCCTTGCAACTCAAAGGAATTCCTATTTATAAAAATATATTTTTCGATTTAATATTCAGGAGTGAAAAAAACTCTACTGTGCCAGCATGCTTGTGTGTATTAACCAGAATTGCTGGCTATTGAGACAGTAATGCTGGACACTCAGGGGCTCTAATCTGTCCCTCAGCCCTTCCCATCATCCTCATCTCTGAGGAGACCATATAATGGAATGTTGCTGCAGCAAGAGCCATTACACACAGCACCATGTGCACTTTTCCTCTGTAACAACTCAGATTTATGAGTTTCAAATGCCCTTAAGAAAGTATACTGCCGTGACAAAGCAAGGTCACGATAGGAGGCCCTGATCAATATTTGAATGAAAAGCCATTTGGGAAGTTTTTAAGGCCTTTTCTCCCCCTCTCCTTCTTGCTGTCTCGCTCTCTCCCAGGGAACAACATCAGGAAAGTATCGATTGCTGGGGTCCAGTAGTTAGTCAGAGGCTATCTCCTTTGACTAACCCCTTAGCACTCTGTCACCTCCTCACCACTGTGATAGATTGTTACTCTCTGGGCCACAGTAATTACACGCAGCTCCAGTCGGGTCATTTATTTCAACATTTTCACCATTTACCAAAAAAATCTCCTTTATCTTTGTGACCCAGCAGTTTGTTTTTGCAGCGAAAGCAGAAAGAGGGACACATAAAATTCCCACTCCCGCCCCGGAGCACGATGGGGCATCCGTTACCCGTCTCACTCATATATTTCTCTCTCATTTTCCTTCTTTTTCTCTTTCTGCTTTCACTTTCTAGTCTCCCCTTTTTATTCCCTCCTTCTTTGACATTGTCTCTTTTTTCTTCTTTCTTTGACTGTTTTCTGACTTCTCCACACTTGCTTTTTAAAATCATGAATAAATGACATATGAAGAGTTCAGATGCAAAAGCCTCTAAATGCCATTTAAAATTTTCTTCTAAAATGACCATTTTTATCAAGCTTGTATATTTAAGTTCAGCAATTTTACTTAAATGACAATTAATAGGTAATCTTCATTGCCATTTAAGTGAAATTACTGAACTTAAATATACAAGCTTGATAAAAATAATCATTTTAGAAGAAAATTTCAAATGGCATTTAGAGGCTTTTGCATCTGAACTCTTCATATATTTGAATGTTAAAGTCTAGAAAAATAGAAAAACATTATTGTAAATGAATTATTTGTATTTTTGAAAGACCTCCAGAAAGACCCCAAACCTTTATGGTATGTTGTACTAGTTAGCTTCAGTGTTTGTTTTACAGCAAATTGTGGCTTAATCTTAGTCATTGGTTTATTTTGATTAAAATGCCATTTAGTTTTAGTCATCTGAATTGTATTAGTCTAGTCTTAGTCGACTAAATCTATTGTAAATTAAAGGGTTAGTTCACCCAAAAATGAAAATTAAGTCATTAATTACTCACCCCCATGCTCTACCAACCCCATAAGACCTTCGTTCATCTTCGGAACACAAATAAAGATATTTTTGATTGAATCTGAGAGCTGGATCACTCTTCCATAGAATGCCTAAGGGACTGGCTCTTGACGGCCCATAAAGTCATTAAAGAAAATGTTTAAATATTCCATGTGCCTACAGCGGCTCAATTATACGTTTATCAAGCGACGAGAATACTTTTTGTGCGAAAAAAACATAAATAACGACTTTATTCCACTATTCCATTACTTCCTTATGGGCGCATGCGCGAGAACTGAGACGAGGACGTTCTCATTCGTCTACTTTTTGTTACCGGCTGCTCACCGCTTAGGAGTTTTACCGCCACCTACCGTATAAAATGATGATCCATATATAAGGCGCTCCGGATTATAAGGAACACTGTCGTTTTTTGAGAAGATTAAAGGCTTTTAAGTGCACCTTGTAGTGCGGAAAATACGCTAATTGAAAAGCGTATGTACAGCGCGCATCTTCCTCTGCTTGTAAACAGAAAGTTTTGCGCTTCCAGCTATATCAGCACATCATCTTATACAGTAGGTGGCGGTAAAACTCCTAAGCGGTGAGCAGCCGGTAACAAGAAGTAGACGAATGAGAACGTCCTCGTCTCAGTTCTCGCGCATGCGCCCATAAGGAAGTAATGGAATAGTGGAATAAAGTCGTTATTTATGTTTTTTTCGCACAAAAGTAGTCTCGTCGCTTGATAAACTTATAATTGAGCCGCTATAGGCACATGGAATATTTAAACCTTTTCTTTAATGACTTTATGGGCCGTCAAGAGCCAGTCCCTTAGGCATTCTATATAGGACTGATCCAGCTCTCAGATTCAATCAAAAATATCTTTATTTGTGTTCCGAAGATGAACGAAGGTCTTACGGCGTTGGTACAGCATGGGGGTGAGTAATTAATGACTTAATTTTCATTTTTGGGTGAACTAACCCTTTAAATCAGTCTGTAAGTAAATAAAAAGTAAGAAATACATCTAAAAGGACAAAGATGCAATTTAAATTGATAGTGCTTTAAGTTGGTAGAGTCATTATTATAACAGCTGTACGCATGAACTAGCTAATTCTAACTTAGTGTTTAGCTAACTTAGTGAAATTTATTAGTACCAGACAAAAAGATGACGTTTAATGTTGTATGTTGACAAACTGCACATAGAAACATTCTTCACAATGTCTGCCATCATAGTTCATGCTTACAGCTGTTAGCTAATAATGACTTACCTAACATTAGTTGTTTACGGTCAAAACACTGTGGTGTAAACAGTTTGATGTAGGGATATTCACTGCCCAGAGCCTGTTAAACTAAAGCCAACCAACCCTGTGACGTCACATATTAGAATACTGCACAATGGCGGTGCCCTTGTGGCAAAAGATATAACGTTTTTTCTTTTTTCTTTTGTATGTTTACATTTGTCATGTTTCTTATATAATTGTTGATTATAGTGGAAATCCATCTTGTAAATCATGTAAACTTGATTGACTGCTTAATTTCCCCTATAAGGAGCCAGACAGCAGCAGGATTAACTGTCACTTTTAAAATCCAAATCCCTCTAGAAGAATGCTATATGTTTTGTTGACTTTTTACTTGCATTAATCAAAATGTTTTCAATAATGTTTTCAATTCAGAGAAATCTGCCATTTTAACTAGTGTAGAAGGCCGTGTCATTGCGTCGCCTGTCAATGACGTTATATCTGTGTTACCCTCGGTTTCCGGTTTTACTACCGTATAAACCATCGAAACACCAAAGAAGCTTTAATATATTATGTGTTATATTAGACAGGTGAGCAACTGTTTGGATACCTTTATCAGGTTATTCTTATTGTTTGAATCTCTTCATGTTTTCTTGATTTACTGCGAGTTACATGTTTGTACCATGCCTCACAGACAACATTATTTTACTATGTGGTTAACATAGCATTATCAGAAAGAGCTATTATTTGTAGTACCAGTAATGCAGCATTTTCTCCACCATACAATATATTTTTAAAATTAACTGCATGCCATTTAGCAACACAAGTCATCCAGCTTTTATCAATATGATAATCTGATATCGATGTAGCATACTGCAATGTGCAACCTGTGTCTCATACAAATCATCGAGCTAACACACAGTTATTAACACAACACAACAGTAATGTTATAACATAAGTTTCAACACACTTAAATGTATTTTTAGTATGATTGTTTTGACCAAGTTCCCCCACATTTTTAAACTGTATAATTCAGCTATTTTATTAGAATGAAATAAAATAATGTTAATTTAAGTGATCAAACGTAACTGCAACAAAGTTCAAGTTCAGGGAAGAACACGTAACTTTAATCGTAAAATAAACAAACAACAAAACGAAAGCGGCATCAACCGACTGCGGCAAAACATAATGAAACAGCAACGCAAAGGCTCTGCTTCATACAGCAGTAACATTAATAAAGC
This sequence comes from Pimephales promelas, assembly GCF_988280905.1. Classification (NCBI taxonomy): domain Eukaryota; kingdom Metazoa; phylum Chordata; class Actinopteri; order Cypriniformes; family Leuciscidae; genus Pimephales; species Pimephales promelas. The sequence goes on from NC_142774.1 coordinate 27,304,064, forward strand.
TTTAATACATTAGTTTATCCATGAATATGAGTCCCATCAAATTTCTTTCCATCTGCTGTGAAGGTGAAGACGAAAACTCCCTTGATGCTCATCCACGGTGTCATCAAGCGACGCCTTTGTTAGTGTTTTGAATAAGTAGCCTCTAGCGGTGAAACTTACAGTACGTACTGTGCCTTTAAGACATAACCGACTGTTTAAATGAATACTCGCTAAAACCGGCAGATCTGAAGCAAGATAAGATGCGAAAGAGAACAAAATAAAATAGAAAAATTAGTCAATAGAATTTTCGTATAGTTTGTCATCACAAACTAGTTTTATTTAGTCATCATCTCGTTTTCGTCAGTGAAAAAGTCGAAAGATATGACAAATATTTGTCTACAAAATGAATACTGTTTAGCTTTATGTTAATCACATTATGTTAAAAACATTATGGCATTCAGTACTTACATTTAAAATAAATATGTATATATATATATATATATATATATATATATATATATAATAATGTATAACTAATGAATGTGTTTTTTTTTTTTTTTTTTTTTTTTTGTACATACATATTGCCACCACAATTGTTGAATGAACCATTAGTATTAAATAATTTGCAATAGAGTAAATTGATTAAAGTTGGAATGTTTCACTATCACTCCCTCTTTGGTCTGGGAACATTATAATTGAAAGAAGCTTGGGCCCTGATGCCTGTGTGAAACGCAAATTAAAAGACCAATACATGAATAAATACAAACCAGTAAAATGCGGAAAAAAGCCATTTGTTCTCACTTAACATGTAGCCCAGATGCTCTGTCACTGATGTCATTATCATGTGGTGCTCTTGACCTTGTCTACCTTTAGAAGAGACATTAGCATACACTGCACAAAGTCAACATCAATGCCACAGAGGGACACAGATGATTTCCCTTGCTCTGCATAGACATGGCCACCTTAATCAGACCCAGTCAATCTGATTTCCTCTCTCAGTTTAATTTGAGACTCCAGGCGGCCACACAACTACCGATTGCCTGTACTTTGACGGAGAGACCTGCGCTTGCCCTTCTTCTGCATGACAAATACTCAATTCATCCATTCAGTTTTCATAAACACATGGCTTATGCAAATCGTATGAAATAATCTCAGCGATACAGAGCAATTTGAGCAGTGGCAATTGCAGGCATTAATGAAAAAGGCACCAAAGAGAGATGTGTTCACACTGACTGTAACTGCATTAATCCACTGGAAAAGGTTATAAATGACTGCAAGTTGTCTCTAAAATGCCCCGCGCAGGAGTGATGTATGAAACTTGTGCTCCATCTGGCCCGTTTGTTATGCTAAAGGTCACATCATTGCCATTTACATAATCTCCATGCCAGAAATGAACTCCAATGTAATATCTGCCCAGAATACACACGCCTGCACATATGTATTGCTTTTGAACAGATAGACGGTTAAGAAACCATCATCACTCTTGCAGGATCATTTTGCCCTTTATGTAAAAAATATTGCATCTTGCGGCAGCTATCAATATTTTTAAAGGGTTTAAACTCATAACAGGCCACACATGAACAAATACACTCACCTAAAGGATTATTATGAACACCATACTAGTACTGTGTTTGACCCCCTTTTGCCTTCAGAACTGCCTTAATTCTATATAGCATTGATTCAACAAGGTGCTGAAAGCATTTTTTTTTAGCAATGTTGGCCCATTGATAGGATAGCATCTTACAGTTGATGGAGATTTGTGGGATGCACATCCAGGGCACGAAGCTCCCGTTCCACCACATCCCAAATATGCTCTATTGAGTTGAGATCTGGTGACTGTGGGGGCCATTTTAGGCCCCGTCCACACTACTGCGTTTTCGTTTAAAAACGGAGAATTAAAACGAAAACGATCTCCGCCCACACTAGCGTTTTACCTGCATATTAGAATTTATCTCCGTCCACACTAAAACGACTGAAAACGTGGATCACGTGACCATTCACCAACACTGGGCATGCGCGCGCCGGTGTAAACAGTGGTTGGCGAATCAGGGAAAGATACGTCAGGACTGATGACACCCAATCATAGAGCCGAGCGTGAGCCTCTGCGTCATCGTTTGTAAACTCCTTCGTTTTGTCTCGTCCACACTAAAACGCCCTCCGGAGATTCAAAACGCAGCTGCAGTGTTTCTAAAATTCTCCGTTTTAGGTCTTCGTTTTTCCCGTTTTAGTGTGGACGGCAGGTGCAAACGTAGCAAAAGGTCTCCGTTTTTAAACGAAAACACAGTAGTGTGGACGGGGCCTTAGTGCAGTGAACTAACTAACTGTCATGTTCAATAAACCAATTTGAAATGATTCGAGCTTTGTGACATGATGCATTATCCTGCTTAAAATAGTAGCCATCAGAGGATGGGTACATGGTGGCCATAAAGGGATGGACATGGTCAGAAACAAAGCTCAGGTAGGCTCTGGCATTTAAACGATGCCCAATTGACACTAAAGGGCCTAAAGTGTGTCAAGAAAACATCCCCCACACCATTACACCTCCACCACCAGCCTGCACAGTGGTAACAAGGCATGATGGATCCATATTCTCATTTTGTTTACACCAAATTGTGACTCTACCACCTGAATGTCTCAACAGAAATCGAGACTCATCAGACCAGGCAACATTTTTCCAGTCTTCAACTGTCCAATTTTGGTGAGCTCTTGCAAATTGTAGCCTCTTTTTCCTATTTGTAGTGGAGATGAGTGGTATCCGGTGGGGTCTTCTGCTGTTGTAGCCCATCCGCCTCAAGGTTGTGCGTGTTGTGGCTTCACAAATGGTTTGCTGCATACCTCGGTTGTAACGAGTGGTTATTTCAGTCAAAGTTGCTCTTCTATCAGCTTGAATCAATCAGGCCATTCTCCTCTGACCTCTAGCATCAACAAAGCATTTTCGCCCACAGGACTGCCGCATACTGGATGTTGTTTTCTTTTTTAACAACATTCTTTTTAAACCCTAGAAATAGTTGTGTGTGAAAATCCCAGTAACTGAGCAGATCGGAAAATACTCAGACCGGCCCTTCTGGCACCAACAACCATGCCATGCTCAAAATTGCTTAAATCACCTTTCTTTCGAATTCTGACATTCAGTTTGGAGTTCATGAGATTGTCTTGACCAGGACCACACCTCTAAATGCATTGAAGCAACTGCCATGTGATTGGTTGATAAGATAATTGCATTAATGAGAAATTGAACAGGTGTTCCTAATAATCCTTTAGGTGAGTGTAGATTAGTGATTGTGTTTTTCTTCATGCTGATAGATGGCAATCATTTGTCATTGTCAAAAAAAAGAACAATATGATATAATCATAGGAGTGCAGTAAAACTTTCACAGGCACACTGAAAAAAGCAGCATTTTGTTATCGAGCGTCTGGATGCTTTTCCAGTAAAGATAAGTAGCATGGACCTCATAGAGAAATTACATTTTGAAGAATGTCTGGATCCATTGTTGGTGATCTGGAGTCTAATTTTATTATTCACGGTAAAGCATTTAATCAATGCCATTTTCGTGAGTCATTTTAATCCCAAAGAATGCATTTTCTTCCACTGCGTTTCTATTCTTCTGTTACATTCAAGAAGCTCTAAAAAAAATTACATAACGATTATGGATCATTATATTGTCAAGAAATTATGTTTCCAAACAAATAATGTGAAAAGACCTGGTAATGCTGTGTGTTCATCTGAGCCAAAAGGTATTTTCAAGCCTCCAGGCCTGTTGTTCTTGAGTGGGCAAATGTGGGTATACTTGTTCCTCTGTGTAAGTTAGAGCCTGTGTTTGCAGCGAAACCCTCGCAGGCTTTTATAACGCTGCTGGAGTGTGAGACTGATGCCTTTCTGAAGTGTGGCGGCACAAGCCAGCCTCTCCGTTTCAGCAACTTCCAAAAAAACACCTCATTAATCCCACACGCGCACGCACACACTCTGAAATTCTCAACACATGGCCCAATTAAATGCTTTGTTTATTATGACACCTCCCTCGAGTCAAGTAGACTTGAAGTGTGGCTTGTTTTATGCAAACCTACAATTTAGGAGCGCAATTGAAGCTTTAAAGAGGCGATTATAAAACATGACCCTCTTCTCTGTTGATTCTCTCTGTCCCACTGTTTACTGCTCGCTCGCCATTCTATTTCCCTTATTCATTAACTCGATGGGTCGCCATCTGTATTAAACTGCATTACGATTAGCCCCCCGTTCATCATCTCTGTTGGTAAACCGGTTCAGATTTACAGCCAGCGACCCAGCACTTATTCTGGTACTGGGTGAGAAGAAAGACTTCAATTACGCCTAACAGGCGCTTATAAAAGTCCCTGCTTGTGTTAAATTCTCGCCAAATGTGGTTTACATTTAAGCACGTTTGGAGAAGGGTCTCAAGTGTTGCTTTCAGCATATGCAAGAAGACATTTCAAGTCCCCGCTGCCATTTACGGGTCTGTTTCCGTCATGGTTGTTTTACGAGCGTACTAATTACTAATTGCGCCCTTGCGGCGCGGATACGCGCCCGGTTCTAGAGGCCTATTGTGTTTTGTAATTGTCGTTGTCTTGAGAAGGCGCTGTCGTAATTCCTGTTAGAAACCCCATTTGGAAGGAGGGATGGATGGATGGATGGGGAGAAAGGATGAATAATTCATTAATGCTGTGAAAACACTTGCTGCGTGGAATGTGCAGCTGATTCTGCTGCTGGGATTGATAGTGGTTGAATTGTACACACGCACACACTTCCTTGGCCTTCATTAGGGCTCTATTGTCACAGTGTCTGGGCGGCAGTGGAGGCTGTGAATGCGTTTCCAGCTGCTCGACTAATTGCAGTGGCCGGCATGGTGTTGTATTGCAGACAGATTGATCCTCTCTGTATCTCTGCTCTCTCAGAGACTGACAGGATAGGAGCTCCTTGGATCTGCTCTGTGCCTTCGGTAATCATTTTAATTAATGAACACTGGAAGCCAGAATGATGGAGTGGCTATTTACGTGGAGGAAACTATCACGTGCAAACACCTCGCTGCTACTTAGATAGAGGGAAATCTGCTCTCAGACAGACGGGACATTATGGAGTGAACCCAACTTTCTGTCTCACTCCTACCAATGTTTTTTCCTGTTGTTTAATGGAAATGTGTCTGAAGAGTTAGTCAGGCCTGAATTTTGGCATGGAATTGTGAATATTGGGTATATTTGTAATAATGCCTGAATTATTCACTATAACATGTAAATTCTATCAATTAAAATGATATAAATAATTATTGTTCCCATTGCTAAAAGGAAGCAGCTTCAATCGCCCAGATTTTTGTTATCACTTTAGCAAATTCCAGCAATATTTTTGACAAAAAAAATGAATAAATAATTTTGTCAAAAAACAATAATTTTTTTTGTTTTTGTGCGGTGGACATCTGACTCCCAAAGCTTTTCATATACTTCATATTTTGTGTGGAGTGACAGAAATTAACTCTTTCAATAGTGTGTGATATTTGCTACCTTAAATTGATTTTTTTTTTTTTTTGCTTGGATGTACTGTATGGATCATTGTTTGTCAGATTAAGAATAATAACACACTAGGTTACAATCAAATAAATTATTATCAACAATATCCTTTTTTTGCAATGCAGAAGTGCCACAGAAGCTGTATCTATTTAGATGAATTTACTGTACAATTCAAAAATAATGGCTAAATAATGGTGAGATTAATGTTTAATTTTTTTTTTTTAAATAAAATGCTACTTTAAATTTAAAATTAAGGTTGCGGCAGGCCACTCTCTTAATGAGTGATTCATTAATTAATCTGATTTGTTCAGTTGGCTGATTCATTCAGGAATGAAGCAAGTGACTGGATTTATGAATGGATCATTGAACTATTGTATCATAAAATACTCACTCATTCATTCAGGAACGAAACACCAGTTTGTGTTGCTCGGGAACACACAATAGTTCTATGAGTTCACACTAGGGATGGGCAACGATTAATCGCGATTAATCACATCCAAAATAAAAGTTTGTGTTTACATAATATATGTGTGTGTGGTGTGCATAATTCATTTGTATATATAAATACCCACACATGCATGTATATATTTAAGAAAAATGTGTAATTAATATATCAAATATTTATATTTATATATAATATTAATTATGTATAAATACGTATATATAAAGTATATACATGCAAATATTTCTTGAATATATACATTCATGTGTGTGTATTTATATATATACAAATTAATTATACACACTACACACACATATATTATGTAAACCCAAACTTTTATTTTGGATGCGATTAATCGCGATTAATCGTTGCCCATCCCTAGCACCACTCGACATCATGAGACTTGGGTGGCTGTTTAAAATATTTCTAGAAACTGTTTTCACCCTAATTGTAGCAAATTCTCAGAGGGAATTACACTGAACCACTTTGATGACAGACTTTTCTCAGGCATTTCAGATACTACGCAAAAAGATTGTTCTGCCGGTTAGTCCAGTTGTGTCTTCCCATCACGCAAAGTCACATTTTTTCGGTAAATGTGTTTCCATCGTAGTTTATGCGCATGTTTTCTTATCATACAAAAAGTTCATCCGACTCAAACGAGCACATTTTTAGAATTTATTTTATTTGCATCTTGCCATTTTCATCCAGCAGTTTTTGATGCGATATCCCAAAATGTGCATAAAAATAGTTGGATGGATACAAACAAAATCAGTATCATCATTGTCTGTTTTTTTTATTATTTTTTATAAGAGGTCAGTTTTATTTTATTTTATTTTTTTATGGTATCCGCAAATAGTTATTGACATAGTAAAACTGAAATCCATTCAATGGATCAGAATAAATCAATTTAGATAAAAGCAGAGATTTTTGTTCTTAATATAATTTACAACATTCTTTAAGTTAAAAGTATAATTGCATAGAGCAAGAAAATAAAAATAGGCCAACGCTTAGGCCAACTGCATCACACTGGGAACATAATATATGTTTAGTTCCATCAGAGCAGAATTAAAGTGGTCAGAATTGAGAAAAGCTTTGAATTGCTGATATTTGTACAATCTAATTCATTAGTGATGTGGTGGACCGTTGTGACTGGAATCATGCAATATTTTCTGCATTTTCTGGGTGTTTTGTGCGCGTACTTGCTACAGTATATCCTCATTCCTTGCCCAGATATCCGTTGTTACTCTAAGGCCTTTTTTTTTTTTTGGTTGTACTCTTTTCTGTGTGTAAACATTTCCTTTGAAACATTTAACAGAAAGGCACCGCTGTCTGCCTGAGCCGTAAATGGTCTCTAAGGAGCTGTGTTTCTCCTGGAAAACTCACATCTCCCTTTACATTACATCTCCTTTCCTGTCTTAAATAAATCAGTTATTAATGTCTCTTATTAGGCGAGCCGGTGAGCTTTTCAAGCGAAGTGTAGACTTGTTTTTATTTTCGCATTTTAAGCTCTCTCTTCAGTTTTACGAGATGGGATTTGTTTTGAGCCTCTTGCAGTGGAGTGGATCGATCACACTTCTGAGAAAAAACCTGCACTGCTCGGGTACCCCAAACCGTCTTGGCCCCATACGCCAGAGAAGTCATTTTAAATGGGATTTGAAAATGTGTATTTTGAATGCCATAACTATTTCCAGAAGTATTTCTGTCTGTTTTTATTTCTCCTAGAATCATTAATTCTGAGAAGACTTGTAATACCACTTTTTGATTTATCTATTTTCTGAACTCCTCCTTTCAATACTTTCTTTTTTTTTTTCTTCTCACTTCTATGGTATTTTAAGGTCATAATAGCTTGTTTTCTGGCGATTGTTAAAGTATGCGGGCGTAAAAAAAAAAAAAGAAGGTGAGCACTGGGGAGGACTCTTAAGTGGCCGTTATCCTGATTTATTTGGCCTGGGTGTGGAGGCCCTGTTGCACGATAAAACTTCTTCTCACTTCCACGGAACAGAATGGACTTGGAGAGTTATATTTCACCACTCTTACAGTAAATCAGCCGGAGGACGGCTTCAGAGCCACTGCTAAAGCCATTTGCTGTCGTCCCACCGCCAAGCCTCTATCGCTTGCTGAATCTCTGAGGGCCAGCTCGCTCTGGGCTCTGTGGATGGCATATGATCATTGGTCTTCATTTTTGAGCCCAATAAGATTCAATGTAGCATTATTTTATCACATTCTACCTTAATCACACATTGGATTTTCTTCATGTTCAAAATCAGTTTTTTTCTTTTTGTGTGCATGCGTGTAATTAATGTATCACGCCATTGCAGAAAAAAGACTTTAATTTGATCTAACAAATTACCTGAAATGAGTTCTTTCTATTTCAAATTAAACAAGCTTTTGAAGATTAAACTCATTTATGGAATGCGAATTGTATGTTTCTTGTATCTCAGGGGGCTAAACATAATGAATATTTGAAAAGATTATTTTAATTAAAGTCCTTTGAATCTAAATGGGGTAATATGTTATAACTGTTCGCCTGACTCATTAAAAGTGAACCTGTTCACACACACTGAGAGAAAACACAAAAGCAGATGATGGGGAAAAAAAGAAAGAGAACGAGGGAGGATGAACCAGATTTTTCTTTACAGTGGTAAGAGGTGCAAATTGGAGAGAAAAATTGCTGAAGGTGAAGGACATTGAGTCAAATGTGCTCCCTCTTCTCTGCCGTCCTGCTTTAAGGTGTCCTGCTGGGCTCAGAAATGAGTCTGGAAACACAGAGTTGCCTTATTCTCTCTCTCTCTTCCTCTGTGTGTGTGTGTGTGTGTGTGCTGGATTGCTGTGTCAGCAGGCTGATTCTCATTGTGATGTATTTAGCTCTCATCTCATCTTCTTGAGGTGCTGCAAAAATCTGGGTCTCCTCTTCAGCGTTACTCCCGAGGACAAACACTTCTGGAGCTCTGTGGCTGTGTGATTTCTTAAATTAGAGCACACGTGTTTTTTTTAATGTGCATATTCATTATATTATTCATATACAGTATATGAATAATTGCTTCTTGGTTCAAATTAGTATAATTATCAGGATTCATTATATTATTTTACAATTTGTTTTGTTGTCTTACACCATGATTATTTTTCACATCAAAAAATAATTAACATTTTTGGGGGCCGTTATATGTATCTATCCGATCACATAATGTTAATGTTGCTGAGATTATTAACATAAGACCATAGCACATCCAAATACAATAGTATACACAAGCAAAAATAAAATAAAATGGTGGACATTAATAGGATATTATAGGCAGTGTTGTGCAAGTTACTTCAAAACTGTAATACATTAGGTATTACTTGTTACTGTTATTTAAAAGTAATTCATTACCTTACAATATTACTGTCCCAGAATTGTAATGCGTTACATTACTCATGTATTACTTTTGAGTTACTTTCACCAAAATAACTAAGTAGAACTTAACTTTGGGGCTGTAACGATATGCAGTATGAAACCGAAATTGCGATTCGCCACACGACTCAGATCAACGAACCTACAGAATCGCGACACACCTCTTCCAACTCCCAGCGTTATTCTCCTTACCGTCCAGATCCAAAGCTGCCTTATCTTTAATTTAGGCTATTAGTATTATTTGAAGTTGACATTATAAAATACGTGGACCTACACCACAAAACTATAGTTGAGGATAAATTATTTAAAATTGGGGAAGTCCAGCATTATGGACATGATGACATTTGCAGTCAAAACTTGAAATAAAAATTCTCAGAAAATGCATGTATTGAAACGTATATAGGCTACTTCCTTAAAGGACTCCAGACATTAGACAAATATCAGTCTATGTTTTATTTTTAATTTTAGGGAAAAGACACACATTCATGCGTGACAAAAAAATAGGAGGTAAAATATATTTTTTGTAATTCTGTTAATTACACTGCGCAAATCGGATGAGGAAGGGTTGGCTCTCCAGTCTCCATAGAACTTAAAATATTCATTTTATTTTAGTTTTCGTGTTCGCATTTATGAGGAAAAAACAATGTTACAGACGCGACCGCTGTGAACTGGCACTAAAACACTGCTTTAAAACTTTCACATAGTCTGTTGCCTTTAAGAAGTAAAAGCAGACAATACACTGTAATACAACTGTAATACAAGCCTCACTGAACATGTAATGAGTAAAATATTACTGAAAATTGATTAGTAATGCCTTACACTACTGCGTTACAGCGAAAAGTAATATGTTACTGTAATGTATTACTTTTGTAATGCGTTACTCCCAACACTGATTATAGGACGGTATGAAAATTGAAACAAAATAGACCCTTAAAACAATCTCTAAACACTGAATGAAGAATACTCATTTTTGGTATTTGGCAACAAATATTTTCACAGACCAGGTATATTGTATTATTAACCATAATTATTAGTATCTAATTATAGCAATTCTGTAGTTTGTGCACTTTGCACTGAAGAATGTTGCAACAAAACAAGGCCGCTATTATGAAGCGTTGCCTGTGCCACTTCTCACTGCATCGGCTAATTGCTAACATATGTGCCCCCTCTCTCTCTCTCTCTCTCTTTCTCTTTCTCTCTCTCCCTCTCTCTCTTCCTCCGGCAGCAGACCACGGGAGTTCTGGCGCCTGGACTACTGGGAGGATGACCTGAGGAGACGTCGACGCTTCATCAGGAACCCGTTTGGTTCCACACACTCTGAGGCCACGCTCAAGGCTGCAGCAGAGCATGGTGGGTGATGCATAGTCACATAGTATCATGCGCTTACACTGTTTCACACACACAAATGCGGCCCAGTCTGTCGAGCTGCAATGCTTTAACCCGTGATAACAGGTACACGGCTGTAAAAATGAAAGCTAAAATCACCGTAAAACCTTCATAGTGCAACAAGCCTCTTTAAAAATGTGCACATTACATTCTCTCACTGTCCTGAGGCCTTTGTCGCTCAGATAATTATGAAAGTAATTTGCTGCTTATTTGTTTATTTACCACGTGCAGTTCCTCTCATTAGCTTGGATATTTAAGTATCGCTAATTGTTCTTAAATTGTCACTGTCTTCCTTCTTTCCTATGCATGTCAGCTGCTGGTATTAAAGGTAAGTGAAGTTGTGAAGTTAATGGGAGAGCTAGTGCCAAAGGGCTTGGGTTAGATGTGTGCGCAGCTGTGTTACAAGCTACTCATCGTTTAATGAAGTGAACTATTTCAAAAGAGTAGTAGTTTGTAGTTTATTTACATAAAATCTACTATCAGAGATTGGAATCAGTGAACCATTTCTACTGGTTCAAAATAAAAGCAAAATAAAGAGCAAAACAATGTGAAAGCGTTATGTAGTGTTTTGTCATGCTACTCCACTAACATGTGTAAAGTAATTTAGGATAAAGTAAAACTTAGTTAGTAATGTCACAATGTAGTTAGTGATTCCCCATCTCTTTTTGTCGATTGAATCGCATCATAAAATCTGAGACACATTACAGCTATAATGAAAGAAAAATTATGAAAGAACATGTTTGTCTTATTTATGTCGAAAAACACTTATCGCATGTCTGAGTTAAATTGCACTAGGAATAAATGGGATACACGTGGTGGAAAAGAAAGACGTTTAGATAATAGTTCTCATTTTTAGCATGAAAATATATTTGTTAACTGCAGAACAGGCAAAATATTGTTGCAAATGTAGTTTCCTTTCACATCTAATACAGAAAAAAATAGGTGAATGCATTTTTAATTATTCTCTTGTTTAAGAAAAGGAATTAAAAACAAGCGCCTTTAGTTTTCCACCCTGAAACGTGTAGATTTATATGAAATGTGCATAATTTATTCATAATACATTTCTCATGTTTTATTTGTTTAATAAGTCGTCTCTTTTGAAATATGCATCTTATAATCCATAATGAACTCCACATATTGATGACAATATAATGAGTTATTCATTCTAGATTGGTGTTTACCATGCTATCAAAGTAAAGTCGGTGTTATTACACTCATCAGGGGCTTGTGTTCCCTTCTCATTTAAGGTTGTTATTATTGCTTCTCCGTAAAACACTTTCTCCTCGTATTTAAATGTTCGGTAAGTGCATCTGATTTTTATCCGTTCCTCTTTCTCTTTTTGGTTGTTAAAAAAGGAGCCGTACCCCTTCATTCACTGCAGCAATGCAGTAAAATGTTTTACAGACTTCTTGATGAGTTTTTAGCCACACCTAGAGATAGCAGGCTTTACAATCATTGCCATTCAGTACTTGGACTTGAACAGCTTAACCTATTGCAACCCTCGGAAATGGGGCCATTTCTGAGAAAGTAAAAAAAAATGTCTCCAATATGTCACTGCTCAGTCCCCCCTTAGAATGACACAGGTCCTTAAGACAAACGACCAATGTGACAGAAGTCAATAAGAATGTGATCTAAAAGCAATAAGTGCTCAGAATCCCAGCATCCTTAGAGACCGATGTGCCGCCCTAATGGTCATAATATGCAGCTGGATGGAGGGCCCTGAGGGGAACCAATGATTTCTCTCTTTTTGCTTCGTCCTCTACGTTTTTTTCTCTGTATTCCTCTCTTTTTCTTTCACTAACTTGGGACTTGGTTAAGTTCAAGTGTTCCTTAAGGAACACTTTGAATCGTCTTTGAAATGGAACCTAAAACTTTGAGCCCTTAAAACCCTTCATTAAACTCTTCCCCAGTGTCCATCCAGCGCAGGAAACAATCAATCTATCCATCAAGTATTTATGTGCATATATTAATAGTCTTTAACTTTAGCTAAAAACCTATACTGGACAAACACAAAAACAGCTATTATGACTCAAGAGCATATTTCATAAATAATTTAGTATTTGAACAAAATACTATAAAAAGATGGGAGGGTGGGAAAGTGAATGGACAACTGAAAGATACTTTAGCAGTTAAATAACATTGCCGCTCATAACATTGATGTTTGTCTGCCCCTCTCCTCCATAGAGCGCTTGTGTCTTTTCTGCTGACCCTAAATTTGTTGCGGAAGTGAAATGAAAGTCTCGGGCAAGATCTCAAGTTTTCACACAGTGCACAAGGGTCATATCTGGCTGTGATTATCTGCATGACATGTGGAAGAAAGTCATGATTTATTTATTTTAGGGCTGTCAAATGATTAATCGCGATTAATCGCATCCAAAATAAAAGTTTGTGTTTACAGTACACAATATATGCGGGTGCACTGTGTATAATTATTTTATATATATATATATATATAAATACACACACATGCTTGTATATATTTAAGAAATATTTTCATGTATATACTGTATATAGATTTATATATAATTTAGATTAAATAGAAATATTATATATATATATATATATATATATATATATATTTTGTTCTTAAATATACATGCATGTGTGTATTTATATTTTTATATATATATACAAAATAATTATACACAGTTTACCGACATATATTACACTCTCAGAAGAAAAAAAAAAGGTACAAAAGCTGTCACTGGGGCTGTACCTTTTCAAAAGGTAACCTTTTGTCCAATGTAGGTGCTAATAAGGACATTTTAGGTGCTAAAATGTACATTTTAGGTGTTAATATGTACATTTTTGGTGCTAATATGTACTTTTTAATTGCTAATGTGTACATTTTAGGTCCTAATATGTACATTTTAGGTGCTAAAATGTACATTTGAAGTATTAATGTGTCCATCTTAGGTGCTAATATGTACCACTAAGGTACCAATATGCAGCCTTTGAGTACAAAAGTGTACCTTTTGAAAAGGTACAGCCCCAGTGACAGCTTTTGTACCTTTTTTTTCTGAGAAGTGTAACTTTTATTTTGGATGTGATTATTCGCGATTAATTGTTTGACAGCCCTAATTTATTTATTTATTTATTTATTAAGAGACAATTTTCTGTCATTTTTAGCAGTCCGGTAGTCTATACTTAGAATTTAGTTAATTTAAAAAAAAAAAAAAAAAAACAGAAACAGCGTTTCTTCTTGATGAATAAAGAAAGACTTGCTTGCTAATTATTTTCGTTTTCATCACTCAGAATATATCATATCAAAACTTCTCTTTTTGTCACGCACAATTGCAATCATTCATCGCCAGCCAGGAAACAGTGGTAGTTTGGTAAGATATGTATTTATGGCTGGAAAGCACCATCTTTTCTGGGGATTGATTTGACACGGTGGGGCCTACGGTTTTGGGCGAGTGTAAATACCTGAAGACTAATGTCTCTGTTCCTGTGATCAATAAGCACCTCCTGACTTCACTCCTGGCTGCACTTGTGTTAAAAACAAATTTGTTAATTCTGACAATTTAATTGCTTTGCCTCCGTAGTTGCATATAAATGAGCATTTGAACCTGCACGGAAAAGGGAAACAGAGCTTAAAAGTGTAACGCAACTGCACGTATTTACATTAGCATTTGCTGAATGAGGGGAATGAATGAGCTATTTAAGTAAAGCTGATGTATGAATGTAATCTTACAACATGGGTTTTTGACTCGTTCAGGGTACTGGTAAATTTTTTGAGGTAAATTTGCACACAGTCCATTTTTTTTTTAGTCTACTAGGGATCCAAAGATTGATTGGACAGCATTATTTAAGTGGATGTGCAGAATGATAATGCGAGAGGTCTCTTATAAATTCTTAGACAAAAGTAAACTTCAAAGGAAATGCTTAAAAAAATACAGATATTTTTTTTTAAATAATTGCTATACTTAAGGCCATTGCACACTGAGTCCGAAATTTTCGTATGCGTTTTTTCGTATTCGTGATTCGGTGGCTCAGAATTTTCAAAAGACCATTCAAATACCATTCAAACTGCTTGCTACGGATGCGAACAACGCAGGAAATCGAACCCGTTTCGATTTTTTTTTTTTTTTTTTTTGAGATGGACGAAAGTTTCGGAGGCAGTGTGCAAGTGTGATTGACATTTATTTTTTAACGTGTGAAAATTTCAGGCGCGAATTTCGGACTCAGTGTGCAATGGCCTTTACAAATGTACACTGTAAAAAAAATATTGTTGGTTTAACTTAAAAAATGAAGTAACCTGGTTGCCTTAAAATTTTAAGTTCATTGAACTGGAAAAATTGAGTTCATACAATGAAGGAGATTGATTTAATCATCAGAAACTCAAAATATTATGTTATCTGAACCACATTAATTATTTGAGTTGACTTGACAAAAGAAAACATGTTGTGATAACAAATCATGAAAACATAGTTTTTATTGTGATTGATTTTCATGTTTTACTTTTACTATAATATCTTCATGCTAATATTTGTTCTTCTCGAAGTTTTCTTACCTATTTCTCATCAGTGTTAGTAGCACGCATCAAGTTATTACATAAAAAAAATGGGGCTGGACATCACAACGTTTCCTTGAAACTTGTGATATTAAATAATATATAGGCTACTCCTGTAGTCTTATTTTGGGTTACATGTATTTAACATTTTTAGCAGTTTAGCCTGTACTGACAAAGAAAGAATTGGGAAGAAGTCAGTACATTTCAACTTCAGACACAATAGTAAATCCGATTAAATGTTATTGTGGTGGAATGCACAGAAGTAACACCATTTTTTCTGTCACATCCTTGTGTCCACTCTCTCTGCCGTGAGCACACAGGCATGTGGTATGTATTAGGAAGCTGGTAGTAATTTCACTGCTGCTAACTACAAATTCTCTGGGGAGAGTTAATTACAGGAAGACCGTTCTAAATATCAGTGCGCCAGCATACTTTCCATGACAAGAGATTTCTTTACTCTGCTTTTCTAATGGTTTAGGGCTCTATTTATAAAGAGTTGTCTCAGGGTTTTGCTTCAAGTGCAAATGCAAACCCCCTCAGGTGATGTATCTGGGGACAGAGGGCAGAGGTCACATGGCTCTGCGTCCACACAGTCCAGGACTGGACTCTGTGTAGCTCCAGTAGGCCAAATCAGCCTGACGAGAGACTGCCCCTCACCTCTCTCGGTTTACATTGATGAAGGATTGCCTTTGTTTCTACTGTAGACCCATTCTTGCCCCTCACTTGGGAATGCGGTGTTCTGTAAATGTTTACAGATTACCATTTTTCTTAAATAATCTATGCGGAACCTCAAGTCATGTACTGTTGAAATCAGTCAGGGCCACTCCTGATTTTTGTCAGGGGGAAGCTTGGCATATGGAGCCGGATATATGTCTGGAAATGGGCTTTCAGTTTAAATGTAATTCAAAACGATTTAATGTTAACAATTATATCTTAGTTATTAGATTCTATAGCATAATCAAGCACATATACTTTGTAAATTTTCTTTACTAATTGAATCATAAAGTCTCATGCAAGTTCGTATCTATAGCACGAATGTCATTTCGCATGCCATTTATATGCCAAAAACAGTTTTTTTGCGTGTATATGGTACGCGTTTTTCGCGTGCATATGATACGCACTTTATTGCGTGTAATACGCACGAACTCCCCACCCCCTCCCTCCTAAACCTACCCCAGGGTTTTTTAGTGCATAGCATATGCACGCAAACATAACATTGTTGGCATATAATTTATAAATGCCACGATAAATGACATTCGTGGTATAGATACGCATTTTCATGAGACTGTGATGATCAAGACATGATCAGCTGTCAGCTGAATGTTTTTTATTTATTTATTATTAATTCTTAATTATCAGGTAAAATTACTATTTTGAAAGAAAAAGATTTGTGTTCTAAATAACCGTCTGGATATTGTGAAATTTCAGCTACATCTTTTATGCAAATCGACTTATTTTAATCAACTATGAATTTCTCCATGACAAGTTACCGTCATTATGCAAATTAGATGTTTTAATATTCTGACTATTAAAATAATGCAAGTGAAAATGTTATATATATATATATATATATATATATATATATATATATATATGTAGCGGCTCGTATTTGTTGTCATTTTAACTTTTATTGGGACAGAAAAATATATGCTATTGAACACCCAATAGTGTTTAAAAAGTAAGCTAGGCTATTGATTCAGTGTTTAGAGTTTCAATATGAATAGGCTATATAAAATAATATAATAAAATAACAAGCGCATTTTATTTTATTTAAGCTTTTGTGTCGTCAACTTACCTGAGTAGGCTACACGTAAACTGACAGTCGTTAAGTTTTTGCGCGGTTACGCTTGAAGGAATGTGATGTTTTGCTTTGTGCAGCTCCAGAGGAGGACGTGCTGAAAGGTAAACAGTCCATCAGGGGTTCAGTGCTGGGGAAGCAGAACTCAGAGAGTGAGCTGCTGTTGGAGGACGACGACACTCTCTCATCCTTGGAGGAGAAAGAGTTGGAGAACCTCACAGGTAAAGAACAGCCGCCTAGCGACGCACAAACTAGAACGCGCCTGTCATCAGCGCAGCATCGCGCATGTTATAGAAGCTCTCTCTGTACTGGGCGCGCGCTCTCAGCCAGCTCCGTTGATAACGGCAGCGTTCTGGTTTGTTCCGTTGCGCTCTAGCAGTGTCACCCCCTCCTCCTCAGCCGTTAATAGGGGGATCGCACCATTATCTGAGGCAGTCCTCTCATTAGCTGCCTGTGATCGGGTTATTTTTGAGTGAGGGCTGAACAGCGCTCGAAGGCCCACATTCGTGACAGGTTCTCTGCAGTGAATTAAAAATTCATGCTTTAAAACAACTAATAATCAAATTATTTGCAATACCCTGGGTTAGATGGGTTCAAATATAAACGAAAATAATGCTTAATGTGGTCTACATTCATTATTAGCTAAACAACACAATTGTATTTGAATCTGTGTAATTAAAATGTTTTTTTTTCTTCCGAGAAAAAAAAAAACACGCTTAAATTATATTTTTTCAAGGGTGAATTAAGAATAGATATCTTTACAATTATTTTAAATAACATTTTAAGGGCTATTTTAAGCTTTTAACAGTTTTGAATTTAAGAGCATGAATGACAACTTTTAGTTGGTCTCGCGGACGCGGAGCTCGCTAAATTGCAAAACTTTAGGGATTAATATCTGTAACTGTAACATTAATAATCTGTTCATTCGAACATAGCATAAATCGGATTTTATTTGATCTATTTTGACTCGTTGTTTTCGTAATTAACGCGTTTATAAATGTTTGATCTTATTTGGGCTGTGAGTCTGCCCTATAGGCCTAATAAAAGCCAGTATCTCTCAAATAATGTGCAAATTATCCTGGAGATTCGCGTCGTTGCCGATCATCTATTTAGCAAGCTGTTTGATTCAGGTGTAGGCTAATTGAAACGTGTTCCGGTTTCGAAGGGAGGAAAAAACATGTTATTTCTCAGCCGTATTACATGCTGATGAACTTATCTGATCATGCCATGCGTCTGTGAGTTGAAGGGTGCTTGGGGAAATCAAACACGGGCTTCTGGTCGTGCTGACTGCAACGGCAGTTTGCAAGCGCAAATCCGATGCTTTGCGCATGCAGAGAGGCAGAAATTCCCCAGAGCAACCCTTCAACATTGTCATTCTGGCATACATTAAGATTGATGACAGATTAAACCCAAAGCCCGCAATCAATGAGCGCTGATTGACAGCGGATTTCAGCGCTTTTTTGACATCTAGACTATAGGCTACCATTTCAATGACAGATGAAGCGCTTAAATATGTCATTGTGCAGGGGATAATCCTTTTTTTTAATGAATCTGCTTTTTAAAATAGGCTATATATTTGAATTTAAATTGTTTAAATTGTTCTCAATTAATTGTTAAATAGCCTGAATTATTAATGAATGCTTTAGCTATTTGTTTACATTTAACAAATCTTCATTTTTTCATGGTTCAGTTGCTAAACAGTAATATTAAGAAAGTTGTAATATTATAAAGTTATATGAGTAGCATTACTTTATTTACATTGATATTATTATTCATTATTATTTTTATTTAAAATTGTGCATGCAAAAAAAAAGAAAAAAAAAAAAGATTTAGCCTAAATCATCCTAAATCATGTTTTATAGTGTGTTTGAAGTTATCATTTGACTTCAACTTTATTATCCTAAAATGACTCTAGCTTTACTTTGAAGACTTTTCCCACCAAGCTAATTAAAACTAAAGATGTTCTATCAGGAAGTCAATATGCGCCCTTGTTGAGTTTATGTGTTCAAGTAAACACTTACTCCTTTGAAATGGTTTCTATGCCAAGGGCAGTAGAGGGTGGGGGAGGCACACACACACACACACACACACACTAACCGTTGTGCTCTTCTGTGATCCGTAGGGCCTGTTAACCTGAGCACCAGCGCACAGCTGGTTGCACCCGCTGTAGTGGTAAAAGGCACACTGTCCATCACGGCACTAGAGTTATACTTTGAGGTGGATGATGAAGACCCAAGTTTTAAGGACATTGATCCCAAGGTAAGAGGCTTCTCATCCAAAATGACTCCAAAATGTCCCATGAGATGTGCACACTAAAAATGCGTGACCAGCCACTGGTCCTTTAATGTATATTCGAAACACCAGTGTTTTAAGTACCTTTCCATGCAGAGTTTGTGAGTATTCACTATTTGTGGTCATCTTATCATATATCATAACACAAAGACAGAAAAGAGTGCTCTCTTTCCTCATAGCATGTTGCATGTGTTTCAACTGTTCATAACATTTGAGGGTCAAGGCTATTGAAGTTTTACTTGCCATCAGCATTGGCTTATAACTGAGGTGTGCCAAAGGAAATTGAATGCTTGAAGAGGAATATATTATTGTGAATGCTGGATTTGCTTGGACTTTTATTTTGACTGTTTAAGAACTATCAACTTTCAGTATTTCCTTAATGTCCTTTTATGTTTATATACTTCAAATATACTGTTTTCAAAAAAGTTGTTTTCTTAAAAGCTATAATAATAATAATTTGTTGTTTAACAGAATTGTAGGCTAAAATGGTTACTTTTCCAGAATAAAACAGAATATCTGTTTTAGATTATTTATTTATTTATTTGTATGTTTGTTTGTTGTAAACATTGTCTACGTATTTTTATTCAGAAGGTTTTTTTTAATTTTAATAAGCTGCTTTTTTATTTTTCTATTCAATAATAAAATATAAGTTTTTTCTTTTTTTCAGGGATTTCCAGAGTGAACTAAATTACTTCCAATAATTAGCCTATTATTATTATTATTAATTCAGTCGAAAAAGTAAAAAAAACAAAAAACGCAGTGTCTTTATTTAAACATTTTTTTATATTTTTTGTGATGCATATTTGGTTTTTAATCAGTGAAATTGTGAGAGATCGGTTGTTTACGTTTTATTTTTGACATTTTATTTAGCAGTGTATGTCTTCTGTTTTACAAATTGCTCTCCATTATTTCCATTTTTAACGCTAAACTCTATTTCTCTAATCTTTATTTTGTTGCTAGAGTCTATTTTATAAATCTCCGTTTTTATCTCAGAGTAACAGGCCACGCGTATTTTCTACGTTTCGTTTTCTACGAGTTAAATTGAAAGGCCAGTTCACAAACACACACTGTAATATTACTTTTGTTTATAGCGAAGACAAATCACAAAACTATACACTTAATTATGCATGCGTCTTATGCTTATGTATTTCAGTCCCATTAATGTCAAGAGTTTTTGAATTAAGTAATGACAAATTGCCAAGTTTAAATTTCACCGTGTCATGATTTTATTACACGTTTCAATTTTTGATCCCATCATGAAAAAAATTGAACTTGGCACGCTACATTTTGTAATTCGCAATTAAAGATCTTGTGCATATATTTAAATAAAATTTTCACTTTGTGAAAACAGTTCAAACAAACAACAAAATCATTACACTTATTTTAAAATGTACCTTCATGTCTCTCTCCTGCAATGTCCCGTTGGCAAAAGCAAATGCTAAGTTTTATTTTAATCTTTCATTTTCTTGGTTGTATTATTCAGAGAGAACCACGATCACATTCTCTCCACTTTCAGTGTTGTGATCTCAAACGTCCCAAACAATAAATGTCCTCCTTTTGCATCTTACAGTTTATCCAAACTTTTAGCGTTGGTTAGGATTTCTCTGGCCAGTCTCCAGGTCTGTTTGGCCGCTGTCTCCAGGGCTGAGTGTGGTTTACCCTGAAACAGGTCTAGATTGGGTAAGAAGTAATGTGGGCACCGACGGCACTGCAGACAGGAGATGAGCTGCAGCAGAATGCCGTTCAGACGGTCGCCGAGGCACGACTCGTCCCAGTCAGTCTCCCGCGGGTGTTTCTCGCACTCGTACAGCAGCAGGGTCTTCATGTGGTAGTTATTGAGCGGCTGTCCCGGCAGCTCGAGGTGTCGGTCCCGGAGAGTCTTTAGAACAGAGAGACATTTCTTCCTACAGCCCGACATCAGAAGCCTGTTCTCGGCCTCGGCGAACTGCAAAACCCAGGCGTCGCTTTCCGCTGAGCTCTGTTTCCCCGTTAACGAGTAGCACTCTTTCGAGAGGAGGTTAAAACCCTCTGCTTTCACCTCCGCCACCCGGTTCGGCCCTGGCCACGGGATGTGAGGCATGGGCCACTGAGCTGCACTTCTAGGCCAGATGCCCGTGCACTTGAAGGCCGGGGTGATTTGCACCACGTATCTCTCCCGAATGCGCAGTTTCACTTCGCTCGTGTCCGCCACCATCTTAACCACGTCCCGGTAGCTGCATTTATCCACGGCCTGGGCCACGAGCGTTTGGAAGCGGGAGCGGATCTTTCGCGCCGACAGATAACCGGAGGCGGTGATGAACTCCACCCACAGAGACATGCTCCTCTTACGGCCGTCGCTGAGTTTGAGTACCGCGCAGCCCGGCAGAGAGCCGTCATCCACGAAGTTGAAGACTCCCATCTGGTTCAAGTAAAGCACGACTTCAAACTCGTTGGGTGCGATGACCTCCATGCCCTCATAGCGCGCGTCTATCTCGCTCAAGGAGCTGATGAAACGGGGCTCCTGGACCTCCACCTCCTTCAGCACATCCGACACCACCTTACACACCTCTCGTATGGTCTTGGCGATGGCCGCTTTGCGCGCCTGGCATCTTTCGTTGTAATATTTATTGAGCTGGTAAACCAGCTTTGCTTGCGTTGCAATCATATTAGGGCACAGATCCGGACTGTAGACCGGAGTTTCGCAGTACGCCGATGGATCCAATGCTTACCGGTGGAGCCAGAGGCACAACTCCCAGCAAAAAGAAAAAAAAAAAAGGAAGAAGTGATGAAGTTTGCGCCCACAGCGGATAGACGTCAAATTTGGACCAGGAAACGGATGGATGCAACGCAGTGCGACTTTTCCCAACTCAACTTGAAAAGGTTTTAAGGTTTAAGTTGTTGCCGGTAGCCTATCAGTTGAAGTATAAATCTCCGCGCGTCATGTCATCATCTTTTTCACTTGTGTTTGCGCATGAAAACTGTGCGCCAGTGTGCAGTTGTCCAGACTCAGCCGTGAGTGTTGGAATTGTTTAGTTTATGAATGGTCCTCTAGCTGGAGTGAAAGTGGGACGGGCATCTGTTCCTGGCCAATCAGCGGGGGAGCTGTCAGTGCTGTTGGCCAATCACAGCCTAGGTGCACTGGAGAGACTCTCTCCTCCTGAACATCCAGCGCTCGAGATACGGCGCCTCCAGGTTAGGCTACAGACAACATTAAGAGCACACATTTCACCCTTTACTTACTTAAACCTACATTACAATGATTTTACATGTTTGGTGATTGTTATCTCACCGTACTATGTACATTTCATTTGATCGTAGTACTCGCTGAATACATTTTGAATGCTTGCTTGCTTGTTTGGTGCTATTGTTATTTATTTTTGATTATATTGAATTCAATTTTGGTCTTTAAGAATTGGCTGCTAAACTATTTGTGTTAAATAGCGAGAGAGGGAGAGAGTTATTGTTTTACCACTGTAGGTTGTTGACCGCGCACTGCTGTTGCATTCGTCCACCGCCATTTCACCCTATAGGTACTCGGAAAGATCAGATGCGTGTGTGTGTGTGTGTGTAGCCTATATGTGTGTGTGGTTATGGTCGTGGAGGTGTAGGTTCTGTAATATTGTGATAACGCCGAAATCAATGATCTAGATTGGTTAACCTTTATAATTCTCCTGTATATTTAGGCTATAATTGCAACATTTTATGCGGGTGTTTTAGACTCTGTTTAAAACTCGCTTTTTAATTTCTAGATTAGCGACTATGGTCAGTAGGCTAAATGACATAAAACGCTTTTAGCTGACTGATATGTCGTTCGGGTTATTCAGTGATAGTAATTAGATGACAGTGAGCTGCTGTAATGAATTGGGCTTTATAGAAACGCTCCAGTGCGGATGCTATAACTAAGCAACCTGCAGATGTGTTAGCCTATTTACAGAAGATATTTACGATTTAACTTCTGCATGCACTTGATATAAGGAGAATAAAAGCATGTTTTTTTAGAAAAGAGAGGAAAAAAGAAAATTATAAAAAAGAAAAGATATAAAATGTGGTTTGCAGTTAAAGCTTGGTTAGTAGCCTACTTTTTAACTTTTTTAAAAAGAAACACATTTCTTTAGGCTATTTAGTTTTTCTCTGTATTTTTTTTGATGCAAAAAATAGTGTATTTTTTTATTTATTTATTTATTTTTGTGCGTAGTAGGCTATCTCTATTCGTTTAGCATTTAATTACCTCCATTGCCGCGTTTTCCTTTCGCTCGCTATATAACATTGCTGTCATTAAAATAACTTTAAAAATAACTATTTTGTTTCTATCTTTTTATCTCCACCGATGCTCTGTTCTCAGGAGTTAAGTGAATCTGAACAGCATCTCCTCCAAAGCATAGCGTGTTAAGATGAATAATTTAGAGAGGAGAGATTGTTTGGCGTGGTAATTGAAGTCTCTTATCAAGCCTGACTTCATGTTGTATGAGTTCAGCTCTCAGTTGTCTTAACGACAGGCTTACGTGGAAGTCTGCAGATATAGCGCTGCGTGCTGTAGGATGCGTTGCGCTAAATGAGGCCATTCAAACTATCGATCCGTCGCGACTGAGTGTGTTTTTACAGGGAGAGAAGCGAATGTCAAGAGTTTGTTGTTAAGCCTGCGAGCCCGCGGGGTGTTTTATTTTTCGCTTGAGTAAAACACTGTTTGTTGGATTCACGCTGAGCGAATGTTCTTTCGTTAAAGAAACTTCACGGCGTTTTATTTAATTACAGAAACATTATTTTTTTCTCCTAAACCGAGTGAATCAATATCACGAAATCGGACGCCAGGGCAGGCAGGGGGTGATGGTTAATATTTCTACAGCGACTTGAATGTAGTGCATTTTTTACGTATTTCTTTTATGTAAGTTTAGTTCTTAGGCCTATAGACTTTTATGATGGAATAAAATAATGTGCAACAAGTAATTGATTCTCCAGTCCACCTTATCGTTCATTCTTTCATATATGACCTTGTTCTTTAATGGTAAAGATTAATTGGAATTGTAGAATGCTACATACATAAATCATGTTACAGTCTAATATCAGTTTTTTTAATGGTAACCTGTTAAAAAAAATGGGAGTATGTGCTCTTAATTTCAGCTCTAAATAATAGTGAAATTAAATGTTTGTCTAAAATCAATAAGGGTTAACTGGGTAACATCATTTGAAATGACCTTACTTTAGTGCAGTGCAATCTCACTATTCCAAGAATTAAGCAAAGAAATCACTTAATCTTTTAATTACAGTTTTTAATGGATTTGTTTGTATCTTATCTTTTAAAAAAAGTGTTTTGGCCAATTCAAATGTTAAACAATTAAATTCAAGGTGATCTTTACTGTCTGAAGGCTATTACTATAATTTCATTAATCCGTGTTTGGCGAAGCATTGGCTATATTTACATAAACAATTTTATTTCCATTTAACTTCCTTTCCTTCATTTGAATCGTTTTATAAAGGTCAAATGCACTTCTAAATCATAGGCTTTAATTCACTGAAAGCTCACTGAAAGTGATAGAATTTCTTTTTCTTCTTTTCCTTTTTTCTTCCAAAAAGTGTTCTTGAACCTACTGTACACTTAGCAGATCTGAACAGAAGTGTTTAAATAAGCTCTAACACAAGAAGAAATGCTTTTGGGCTCTTTATCTCTTTTTTTTTTTTTTTTTGAAAACATTCCGTATTATCTGGAGACCAAAAGAGCTTTGGTCTTAGTGAGCAGACTGAACGAGAAAATGAGAGAGGCACGGTAGTGTGGAGCCACTCCTCTTTGATCTGATGACTCCACTCTGATCCTCTCTACAACACTGGACAGTGTCTGATAAGACTCTCTCTTTCTCATTCCTTGTGTCTCACGTCTTGAAGAGGCTAACGTGATTTCCAGGTCATCTGACCTAGTTAAAAAAAAAAAAATGAGACAGATAGTGTTGGCTGATCAAAGAAAAAAGAAAAACACTGATCCGGATAACTTCAAGGGCACCTTCAAATCTAAGACCAGCTCTTTTGGGTTTCCCACAAAGTATAGATTTAAACAGGAAAAATGTTGGGGTGGCAGATACTGTCCACAAAGAGCCAAAACGTTCCCATCATGCTTTGTCAAATGTACTGTCACTTGCTCTCTTGTGGAAATGCATGACTTTCCGGTACGTGACGGATTATGAAATTGTTTGTCCTAGTTCTTTTTATATGCATTTCTGTTATATCCTTAAAGATGTAGTATTCCTGGGCCTTAAAGTGTATAGACATCCTTGGTGAATAAAAACACGACTATGTTGTCCTCCAGGCTCATTTAGGAGGAAAAAAAAAAAAAAGTGCAGCATTTTTTTTTTTTTGCAGCATTCCGTCTCAGCTGAAGTTAGCATGTTTTACTCTTTCATGTCAATGATAAGAGGGCTAGAATGTCAGTTACAGATGGTTTTAGCCTGTAGTCTTTTTCTGCCCTACAATGGAAACGTGAGAGGCAGCAGGCCAAAAAGGCACACCGTCTTACCCGTGTTTCACACACATGCAGACGGCCCCAGCTGCATTTGCCCCTAGGAGACGGCCCCAAACAAGTCAACCAGTGGTACTAATTGCTTGGCAGGCCTTTCTGCATCTGCCAGGGAGATCTGGTGAGGTCATGGAGCAGATGGGTGTCTCTCTGTGCCCCTCACATTCACCGTCCTCATTTGATGTGTTTTAGGATTTTCCTGATCAGACACTCCACTGTTGTACCCATGGTTCTCTACTACTCTCAGTGTTATGCTGTGATGTTCTAAAACATTTGGACATTTAGACACCCACCCACACCCCAACCACCCTAATCATTTTTTCCAGAGCCAAATTTATTTGGAAAATGAGATTTTCAGACAAGCTCTAAAGTGAAACATTCTGCAGTTAATGTTTTCCCAGTTCTGTGCTACACTGCTGTTGCTTAAGTCCAGTTATCATCTTGAAAATAGCAGCTATTTAATATTTATAATTAAATTATTAATTCCGGTTCATTAATTAACCTAGAAATGAAATGGGTGGCACTAAATCGAGTGTGTGGCTTTGTAGGATACAGTATCCAGTGCTGCTGGGATACTGAAAATTTACTAAACAAGTGCGTCCGCAGTAAACTAGTAAAATAGTAAAAATCCAATGGAAATGTGGTACTCTGAAGTAACATTTTGTAGGGTTCTTTAACGTTGGCATGTGTGAATGTCACCTCATTTTATAACAAAATATCCATTTTATTTTATTTTTAATGATAGCACAGATATCTTTTCAAGTAAAAGATATTACAAAAAAAATACATATATATATATTTTTTTGTATTAGAAGTATTGTTGAAAATCCATACATTTAAATCAGTATTGTTATATGCTAGACATATTTTTTTTTATAGATATACATATCTGGACACCTGTGTGAGGAGAACTGACTTGATAAAAATCACCTTGACACCGGTTTAATATTTTGTTTTATATTACAATATAATCCATACGTTCAAAGTGTGTTTATGCATACTTTTTGGAGTCAATTTCATGAGTATATGTTTCACTTGAAATGCCACCAGATTGAACAATAATGAATTCCATGTTTTATATTGTTTAATCCTTGACTTCCCACATGTTTGCTTTTTATAAAACATCCTCCCAGATTCGTACATTGCTTTTCCTTTTCGCTTCAGGCAGTCGAGTTTCTTCTGAAGGACAAGCTCGGTTCACACCTAATTGGGTAGGAGGAGAGGAGGGAAGGTGGGAGGGATGTTACGTAGTGAAAGTATTGTTACGCTTGTCCTACAAACATCCTGAAGTGGCTCATCACTCCTCACGCACACCGTCCCTCCTCATTTGGTTGCCACAGACGACCTTCGCCTGCTGCTGATCAGTGTCAGGTTGTCCTGAGATTTTATTGATTTTTCAGTTAGGCGCAAGTAGTTTGCACAGAGGCAAACAGCCAACCATAGCACCTCTGTCACTATCAATGAGCTGGAGGAGAGCAGCCATGACTGTTGCTCATATCAGCACTTACACACGGTGTCCTGCTGGAGTCGATAAATTAATGAGTCGTGCTGTGAGTTGAATGATGAGGGGATCTCTCTCTCTCTCTCTCTCTCTCTCTCTCTCTCTCTCTCTCTCTCTCTCTCTTTATAGAGTACTTTATCCTATTGTTGGTTTAACTTAAAAAAGTAAGTGAGAAGAACTTAGGAGAAAATCAAAGGAGAATGATTTAATCATCAGAAACTCAAAATTATATGTTATCTGAACTAAATAAATTATTTAAGTTGATTTGACAAAAGAAAAAATGTTGTGATTACTACACTGTAAAAAAATAGTGTTGGTTTAACTTAAAAAAGTAAGTAACCTGGGTTGCCTTAAAATTTTAAGTTGATTGAACTGGAAAAAGTGAGTTAATACAATGAAGGAGATACATTTAATCATCAGAAACTCAAAATAATAAGTTATCTCAACTAAATAAATTATTTTAAAGTTGATTTGACGAAAGAAAATATGTTGTGATTACAAATCTTGAAAATATTTTTTTTTACAGTGTACACATTAGTTACCAAAAGTCTGAGACTTTGAAAATCTGGGATTGTATCCTAATTTAAACCATGGAGAAGAGAAGTTTTAAGATTTTAAAAAAGATGTGATGTTAAATTTGGGACAAATATTCATTTTTTGTGTGTTAGCTTATGAGTTATTCTGATATACGTAATATGTAATGGGAAAAATGTTAATTTAGAAAAATGCTAAAAAGAAGCATGTTTAGCTCTACTCTTTTAGGGTAGACTCTTTCAAAATACTGAAATTATATATTGGATGGTGTTTTTAACATCCAACAAAGCAAGTCTGTATCTGTTAAGTTATTTCTAATAGACCAAATTCCGATGAGGTCCAGTGCAGATGAATGAAAGAGTTTTCAATCACACTAAAATATTGAAGAATTGCACATCATGACCTGGATATCACTAGTTCTCATCTCTTGTTAGTGATTTAAACAGAAGCTGCTCTTTCCTGTACCATTCCATGGGAATGATACCTCCCTGTCTCTCTGAGGTTACCCCCGCAATGAAGTCATCTGGTATGAAGCAGTTCACTGATCCTGTCTACTGATACAGCAATGATAATTGAATGCTAAGGACAAGGAAGAAACAGATTTGTGACAGAAGCATCTCAAAGTCAAGGAGAGCTGCCCTCATGCTTTCAACTTGCATCCTTCATTGAATTTATTGTCTGTTTCTATTGTGGCCTTCTTTCCCTGGTGGCACTTTTATGATCTGGGATGGACATCATTCTAAAGAGATGTTTCAGAGAGATGTATTGTGCTACTCTAGAGCTACTGGTGAAGGTCAGGATGAGTTTTACACCGACTGTGTTCTGCAAAAGATACGTTGGTCTGTAATTTGAGTTTGACTTTTAGTTGAAGGGATATTCTGAGTTAAGATGTCTTGATAGTGTCTGTGGCATGTTGTTGATTATAGAAAATAATTTGAATATTCATTCCTCAATTTGTAAAATATATGTATTGTCCATGAATTGGGGCGTAATCATGGAACTTCTGACTCCTTGGGCAAAATTTTACTTAAGACTTGTCAGACTCATAAGAATTTAATATTTTAATAAGACTTTAATAAGAAATTAATACTTTTAATCTGCAAGGACACATTAATGGGGTCATATAATGCCATTTTCATACAAGTTCATTTGATTCTTTAGGGTCTAAATTAAAAGTTTGTAATATACTTTAATTTAAAAAATCTAATACGATTCTAATATCTCTAATATACTCTTACAACTATACTCTTATATATACTCTTATTCTTACAAATTATGAATGAACAGTAATATATGAATTTATGACGAGAGTGCGCCTCAAAAAAATCAACGTTATTACAGGAGTTTCTGACCTTGGTCACAAAAAGTCGACGCACACACTTTTAATAATTGAAACTTTGGTTTTTAGTGCTAAAAGTTCATAATAAAACAATTAGTATTTGTCAATAAAAAAGATAAAATTATATTTTAAACAGTGAGGTAAGAAGTCCTCTAAAAAGTATAATATATATATATATATATATATATATATATATGTATATAATTTTTTATTATTATGTCACATATTTTAGTAGTTATCTTAAGTTAGGTATCATTTGAAAGCTTATGAACTCAGAATTCATCCTGTGAAAACCGTTTTGAAATCGGATGTTGCATTACCATAGAAACGGTATTTTTTTATTAGGCCCCTCCCCTTTTGGGCATCATCTTTCATAATTTATTATCAAAACCTTTTCTAATCTTGACAAAACACATATTGTCAGAAAGGTCTGAGTCTCAAGGTTACATATTTTGTGACAGAAGTGATATTTGGATAGAAATGTATTAATTTGTAATGGCAGAATGCATACAATTAAATTCAATGGAATTCAATGGCACCCGGTGGCTATTTTTGGTATAACGCCTAAACAAAATCTTATGGGAACTTCAAAATTTGTGATATCAACTTTAAATTTGGAACACAACTTTAGAGTTAGATATATAGCTTTCATTTTATAGTAAAAAATATTTAGTAAAATATTTATTTTATATTTAAAATATGTTAATAAATTATATTTGATTTACTGTAAATTATAACTTCCATAACTTTTTCATACTTTAATATTTTGAAGTGCGTTCACTTCAGTAATAATCTGCTGATCGTTTTCTTTAAAACAAGACCAAACTTGGGTATATATTCCAAAGCATTCTTGAATTACAACCATTTAAGTTTGTGTAGTGCATTTTAATGTCAATTATCAAAAAGGGGGGTGACAGGTAAGGGGTTAATTTAAATAGAAAACACTCATTTTACCTGGTCAGAAACAGCTCTGTTTTCAGCACCCCGTTTCAGTGCATATGCCTTTCAATGATAATGAGCTTCGCTCACTCCGCCCCTCTGTTCTGCAGGTGTTTAGACACAATGCATGTGGAGTGGTATGTATGTAATGCAGTTGAGGGTATGTTTTAGAGTAAGAATGGCAGCAGGAGTCTCTGAGGACACATCTGTGCAACCGTATCAGTTTGTACCAGAGTCGGACCCAGGACAAGTTGACGGCCGCAAAGAAGTTCGACAATTAAGGCTCGAGCAGGATGTTTCTGAATGGTTGGTTAACGTAATGTCATTTTGATCTATCTTTGCACATGGACTGGCAGGGTAATGTTATAGTAAATTAGTGAGATGTGCGAACACTGTGTTTTTCTGATGTATATACATACTCAGTTTGTAATAACACAATAACCATAACGCGTTGTTCATTATAATTTATAAACGTGGGATTATGAATTTTATTGAGAATGTCAAAACATTCGAGTGTAAACCTTAGCCGCATTCATCGTGAAGCATACAAGATTAAAATAAAGGTTAATACAATTTTACACTCACTTCTTCTGGTGGTGCAGCAGGAACATGAATAGTTGGTACCGATTATTTTTTTCAGGAGCAGCTTCTTAGCAAAACCAGCTTTATTCTGATCCTTGTTTATAAAGCAGTCTGCTGAGAAATGATTTGTGAATCGCGCAAACATGAAAGCATTGACATTGCTCGTGGGAAATATTCCCTTCGAAAACAAAACTCAGTCACTGTGTCTTCAGCGTTTCGGATTTAGGAACATCAACATGACTGCTGTATTTGTTATTACACCCAAGAACAGAACACCACAATGGCTTAGACGCCATTCTGCTCCAGCGTATCAATGACTGACTATGATGACAGCTTGCTCAGGGCGGGGATGTGTTGTGACGCTGCTGTCAATCAACAATCGTGGGAGGGGCGTTTGACCGTGTGACGTCACTCGGCCGAACGGCTCGATTTGAGAAAGGGAAAAACAAACAGGTTAAAACAAAAACACTGGATAGATTTGTATCATTATATGATGGGTGTGAACAGGCACTGCCAACACACATTTCAGTACAATCAACTTGAAAAAGTGCACGTACCATTATATGACCCCTTTAAATTGACGGTTAAGACATTTGCAATGTTACAAAAGATTCCTATTTAAAAAAAATATAGTTTCTAAAAAATTTTTATTTAAAACAGAATCCTGAAAACAGTTTCCATAAAAATATTAAGGAGCAACATTTTTTCAACATTGATATCAAATCAAAATGTACACTGATAATGTTACACTGAAGACTAGAGTATTGGCAGCTGAAAATTCAGTTAGTCCATCACAGGAATATATTACATATTAGATTAGATTACATAATAGATTACAGTAGAAAACAGTTATTTTGAATTGTAATAATATTTCACAATATTACTGTTTCAACTGTATTTGATAAAATAAATGCATCCTTGGTGAGCATAAGAGACTTATTTCAAAAGAATGGTATTGTGTGAATATATATTTCGAGTCAGAGTGAAATTATTTGACTTTTATAAACTTTAGCATATGTAGAAGAACTATTAACAAAAGAGATTTGAGACCTGACTTGGACTTGAAAATCTTTAGACTTAACTTGGTACTTGACCAGAGACTTGATATGGATGCTTTACAAAGACTTGTGAACCTGTTTTGATAGCTAAAGAATAAAAGTCAAGTGTAATTTAGACTTGTAACACTTACATGACCCTACCAAGAAGCATAAAGTACCAGCAGATAAACTGAGCACAATAACCAGCAGACTGGGTATATCATACAATAGCAGCCCATTATCAGTGGCCCCTTTTCACCAGACGGAAGGTGGGTTTCCTGCACCTGAGTCTAGCTGCTCCATCTTCCTCTGCCGACAGGGTGAAGGTTTGGGGCCTCCCAATCCCCTGATTGATCTGCTCTCCATCATTTACTCAGCAGAGCAGTCACTGACAAACGTCACTAAATATGCTACTAGCCAGATGGATGAGACTCCTTATGGATGCCAGAGTGAGCATGTTTGTCTGAGATTAGAGCCATACACCTTTGTCCTCTCCTATTGCTGATTATTATTAATATTATGAATTAGTTGTTCACTCTTTTTTTTTTTTTTGTTATTGCATGTTTACTTTCCCTAACTATGGCAGTCCATGATAATAAATCTAGTTTAAATACTGTACTATACATTGGGTTATCCTATTTTCTTTTTTTTTTTTTTTTTTTAAGATCCAGAACTATTCCACTCTTGTCACCTCCTCAGTCTTGGTTAATGATCCATCCAGTCTGGTTGAAATGGCGTCTCCATGGGGACCCAATAAGGCCGGTAGTGCATGACAGGTTCTTTTAGGTGACAGTTCGATCAAGCATCATCTGATTCAGTTTACTAGCAGTGTAAATAGTCTGAATTACTGTGCTTCACACCAATAACACTTTGACGATAAATACATAGGTCAAATAATCTAGTTGTAGGCTTTTTTGCTTGGCCTTTCCAGTTCTGTTGCCTGGATGGCAATTCTGTTTTGAATGGATTGACATGGAACAGCCAATTTGACTTCAAGACAGCACATATATACGTCTTTTTGACCAAAATGTTTCTGGAGCCGGTGCTCGTTTTTCCAGCGAATTTTGAACCGAATTATGACAACGTAATTGTCATGTTGTGACAATGTTATCATCCCATAAATAATATGTTACATTGTTTGTATCCCATTTTCCTTACCCAGTTTTGTTTCTTTTAGTCGATTTCTAGTCATATCTTCTCATTGACATTTTTTTTTTCTTGGATCTATCTCAGTGAATGCATTTGTTATTGGGCGTTTGTATGTTTTTGTAGTGCTGTCAGTCAAGTCAAATATTTAACCACAATTCATAATTTCAGAGTTAATGATTAGTGAGTGATTAATCAACGATTTCGAAAGTGCAGCTATTTGACATATTTGATATTTATAGAGAAATATAGATATATAGATGTAGGTAGAGAGAGATCTATAGATATACTGTAGATTAGGTATATAGATACTTCTTAAGTAAAGAAAACCAACAATGTTTTAGTAACATTTTCCAAATAAAGCCTAAGCCACAGTATACTTTAGATAGAAGAGTATAAATGTTTAGAGCTCACTCGGGTTGCTGTTGTAGGCTCCATACCTGTATTACTTGTTGAAATGCCTTTTTCGTCATAAGCATCAGGAGGTTTCTATGGAGAGTTCTCACAGCAACAAAACCCACTGAAATGAGCAACTTATTCACAGATACCTAGGAATTGGCTATCCCGACATTAACCCCTGCCTGCACTTTTCCCATGTAATGGGCTTCCCTGTTTACCTGCTTAAAGACACAGTCATAAAAAAAACATAATCCAGCTTCTGTCACCTTTCAATCCCTTAAATCCCTGGAGGATTCCTCCTTTTCAGGCCATGAAAAAACCTTTAGGCTCCCTAAAAGGGGGTTCACATATTTTACCCTCTACCCCACCTTCCTCCTCTAAATCCAATTAGGCCCGGGACAATAGAAGGATTAGGGGGACTTCACTTCTCTGCCATCCTGACTTAGACACAGTAAGGAACGGCGTGACGACGGACTGGAGTGAAAGTGCTGGATGATGCGGTGGGATCTAAACCTGGCCTAGCTGTTTCTCCTCTCTATGAATGCTTTGGAGTTCGAAGAAGGACTGAACCACAGGGAAGTCTGTCGAGATGATTTTCTCCATGCTTGTCAGAGGTGTTTGGGATGTTAGTTCACAACACTCTCCAACTTAGTGTTCACAAATGCAGTGTTTGCCCAACTATGTTCCCTGACATGACTACATATAATTGGAGTCTGTTAGCAGCACCCTTCATCAACAGCTCTTCAAAATAGCCATTCTCTCTCTCTGGTTGCTTCAGTCCACAGCATCAGATAGGCGCTTGGAGCAAAACTGTCGGTTTGTGAATGTCTGCTAAATTACACGCTCCTCTTCTTCACACTTATGTCACTCTTATCCTGTCTTTCTTCCGTCCAGCTCCTTGGTGAGCCAAGCTGCCCTCCTTTGCCCTGGGGTTAAAGCGCTTTAAATCTCTGAGGCTGGAGAAAGTCTCTTTGAATGTCAGTTAGAAAAGGAGGAGGGATCCAATCCCTCTCCTCTTGATCATATTTCTCCATTTTTTTTCCTCAAGATATTGCATATCTACCTTCCATCGGTTGATGGTTGGACTTTTCTGTCTTTGTTATTAAACCGTCTTGAGATTGGCCTGTTTGGAGCTGTATGTTTACTTGAGCCCAATGCACCCATTTGCCATTTGGAGCGATTCAGCATTTCAGCAATTTTATTTCTGAAACAGTTCTACTGTATTTTTATGAGCCGAAAACACCCTAATTTGTCCATTTAAACCATTTAATGGGTGTTAACTTTCACCTTACTGGAGTCCCTACTGTGCGTTTTGTGTGTCCACCCGTCACCCCCCACAAGCCTCTACATAAAGGCCAAATGTTTAATGAGTAAGTGCACTAAAGGATTCACTTCTCCTCCAATTAACCCCATAGCTCTTGACATTTTTTTCTAAATCTACACAAGATTTCCTCCCTCTCTCTCTCTCTCTCTCTCTCTCTCTCTCTCTCTCTCTCTCTCTCTCTCTCTCTCTCTCTCAGCAAGTTAAAAGGCTAACTTGTTGGCAAACGGAGTGGTGAGGAACAAAGGAAGTTCTAATCCTTATTGGACTTTGTTAAGCCTGAATACGTTAAGAACTAAACACTTCAGCTACCACACATATAAATATATGTATTTACTAAATAGCTTTTCTATAAATCTTAAGTGACTGCTAATGTTTTACTGTTTAATAGTTTGTTTTTGATATCCCTTGAGCTGGTTTATTGTTGTAACATGTCAAGGACATTTTAATCCAGTTTGCTATTACTTTTCTTCTATGAGTTGACTTAAGGATTTAAGTAGGAGGATAACATGGAATTTATGTTCTCTCAGTGGAATATTTGACATTGCATGTTGATTTTACAATGTTTTGAAGATAGCAACAGCTAATCTTTAATATATGGTTGAAAAAATACAGCTTGTAAGCAGCTTCACTGATGGTTTCAGATTTGTGTTATACTTGGAAAGAGAAATCATGTGCTTGTACAGTCCCATGATTCTCAGCTCTCATCGTAGGGGCACATTCTTGAACCATCTAATCACGTGGCGCTATCCATATGCCATATGACATTTTAACAACTCTATTGCAACCCGATGTAGTCCTATGGATGAAAACTTATTCACTGATGGGACAAGATGTCTTGATGGATTTGAGAGAGGGGTTCGTACAAAGAGAACTTGTGGTATGTTTGTTGCATATAGATTTTCAGCCCATTCTCATTTGGACATGCTTCAATATCTGACGCTTTAGGCGCCCTTTAGCGTCAGTAAGATGACGCCCTAGGATCGCGTGTACCCTACCCCCACCCCACACCTAAACCTAACCGCGTCCTCTAACTGACGCTTTCCTTTAGCGTCAGTTAGATGACGCCGTAGGATCGCGTCATATAAGTGACGCTAAAGGGCGCCTAAAACGTCAAATATTGAAGCATGGTCAAAGGTGACGCCTTGGGGTGAGAATGCGTTGAGATTTTTGTTGAGGTGCTGAGTGTTTACAATGGACGCTAAGGGCATGTGTAACATTTCAGACTATAGACCACTAAAACTGTACATTCCATGTTTTGATATAGGTATGTTGCAACTATAAAATATAATCAATCAATAAAAAACCATCGCACACCTGCAGATAATAGGTGCGTAGGAAAAATGACCCAAAAAGATTGGTCGACAATCTGCAAACGAGAAACTCCGAAAACAATTTTCAAAGTGGTTACAGGTGTAGCCTTGTTTAGTGGTCATGTGCTTGGTCTTAAATGGGATGAGTTTGGAAATTTGTGTATGCCTGATGAACTTTGCTAGTAAAGACTTTTTAAATGTAAGTTCTGATAGTGTGCGGGAGTTTCTCGTTTGGAACTGTAAAATATGAAATTCGTTACAAACAAAGATCAGCTAAATACACTGAAGTTATGTAATGAACAGTCTGTTTTTGGGAACAAAAAAATGTAAATATGTGACAACATTCTTTCATTTGTTTTCATTGGAGCTGTATTTTTACTGACACAAATAAATGATGAGTTTTGAATTAATCGTAAAGGACAAGTTCGGTTTGATGATGAAATACTGTAGAATGGTTAGGATTGTTTTTTAGACAAATGCTTCTGTCCCGAGAATTTTTGGAATCTTTGTTAGCACCGCTGCCCCCCCCCCCCCCCCCACACACACACACACCTTTATAGTGGTAGCATAGGTGCACTGGAACAATCATTCATAAAAACGCATAAAACTTTAGTTTACAAAGACGTGAAACTCACCGAGTGGTCTGGGGTGTTCACTAATTTGCTCACACAAAAATCACTGCAAAAGATGATTTCAAACAGGTTTTATCGTAGTTTTCGTCCAACTCCATTGACTTGTATTGTATTCTGGGGGGGACAGAAACCGAAAATTGTCATGACAGCAGCATTTGTCTAAAAAACAATCCTAACCATTCTATTTCATCAGAAACGACCTTAAAACAGGGCTTTAATAGTAAAATACCGAACTTGTCCTTTGAAAAAGATGACATTTACCAATTAAAATTTGACTAATTTACATAACCAAATAAAAAAAATAGACCTATACAGGGACATGAAACAATGATATTTTGGTAATCTATTGAATGAACCAGTTCACTCGAATGAATTGGATTTTCTAAAAGAGGAGCAAGTAGCATGGTTTATAATTTCCTCAGATTAGACATTTAAAACAGTGATGTATTGCTTAGCCTCATTTCTCATAGATTCAAATAGATTAAAAAATGTAAATTAGATTCAGTATTTTAATTTAGCCTTGCAACTTAATTTTCTGCAACATCAAAACCACAATAACATCATGTACGGTTACTAGTTTACAGTTGAACAACCTTGAAATAAAATATAAAATAGTTTATATTGAAAGGCATCAAAATGTTAGATAGGAGAAGAAAATACTGGAAATCTCCAAAATCGCTTTCCCTGATCAAAATCTTTTTTTTTTTTTTTTTTGCATAACATTTCTCACAAAGTGAAACAAACACATATTTTTTTTTTCAGGCAGATAGAGAACTTGCATGTGCTCAATAAGTTTCATCACATTAGCTTATCTGTGACTGAAGATACTTTGAGTGTTACATTTTCCCTCTGTCTCATAAAAAATACCTTAAAGTTATTTTCTATATCTCTCAGATTGTGATGTGTTCTGTCAGTGATGTAAGCTTGGTGCTACAGTATATGTGTGTGCGCTTCCACACTACAGCTTCTTATTTACATGGCCAGTTGGTGTTAGAAACAGAAGGCCCTCTCCAATATCTACTCCCTTTTATTCCCATGAATTCTATCAAGTTTTCCAATATTGCATCTCCAGTGCACTCGGCTCTGAATGTTGATGTTGATGGATCACCCACTTCCTCCTCCTCATTAATTTCATCACCTTATCGCCCAGGCCACTTCATTTGACCAAAAGGTAATAATAAATGTCCCATTCGCAATCTTTAACACACTCAGCCAGGCGGAAACACTTAATAACAGCATACAAATTGAACTTCAATCCCCTCATTTTGCTCTGCAGATGCATAGGCACATTAAAAACCAACATCTTAGAGTACGAGTGCACTCTCTCACACACGTGTAATTGAATGCCATCGAATGCCAAGCTTCAAATTGAGCGTTATAATGCTCGTTTATTACACATTTTATAAGTGAGGATGGGGATTCTGTCAGCGGCGGGAGAGCCGTTTCCTTTTCCTCACTGCGAACGCCCTTATCACAGCTCAAACACAAGTGCACACTTTGCCCAACAGAGACTGCTATTCAGAGACTCATTTATCTTTCTGAGAGAGCGCTGGATAGTTCACTCGCTCTCTGTCTCACACTTGCTATCTTTGCTTTTTTTCTCTCCCGCTTCCTCCCCCCTCCCCGTCTTTTTTTGGCGTGGGGTGGGGGGGTATTTTCAATTAGATTTCATTCAATTCTGTCAGAGACGGAGCACATGCTCTCGAGCGCTGGTCCCTGGTGTGTGTCGCTTGGAGGATGTCGTTTGCACGCACAGGGTCCTTTGGCAGAGGGCAGAATGTCTGTTTGAGAGATGTGTCCCTCTTCATCTCAGACTCGTTTCAGCGGCTGACAGAGACAAATGACAGCACTCAGAAATGACTTGCTGCCTCTTGATCCTAACAGGTTGAGCGGTTTGAAATGACACACACATTCCCATTTCGACTTCAACCTTTTGTTGTCCGTTTGGCGTCAGTATCATGGCCTTGAAATTAAAACAATTTTTTGTCTTTTGACATGGATGGGAGAACATTTCATCCAGAACAAGTATAGACAAAATGGAATAAACAATTTATATCTGTAGAGAAGTGGCTTTAAACGTCTAAATGACCAAAAAGGCACTTTTTGCATTGGATCATTATTGAAGTGACAAAAAAAATTTCTTGTATGCTAAATGTTTGGCAACCATTCTTTTAACCCTAAAATGCAGCTTTTCATTTCTTAAACAACCATTTGGAAGACAATGCCAAGAATCAACGGACTCAAATTGTGAAAGTGGTTTTCACAGGGAGCATGAGGAATCATTTTCACACGTGATTTGGCCATAACTCCATTGAGAGTCTTTGGAAAAGGGCTGGAGTCGACTTTACAGAGTAGTTAGATTCTCCCGTTGTCAATGCAATATCTTGGTCAAAACTTAAAGGGTTAGTTCACCCAAAAATGAAAATTAAGTCATTAATTACTCACCCCCATGCTGTACCAACCCCTTAAGACCTTCATTCATCTTCGGGGCACAAATGAAGATATTTTTGATTAAATTTGAGAGGTAAATCACTACCACATAGGCACCCTAAGGGATTGAAACTTGGTGGCCCAGAAAGTCATTGAAGAAAATGTTTAAATATTCCATGTGACTACAGTGGCTCAAGTATAAGTTTATCAAGCGACGAGAATTACTTTTTGTGCGAAAAATAACGACTTTATTCGACTATTCCTTTTCTCCCTTCTGGGCCTGAGATGAGAGTTCAAGAGATTTCCACGACGCATGCGCGAGAACTGAACAAGACGTAGTGGAATAAGAACGCAGTTTTGCGCATGCGTCGTAGAAATCTCTTGAACTCTCGACTCAAAGGAATAGTCGAATAAAGTGTACAACTTTTTTTTGAGCAACAATCAAGAATACCGAGAGAGTTAATTACAAGGCTAGCACATGAGGTACAAGGTACATGAAGACGAAATATGATATTAGACGCACAACAGACCGTCATATCAGTCTACAGCATGTCAAGCCGAGGCACTGAATCATTGCTTTATTCCTTTGGGTCTGAGTAGACAGGAGTAAGATAAAGTGTGAACTATTGAAGTTCTTCTGGTATAGAGATGGAATGAAGCACAGGTTAAAGGTCGTCTTTTTAGTCAGCAAGATTTTATGGCCTGATGTTCATCTCCAGAAGCCCCTTTCAAGTGACTTTCATCTGAAAATAATTAGTGATGAGCTGTTTTTTTTTTTCTTGTATATACAATCTGATGTTTTCAATGGTGTAGAAATAATGGATATTTAATAGTTTTTTTTATTAACTCATTTTACCTATTTGCACATTTTTGATTACTACCGCGATTATCTAACTGACATATACTTGCAATAGCACAAGACTATGGCAAAGATTTAACCTTTTAAGTACACTATCCTTAATTAATTTAAGCATCACAACGCTGATTTGGTAATCCGTGGAAACCGAATTTTGTGGAAACTGTGATACTATTTTTCCGAATTCTCTGAATATTTATCAGTTGTATTGGCTAGAATTTGATTACTGGTCCATATCCCTACTTGAAGGTGGGTTCTTTTCTCTTTTGACTTGGGCCTCTAAACTAGCACTTTATACCCATGCTTAATAGTTAATAGGGCTGGGTAATAAATATAGATTTCTCGATATTAATCGATTCTCATTTTTACGAACCGATATCGATAAGAATCGATTAGTCATCCTGTTTCATTTGAACGAATGGATCATTGTATCGCGGCTGCGCGCATCCAAAAAAAATTTGTAATAATCTTCGTCCTTTCTTACTATTGATATGAAACAAAGTCTCAAATTTCAAATTACGTCCATTTTCTTTAGAAATTCAAAAACATAAATAACATTTTGGCGCTATGGCGTGAGATCGCTCTGGCGCAGCTCAGAGGCAGCAGCGCTGATCTCTCTTCCGGCTTAATAATACCAATCAAAGCGCGAAATAAACATGAATGAGCATCTGAAAGTGTGTTAAAAGATAGAGTACAACTTATCGAAATCCGTATCATGTCGCATTGATTCGCTCAATCAGCGTTTCAACCGTGGAAAGACGTCAACAGCTTGTAATCAATCTCATGTATCGTCATATTTACCTCAGAAAACCCACATAAACTCGTTAGTCAGCTAGAAAAAAATAACTCTAGAGAGGAGCATTTTGCTAAATATATACACCATATTACATATGCATTATAATCTTAATTTTCTTCAATATTGAATCCATATTTGAATAAATCTGGCAAGTTTTTATGACAGCCACCATTTAAATGTTTATATTTCACATAATCTTCTTATTATAAAAATAAGTAAAAGTGTAATTAGGCTAATGAAGCCTAGTAGGCTACAACTAGATTCCCATAGTTCACAGCATTAGTTAAGAGATTTGATTTCCTTGAGAAAATTTGCCATTTATTGTAACTGATATCCAAAATAATCAAAATTGAATCGAATCGAATTGCAAGCTTGTGAATCGGAATCGAATCGAATTGTGAAATTTGGGTCGACACCCAGCCCTAATAGTTAATATTTGCTTTGACTCTTTTCACTCCTTCCATTTAGAATGGCAGGTAATGATCAGGTCGTGAAGTGTGTGTTATATTATGATTTTGTGCTGAGTGGGTGGTGGGCGGGTGGTTGGGGGTCTCTTGCAGCATTAACACTCCTTACATGGGGTTAATTTCATTACCAGTCCATCGCAGCTGCTAATACACAATACAAATAGACAGATGAAGTTCCTCGATTACACTTGTGCAAGTGGATTACATCTTTATGACCCTGTCCGTAATCTCTCTGCTGTAATAAACTCCTCCATGCTCAAACTTCTCCATGATACCTTGGTTAGGTAGCGCATCAGATATCACATTAATGGTGCGGTTTCCATACCAACCGCCTGACAGAGGGGAGATGAAGAAGATAAATAGGAGAGCATGGCCGTCTCACATGCCGCTTGTCAGGGAGTTTGCGGTGGCGAACGGCAGCGTTACCGGGGCGGTGGAACAACCTTAATCCACATTTAATTGAACTCCGGAGACTTTGAAGTGAGTCTGCAGAGCAGACAGGAGCAGTGACATTGCTCTCAGCACACAGCACAGCTGCTGCCCCCTCTTTCTCTCTTCTTCCCTTTCTCTCATTAATGAGTGCATATCAGTGTTAGCCTTGCTACTGGAAGATCTGAATGCCTGATAAACTCAGCTGTTTATCCGCCCTAATCAGAGCCCCACAGATCAGGTGTGGTGGTCTCTTTCTCCTCTTTCTGTCCTAACAACCAATCTGTAATAAAGCTAAGTTAGAAATGAGTAGAGTCTTAAGTTAAGACTAGTGTTTGGCATAGCTGAGCATCTGTGAATGCAAAATTATACTACAGTTGTCTCGGTCGTCTCTCAAATAACCTGGATCAGGGCTATCTGCGATATTTGGAAGCCTAATTTGGTTCCGTCCATCAAGAACCAGAAAAAAATCTGCAGAAACATATTGTAAAATGTGACGTCAGCAA
This sequence comes from Pimephales promelas, assembly GCF_988280905.1. Lineage (NCBI taxonomy): Eukaryota > Metazoa > Chordata > Actinopteri > Cypriniformes > Leuciscidae > Pimephales > Pimephales promelas. The sequence goes on from NC_142774.1 coordinate 27,346,087, forward strand.
AAATAAGTGTATTGTCTGTCCCTTTTCTGCAAAAATGTATGCGTTTATGTATTATACAAATAAATGTACAATTTATATGTAGAAATGTATAATTAACAATAATATTTTTTTTCGACATTTCTTGAAGAATTGTTTTTAACATTTCTTGCATTTTCTGAACAATGAAGTATGATGATTGTGCAGCAGCAACGCATGATAAAACCATTCCTCGCTCACACCAACTTGAAGGGCAAATACTGATAGATTTCCAGTTCTCTTGGTACTGATTACCTTTTAGTGAACTGTGGCCTTCCTGCTCCCCTTTAGTGCGTGTCTGAATGGGGCTCATTTTAGCGCTTAAAGCATCTCTTTTTCATGAGGACTGATCAATAATACACATTAATCCTGCGCTGCAACCCTGAGCATGAGCTGTGGGTGATAAATGAACTAAAACCTTCCCTCTGCCCTGCTGTTTTCTCACTCATATTCCATTTATTTTTTAGATTTATCTGATCAGTTGTCTTTGTTTGTGTCTCCTGGACAGATTTTAGCCTACACAGAGGGTTTGCATGGGAAATGGCAGTTCACAGAGATCAGAGCGATTTTCTCTCGCCGCTATTTGCTACAGAACACAGCGCTGGAAGTCTTCATGGCCAACAGGAGTAAGCTGTTCTGGAAAATGTATTTTTTTGAGGAGATCACATTGAGGAGGATACACATATATATATATATATATATATATATATATATATACATATACATATACTGTGTATATATATATATATATACATATACTGTATATATATTAGGGCTGTCAAAGGATTAATCGCGAATGATCGCATCCAAAATAAATGTTTGTGTTTACATAATATATGCGGGTGCACTGTGTATAATTATTTTATATATAAAAATGCACACACATGCTTGTATATATTTAAGAAATATTTTCATGTGTATACTGTATACTGTATAAATTATATATAAATATAAATATTTTATATAGAAATATTTTTTTCTTAAATATACATGCATGTGTGTGTATTTATATATATATATATATATATATATATATATATATATATATACAAAATAATTATACTGTGACGATCTGCGGCTGGAGTGCCCGCTTGAGCCTTTGGGGGGCACTCCTTCCTAGTTTATTGTTTTATTCATGTTTTACCCTGGACTGATTATGGTTTATTTCATGCACCTGTGTTTTATCATCTTGTTTAGTTCACCTGATTTAAGCCCTGTGTTTCTGCCCTGTCTTGGTTGGTTGTTGTATTTATGTGTGCTACGTTGGTGCTTTCACGTCTCTCGAGTCTTGTTTCTAGTGTCTTGTTTTAAGTTTGTTTAATAAAGCTACACTGCGTTTGGACCCAGCCTCAGCTCTGTTTCTCCGCACGACGTCACAGAACAACCAACCTCAATATGGGTCCAGCAGTCGTCAGCAACCGGGCTATGACAGAATACCTGTCGTCAGTCTTGCAAGAGGGCCGGTCTGTCCAAAGGTACGCGAAGGAGTTCCTGTCCATTAGCAGTGTGGGAGCGCGCCGCAGGAGGAGGAGAAGGAGGACTCGTTTGGTTCGCCAGGCCCCGGTGAGCGTGCCCAGACTCCTCGCCCTGCCGGCCCCGCCTCTGCGCCTCGCCCTGCCGGCCCCGCCTCTGCGCCTCGCCCTGTCGGCCCCGCCTCTGCGCCTCGCTCTGCCTGCGCCCTTCAGGCTCCGGGAGGCCTTTCCTGTGCCCGTTCGCCACCCAGGGGCTCCTCCCGTGAATTTCCCCAAGTATTTTTTGGGGGGGGGCAGTAGGTACCCTGTGAGGGCCATGGAGGCGATGCAGACATGGGCCTCGCCTCGTCCTGCTCCGCCCTGGCCTTCGCCTCTTCCTGCTCCGCCCTGGTCTCTTCCTGCTCTGCCCTGGCCTCTGCCTCGTCCTGCTCCGCCCTGGCCTCTGCCTCGTCCTGCTCCGCCCTGGCCTCTGCCTCGTCCTGCTCCGCCCTGGCCTCTGCCTCGTCCTGCTCCGCCCTGGCCTCTGCCTCGTCCTGCTCCGCCCTGGCCTCTGCCTCGTCCTGCTCCGCCCTGGCCTCTGCCTCGTCCTGCTCCGCCCTGGCCTCTGCCTCGTCCTGCTCCGCCCTGGCCTCCGCCTCGTCCTGCTCCGCCTTGGTCTCCGGCCCAGTCTGGTATGCCCATGCTCTGCGGCCCAGGCCCGCATTGGCTACCTCCTGGTCCTGTTCCCCTGCACGGGCCTGGCCCTCCGTCCCTCCCCCGGGATCACCTTCACTCTGCCCCCCGCCTGGATCGTTCTAGGAGCGTCTGGAAGCCGCTCCTTAGAGGGGGGGTTATGTGACGATCTGCGGCTGGAGTGCCCGCTTGAGCCTTTGGGGGGCACTCCTTCCTAGTTTATTGTTTTATTCATGTTTTACCCTGGACTGATTATGGTTTATTTCATGCACCTGTGTTTTATCATCTTGTTTAGTTCACCTGATTTAAGCCCTGTGTTTCTGCCCTGTCTTGGTTGGTTGTTGTATTTATGTGTGCTACGTTGGTGCTTTCACGTCTCTCGAGTCTTGTTTCTAGTGTCTTGTTTTAAGTTTGTTTAATAAAGTTACACTGCGTTTGGACCCAGCCTCAGCTCTGTTTCTCCGCACGACGTCACAGAACAACCAACCTCAATATGGGTCCAGCAGTCGTCAGCAACCGGGCTATGACAGAATACCTGTCGTCAGTCTTGCAAGAGGGCCGGTCTGTCCAAAGGTACGCGAAGGAGTTCCTGTCCATTAGCAGTGTGGGAGCGCGCCGCAGGAGGAGGAGAAGGAGGACTCGTTTGGTTCGCCAGGCCCCGGTGAGCGTGCCCAGACTCCTCGCCCTGCCGGCCCCGCCTCTGCGCCTCGCCCTGCCGGCCCCGCCTCTGCGCCTCGCCCTGTCGGCCCCGCCTCTGCGCCTCGCTCTGCCTGCGCCCTTCAGGCTCCGGGAGGCCTTTCCTGTGCCCGTTCGCCACCCAGGGGCTCCTCCCGTGAATTTCCCCAAGTATTTTTTGGGGGGGGGCAGTAGGTACCCTGTGAGGGCCATGGAGGCGATGCAGACATGGGCCTCGCCTCGTCCTGCTCCGCCCTGGCCTTCGCCTCTTCCTGCTCCGCCCTGGTCTCTTCCTGCTCTGCCCTGGCCTCTGCCTCGTCCTGCTCCGCCCTGGCCTCTGCCTCGTCCTGCTCCGCCCTGGCCTCTGCCTCGTCCTGCTCCGCCCTGGCCTCTGCCTCGTCCTGCTCCGCCCTGGCCTCTGCCTCGTCCTGCTCCGCCCTGGCCTCTGCCTCGTCCTGCTCCGCCCTGGCCTCTGCCTCGTCCTGCTCCGCCCTGGCCTCTGCCTCGTCCTGCTCCGCCCTGGCCTCCGCCTCGTCCTGCTCCGCCTTGGTCTCCGGCCCAGTCTGGTATGCCCATGCTCTGCGGCCCAGGCCCGCATTGGCTACCTCCTGGTCCTGTTCCCCTGCACGGGCCTGGCCCTCCGTCCCTCCCCCGGGATCACCTTCACTCTGCCCCCCGCCTGGATCGTTCTAGGAGCGTCTGGAAGCCGCTCCTTAGAGGGGGGGTTATGTGACGATCTGCGGCTGGAGTGCCCGCTTGAGCCTTTGGGGGGCACTCCTTCCTAGTTTATTGTTTTATTCATGTTTTACCCTGGACTGATTATGGTTTATTTCATGCACCTGTGTTTTATCATCTTGTTTAGTTCACCTGATTTAAGCCCTGTGTTTCTGCCCTGTCTTGGTTGGTTGTTGTATTTATGTGTGCTACGTTGGTGCTTTCACGTCTCTCGAGTCTTGTTTCTAGTGTCTTGTTTTAAGTTTGTTTAATAAAGCTACACTGCGTTTGGACCCAGCCTCAGCTCTGTTTCTCCGCACGACGTCACATATACACAGTGCACCCACATATTAAACACAAACTTTTATTTTGGATGCGATTTATCGAGATTAATCGTTTGACTGCCAGGCAATAAAAAAATTATGCATTTAATTATTTCATTTTAAAAATGTTTTACACATTTGAGTTTTTATCGTGACTCCTTTAAAACAGTTCAACAGAAATTCTACTATTTATTTACACACAGTGAATGAAGTGTGTTAAATTCTCACTCCTCCCTACAGCGGCGATCATGTTCAACTTCCCAGATGCGGCTACAGTGAAAAAGGTGGTGCACTGTCTCCCCAGAGTTGGAGTCGGCACGAATTTTGGCCTTCCTCAAACCAGGTATGTTCTGCATTTCAGCTCTTTAAAATACCTGTAGAAAGCTATCCATTCACATTCATCTCACTGACACTTGCACAACTTGTGTGGGACCTCCCGGAAGTACAGTATGTGATATGGACAAAAAAATACACAAACATCACAATGTTTTGATCAATATTGGAACACGATTTTGAAACAATATTCGGTCCCACTTTATCTTAAGTGGCTTTAAGTACTATGTACTTGCATTGAAATTAATAATTTGATGCAATGGAGTTATTGTGTACGTACATGCTTTTACATTGTACTTATATTTTAAAAATACCTGCATGTAATTACAGCTGTAATTAATTTATGTTATTATGTTTTGTAATTAAACAGTTGACCCGTCCTTTACACCTTAACTCATTCTTAAACCGACCCATACCGCACACACCTGACCCTAACCGTACCTGTATCACATCTCAGTGGCAGCAAAAGTGTTTTACAATACAACCTGAGCAAAATGAGTACATTGTGCTTATTTATCGATGGGAGTACATAGTAATTAAAGCCACTTAATATAAAGTGGGACCCAATATTCCCTTACATACTGGTATGTATAATTTTATTTTGAAGCTGGCTTTATTGATGAGACTTGTGTGCACCATGTCTTTGCATAAATACTATACTGTATGACGACATCAGTTATTTCTTAATGCCATTTTGAACTCTCTTCATATCTTGTGCAGTTTGCAAATGCCTGTATTATGGCACATTTTTGTTCAACTGGTTTAGAATGTGTGTGTAAACATGCGCTAGACGGACGTCTTTAACCGGTGCGCTTGCGTCTTTTGACATGGCGTTCAACCTGCGCCTTTTTTTTAACTGCAAAAACGCATTCTATATGAATATCATTTACTCTGTTTTGCCACAGCAATAGTTTTAACAGGCCTTGCAAATTACCTGGCTCCATTATACATCTTCTCTCTTGTATCCAAAATTATCCTTCCTTGAATTCACCTTCCCTGTTTCTGTGTTTTCTTCGAACTCATAACGCTAAACGCACTCTATTCATCTTGCATAGTGCTTGTGGGAAAAATCCTGTTTTCTGCAGTTTCAGAATCGCGTGTGCTCACACTTTCCTGATTTTATCATAAATTTTGAATTACCACACAGCCCTACTTTCTGACATCTTTGCTCATGGTCGCTCAGTTCGCACTTGCAATCTGTTGGCCAAGCATTTGCGGACTTTAGTATGTTTCTGGCCTAACACTGCTTGTTTGTATGTGTTAATGTGTGTATGGTGTGGGGGTGGCTGTAACACTGCCTAATTACCTTCACACAAACACAATTCACATCATTTATTTATCTCCCCAACTGAGAAATAAATACAGGGGCCAGTGCAAAGCCTGCAGGGCAGACTGGGAACACAGGAAACACACACACGCAGTTGTATTTCAGCCAAAGAAAAGTTGATTTAGACAAGTGAAATTCCATAACAATACCTTTCTAAATCAGGGTTCTTAGTAACATTCACTGAAACTACATAACTATACGGTAATATAATGGGTAACATAATATAGTGGATATTGATTCCTCACATGGCTCTCGGTGTCTCTGACCTGGTCAGAGAGGTTTTTGTGTGGCTATTTACCAATACGAACCGCCCTCTCCCACCATGAATTCACGTATACCCTTCTTCTAACATTCGTGTGACATATCCTTTGCGGTGTTACAGCGTTGCCTCTGTGTTAGGAGGGGCAAAGGGCAGTGGAAACTTCAGAGAGGCCTAATGACTGTAATCACGCTGGGTGACAGTGATGAATTCTCTAATTTCGCTTTGTTTTAATTGGATGGAGAGTCATTTATTTTAGTGTCCACATATTTGCTTGCACTGTGCATGTTCATTTAACAGGTTCCCACATTACCCATGATGCCATTGTGTGTCTGTTCATATTTGGATGTAGGATATTCTGTATTCTAGAAGAGTTTTTTTGTATTGATTTTGATTGGCATAGCGATATATCATATAACAGAACTGGAATGTTTCACTGTTTGTATTAGTCCTCTAGAATTTGAATTTTGGCTTATCGTGGTAAGTATTTTCATTGGAGCAAAATATCAAATCATAATGTGTCTATTATTTATGCTAATGTTGTATGAATTTCCCATATATTTCAAGGTATTTTTTTCTATTTTAGAGGTTATGTGTGAATGGAATCCACTGTTGAAATGAAACTTTTCTAGCAGTGTTGCATCTTCTTAAGCCAGCAAAATCATGTAAAAGTCCCGAATTGATGTATTGTGGGAACATAGCCATAGGATTTGAGAAGTGTTTGAGCACGAACAAGGTTGCATTGTGAAAAATGTTGAAGCCAATCGCAAATACTGTAGTAATTGCGGTAATTACTTTGTGTCGTTTTTGTGTAAGCCTTTGACATGGGATTCAAAAATCCTAATCGTCAAAGTGGATAGATGCTGAAACAAGAGACTTTTCTCTGTCCTAGTGATAAAGAAATTAGTCAATGTCAATGTCAATGTCATCTTTATTTGTATAGCACTATTAAAACAACACAAGTTGACCAATGTGCTTTACATTCAATAGTCAATAGATTACTTGATCAGTTTGAGGTTCTCTTACTATATTTCCATCAAATTGTTAAAATAAATATTTTCATTTACTGAATTTTATGTTTACTGATAACAAATACTTTATTTTATATTTTAAAATGTATTTTAATGTCATTAAATGGTATATTGCAAATCAACTGATTTCAGGTTTGTCTTTGAATTTTTGAATATGTTTTTTCTTTCTCTGATAGACGGATTTCTCTGGCCAGCCCGAAACAGCTCTACAAGGCCGCCAACATGACCCAGCGTTGGCAAAGACGAGAGATCTCCAACTTTGAGTACCTCATGTTCCTCAACACCATTTCAGGTAAAAATCAATGATACCTGAATGCTCACCATCACCAGACGTTCTCCAAACATTAACTCAGCTAATGTACTAATGAATGAATAACATCTCCATATGACACAACAAGCAACAAAAGTCAACTCTTCCATGTTAATCTGAGTTTCTGTTTTGCTGTATTGGGCCACATAGTCTCACCCACACTGAAACCCCATTGGACCAAAGCCAATGGTATATCGTCATGTCTTTAGGACATAGAGTTAGACAACTAATAAAGACTGGAAAGGAATTTGGACAAATACTAAAGGCCCCGTCTCTAAAACTAAAACTAATAGATGTTAACTGCACCCTGTAGACTGACAAATAATGGGTGTAGAAACAATTTTCTAATTTAAAAATTGCTAGTAAATTTATTATAATTGACAATTACAAAGTAACAGCAAGTAACACATCAAAGTGAATGTGACATTTTAAAGTAGAAAATGTTAAGTAGTTTTTTCTTGTAAAATGTACAATAATTTTTGTATCATTTTACAACTTCGCATAATAATTTAGTGTGACTCTATTTAAAGGGCTGTAATTAAAGGAATAGTTCACTTTTAAAAAAAAAAATTGCTGATAATTTACTCACCCCCATGTCATCCAATTTATCCATATCATTCTTTGTTCAGTCGAAAATAAATTAAGGTTTTTGATGAAAACACTCCAGGATTTTTCTCCATATAATGCATTTTACTGGGCACCAAGGTTCAAGGTCCAAAAGACAGTTTCAGTGCAAACTGTTCGAAGGGCTTTAAACGATTCCAGACGTTGAATAATGGTCTTATCAAGTGAAACGATCGCTCAATGTTAAAAAAATAACAAAGTTTAAGTTTTATAAGCTCAAATCCTCGCCTTGCTCTGTTCTGTGATGCGCGTTCGTGACTTTCCTGTTCGAACTCTATCGTCAAAATGAACGAAGCTTTTTTCGAGTCATTTGGTTCATTCAACGAACGAAATTAACGAATTGACTCGGAAAAAGATTCGTTCATTTTGATGAACGAGTTCGAACAGGAAAGTCACGAACGTGGATCACAGAACAGAAACAAGGTGAGAATTTGACCTTATAAAAACTTAAACTTTGTTATTTTTTTTTTTAAATGAATGATCGTTTCGCTTGATAAGACCCTTATTCATCATCTAGAATCATTTAAAGCCCTTTCAACAGTTTGCAGTTTGCACTGAAACTGTCTTTTGGACCTTGAACTGTTTGGTGGCCAGTAAAATGCATTATATGGAGAAAAATCCTGCATAGTTTTCATCAAAAACCTTAATTTCTATTCCACTGAAGAAAGAAAGACATGAACATCTTGAATAACATGGAGGTGAGTAAATTATTAGCAAAAGTTTTTTTTTTTTTTAAAGTGAACTACTTATTTAAGGGACATGATGATGTGAAATCATGGTCATGACAAAGGTAACAAGACTCAAGGAAATGTGTTTTGACACTTGTGTTTCAGGCCGTACATTTAATGATTTGAACCAGTATCCTGTGTTCCCCTGGGTAATCACCAACTACGACAGTGAAGATCTTGATCTCACCCTGCCCAGTAACTACAGAGATCTGTCTAAGGTAAACACATGACCACTCTGAGCCAACAACTCAACTCCTGTAATTTCAAACACTGAAGTTTTAAAAACACAAATACACAGGAGTATTTGAGTGGAAACCCCGTCCGGCAGCTTTAACGATGAGGCTGAGCCTGATAGACAGACGTAACTGTCTAGCGAGTAAGGGAACGACTGCCGCTGTAGACTCATCACTGTGAGTCTGACCGTACATGTAGTAAAGCGTTTGCGGCCGCGTGCGCGTCACCTCATGCCAGGCACCCTCAACCGCAGACAAGTCAGATAATGGGTCCGTGTCTCTCCTCCTCCCCTCTCCCCCTCAATCAACCCCCAGAAGCCCCCTACATCCCGCCTCTCACCTCCTCCCCCATTCCCGTTAGCCAGCCAGCCTCCCTAAGGAGCTAATTAATGAGCGTAGTAGTACTTGAGCTAACCACATAGACAGACTGACACAGCTCGCTGCTGGGAACACCAAACCTGCCTTTGTCTCTCTCAGTCTCTCGCTCAATACGTAGGTATCTTAAATTGTATCACACCATTTGAAGGCAGCTCAGGAGGATTTATATCTTTGGCCGATAACTTTTTTGTTTGTCTCTTCCTGATTCAACAGTATCAATCGCACGAACTGTTCATACACTAATTTCTTTTAAATACAGAAATGTTGTGGCCAGTCACGTCGATGCTTATACTGAAGAGTAAGGTGGCTCAATGTTTGATATAATCCATTCTTGATATACATCTACAGTAAAATTACTACAATTCAATGGCTGCGAATTAGATGTACACTAACGTTCAAAAGTTTGGGATCAGTAAGACTACTAAGTATCTCATCTAGTCAGTGTCTTGTGCACCAAGGATGACCAAGACTATTCTTTTTCAGTTTTCAATTTTCATTTTCAGCATCATTTATCCAGTCTCAGTGTCACATGATCGGTTGGAAATCATTCTCATTTGCTGATATGGTGTTCAAGTAACATTTCTTATTATAAATATTGAAAATGGTTGTGTTGCCTAATTTTTTTGTGGAACCTGAGATACATTTATTTCAGGATTCTTTGATTAATTTAAAGTAAAAATTAAAAACTTTTTAACAATTTTGATAAGTTTAATGCATCCTTGCTGAATAAGATTATACATATTTGAAATACCACATATTTTACCCAATTGTGTTTACTTTAATTAAAAAAAAGAAAAGAAATTGTTATATTGGATGTAGGATATTGACAGATTTTTAATTCGACTGAAGTGTCTACTTGCATTAATCTCTCTTGTTTCTGTAGTAGTGCAGCATGTTAAGCATCTATATTTTAATTTAGTCATAACATTAGTTTTAAATACTATTCCAAAGGTTTAGTATGGACCCAACTGTTTAATAAATGTGTAATCATACATGAGATACATAAGATTAGATATGCTGTGTCTTAAATTATAGTATAGCATGTTACAACACTGTAAAAATGCGTGTAAGGAATTAACTGTCTAGATCAGGTGACTATATTCGTTATTCAAAAGGAGAAACCGAAAGAAGGATATACAAGATATTAGAAACGTAAACAAAGCAGTGCTTGCGTATCATTTTGAATATCAGTAATGTTGATAATTTTCTTCATTTTAAGCTGCTCGTGTTGTCATCAAAAATATTCACCTTCTGGAATGTTCGGGTTGGATAACATAACGTCTTGACTTTCTTGCTCTCCTTCATTACTTTCACTTTAAAGGTCCCGTTCTTCGCTATTCCATTTTTTCAAACTTTAGTTAGTGTGTAATGTTGCTTTTAGAGCATAAATAATACCTGTAAAATTATAAAGCTCAAATTTCAATGCCTAGCGAGATATTTTATTTAACAGAAGTCCCCTTTCAAAGCATACAGCAAACAGCCTGTTTGGACTACATCCCACTACTTCCTTTTTTAATGACGTAACTAGAACAGTTTTTTGACTAATCTCCACCCAGAGGAATAGAGAGCCTAAGTCCCTCCCCTTCCGGTTGACCTCCATGGGACCTTATTTCAGAAAAATATTGAATGGTAGTCAATGGCGAGAGACAGCAAATATTTTGATCTCGTTTGAATTGTGTCCTGAATTACACATATGATGTTTGTCAATTTAAAAGGTACATTTTAAAGTAAAGAAAGTCGCAGTTTGATGTAAAACCGTTGAGGTATAAGACTGTGAAAATACGTAATTACAAAGACTACAAACCCCAAAGGCGCACATTTTCTCTCAATGAATGAAGCTAACTTTACTGAGGCTAATGTCTGTCATTGTTTCCATAGTCTCACGTTATAATCGTAACGTTACGCCATCATACCTGAGTGTTTTGTACCAGACTGCACACACACGAGCAGTGGATCTCACTTGTTGTTTCACTTCCCGGGAGATGTAGTTCATAGAGCGATTTTCACATAAAACTAAATGTTACTCTTCTGTTTTATGACAAACTGTGACGTTTTTGACTTTCAGAATTATATTTTAAATTGACAAACATCATACGTGTAATTGAGGGCACAGTTCAGACGGAATAAAAAGATAAGTTGTCTCTCGCCATTGACTACCATTCATATTTTTTTCCGAAATAAGGTCCCATGAGCCGGAAGTGGAGGGGCGGGACTCAGGCTCTCTATACACAAAAAGGGGGCGTGATCTTGTTGCGTTGCCACGGAGAAGAAGCACTTCAGATGCGCATGCATCTCCTATTTATGGTAAGAGGCGTGACCTTTCCGGGCAACGTGCGATAAGCTGCTGTCGAATCACAACACAGGATCCACTGGCACAATCAGAACTCGTTACGTTTTTCTGAAGGAAGGACTTCATAGAGCAAGGAAGTCATCGGGCCGTTTTTTTGAACAGTGAAAACAGCCGTATACAGATAAGTAAATTGTGTGAAAAATACTGTGTTTTTTACACGCGAAACATGAACACGTTATATCGCACACTATAAACACAATTAAAGCTTCAAAAAAGCATGAAGAACGGGACCTTTAATTCTCGTGCAACTAGTTCCTAGAAATTCTAGAAATTCTCGTTCCACTCTCACCGACGGCCCCAATGGCGATTCGTGTGGAACACACTTCTAAAACTAGCCTGGCAGATGCTCGCCGACGCACACTTTCTTGGTGTGTTCCGGACTAAATTTTGGTTGCTTTTCCTCTAATCCACATTGCAGCTATTCAAACAAGGACCGTGTTCTCCTGAATCAGGACGCAGACCCAAATACTCCAGGCTAGTGAATCGAGGTTGTTCCGCTGGTTGATCATTCTGTGGTCCTGACCTTGGTCTAATTGCAATCGATTATTGTGTGGCAGGTTTACCTCTGAACTATCAATAGCTGCTTTGCTGAAGTGACCGTGATTAACCAGGATTAGTCAGAACATGCTATTCCAGTCTGATCTGTTTTGTCCTGATGATGATGATTATTATCATTTTAATTAAATGCATTTCACTTATGTTTGTATCTCAAAACCAGTGTGTTGAAGAGATCCTTTCTCAGTTTAGACCTGATTAATATTTAATGTCAAGTGCTGGGGGGGACTCCTCCAAAAGAATGCTCTTTACTTGCATTACACCATTTGGGTAATTGAGTAGTAGGACAAAAGTTGTGTTTTAAAACGCCTCCACCCTCAAACTTCACTTTAAAAGTGCTTGTGAAATCTTGCCAGTCACTGCCTCAAAAATGACCATCAATTTCATGTAATGGTGGCCAATGGAGGGAGGATAGAGGATTACTTTTAGAGCTCAGATGATCGAACGAGTGTCCACTCTGACCCAAAATGGCAGAATAAATCAGTTCTAAGAGACAGGAAAACAAAGGACTGAGAGATAATGGAAGATGCATTTCTGTGCAAAAACAACCGTGATGTTTCGGAAGTCACCCTTACTGTCTTCAGTCTGAGATCATTACTCACGTATTGCTCTCCAGTGGAGGTTTATGTGTATGATGCTATCTGTGTCTCCTGCGTTGTTTTACCAATTCGCCATACAGTATGTGTGTGTGTGTATGTGTATATATATATATATATATATATATATATATATATATATATAATGGATATAATTATAATATTTTATCGGTGTCTTCTGCGTTGTTTTACCAATTCACCATACAGTATATGTATGTATATATATATATATATATATATATATATATATATATATATATATATATTGTTTATTGGATAATATAAAATTAATCAACTTTGTGAATAGACTGTAATCATCTATCTCATATCCATCTATAATATAAAATATGTGTGTATGTGTAGTAAGCTAACAATGTCTTGTAAGTTTTCCTCTGTTAGAGTGGCAGTCTGGTCTCATTGATAATATGTAGGTATTAATAAACAACTTTTACAGGAACAAAACATACATTTTTGCACATTTGGATAGATTCTGAAATGTACAATATGGATGTATTGACAGTATTTAAACAATAATATGTACTAAAGAAACTTAAAATATTTACTAATATTTATTTAATTATCATACATATTTCTATATTTGTCATTATACCATTTCATAGATTCTTTTTAGATCCAGTAACCCTACCCCAAAACATAACCATTTTATAGAGAATATAAAAATAATATATGGAGAAAAAAAAACGTATGAAAATGAAAATTTCAGTAACAAAGCAGCATTAAAAATATATTTTGAACTGCTAATCCCACTCCTATCTCTCTAATCCTACCCATAACCATTTCTTAAAAAATATGTACAGTTATAAAGAGAAGCATAACTGACAATCAAGTGTAATCACAATAATTTATTCATTGCAAAAATGTTAAAAGCGGTAACAAAAGTAGCCCAAATGATGATGTGTTACAGTCGCAGTCCTCTCTGGTGGTATACAATAGTTTTGTATGAGGTACAGAGCAGAATTTAAGTTATTAATCGCTGAAAATCTTATCCCAATCCACTCATTAAAATGCACATCAACCAAAACATGTCACAATCTGTGACAAAGCCAATGAGAGCCAGTAAGCGTTTGATATCACTCCCGTAAAGCTTCTTAAGGCAGCATATTTTTACATTTACAGTCGCTGCTAAGAATGAAGATAAATATCACTGGATAAAGGCTTGAATTTGAGTCCTGTTCCTTGAAATTACAGAAATTGCAATAGAGTGATTGAGTGATTTGTGAATTGGTTGCATTCTGGTGCATTTTATGGTTTTATCCTATATTTTGAGAAAATGCCCTTAGTGTTAAAAAATAATGGTTAAACAATTACTGAAATGCTATTAGTTTTAAGTTTTTAAAGTGTAGTGTTGTTTAACATTATGCAAATCATTCGAAACAAGTTTGCAGCAGAGGTTACACAGAACAGAACAAAATGTGATAATTTCATATTAAATAGATGAGTAACTTGCGTTTAATAAATGCGACTGAAAACATAATACCATTGCTATGACAGTTAAATACAATAGAACCATAATGCCACTATTTTGATATTCATAAATAAGGATTCATACACATTTGTACTTTCAAAGACAGTTAATAAGATATGCAATGTTGTGAAAACGCTTCTTAAAAGTGAAATGATTTCTGTAAATCCAGCGATCAAATGCTGTGTGGATCTCAGTTTTTAGCAAAAGGCACATGACTAGTGGTTGGTCTGTGTGTGCAATTCCACAAACCTGGAAGATCTTCTGAACTTACATAGTATACAAGCTGCAGTATATAAGCTGCAGGCCTTTTAGAAAAGAACATTTAAAGAATAAATAGTAGGGAGAATCAATGAATTATTAATCATTTACTGCAGTTGTGAGAATAACATGTAAGTACATGTTATTAATAAAAAAGGAACTCAGTAGTCATTTTATTTTGAGTATTTTCAAATGTACTATAATTACAGTTACTTAACTTTTGGGATCTGATTATGTAATCTAGATTACATGTAAAACGACACTTTACAAAAAAACGAAAAAAACGACAACAAAAAAACATACAAATACTTATGAGTTCACGTTGGAGTGGCAGACCTTTCACCCAACACATGGACAAATAAATATACAGAGAGACACACACATTTGTAGCCAGCACACAGCTTGGAGCATATCTTTTTATTTATTTATTAATTTGTTCTTTCCAATGGCATCTTCCCACTAGGTTAAAAGACAACAGACCTATAAACCATCCTACATCACCCTCGCCTTTGTTTCCCTCTTTCCCTCCCTCCCTCAAACTCTCTCTCTCGAGTTTTGACAGCCTTGCCTTTATGTTCAGTCAAGCTTTCAAGCCTTAGGGAGAAACGGAGGCCGAGCAAGATCAGCCCCCTCATCCGCCACCCCTCCCTCGATAGCGAACAACAGCAAATCTCAACAATCTTTATTACAACTGCTTTATTCATGCTGTTGACACAGGCAATATCAGTGTATGGCCAGTGGACCATGACATCACAGCCGCGCCTGTGAAGGCCATCTGAACCTTGTATAAGCTGTGCGTCTTTCCTCTTTTTGTCCTTAACCCCTCCCGCTCTCGCTTGTCGTCTGCGTATGCCACATCCCAACTCTGCTTTGATAGAAACAGGTCATGTGGGACCTTTTACGTAGCGGGGTGAAATTGCCATAGACGCTGTGTGACACGCACTCTCTTTCCTGCGGGCAGAGGAATGTGCTTCATGAATTTATGTTCCTTTTGTCTCATCGTTGTGACCCTCCTGGCTTTCTTATCATAAACTCTAACCTTTTCATGACATCTGGTACAGCTGGAGTTATCACTGCAGCCAGAAAGAGCAAAACTGACACAACTGAGTGAGCTGCTCATCTAATGGAATAGATTGTAAACGGCAACAAAAATATCACTCCCTTGTTCACTTAAAGTCGTGTGTGTTACGGAAACACTGTAAAAAATATTTTCATGATTTGTAATCACATTATTTCTTTTGTCAAATCAACTTAAACAATTTGTGTAGTTCAGGTAACATAATATTTAAAGTTGCTGATGATTAAATCAATCACCATAGATTGTCTTAACTCAATTTGAACTTAATTTTTTAAGGCAGCCAGGTTACTTCATTTTTTAAGTTAAACCAACAATATTTTTTAAAGTGTTGCGGGTTTTTTTTTTTTTTTTTTTTTTTTGGTTGTTTTTTTTTTACCCAACCTTATGTACATCCAAGTGAAATTTACTATCGTGAAGAAAAAAAAGGGAGGCTGGAGACTCGGGATGCATGAGAAAATAGGGTTCCATTTAATGCCGATGTGATAACAGACAACTTAAATAATTTGATTTCCATTGTTAAATTTTAAATGTATCTAATCCAGTATTTAATATAAAATATAAATTAAAAAATATATATATATAATTAAATATAAATGTATTTAATCCAGTATATTATGATGGGTAAAATCCTATCCTAGTGGAATAACAGAAAAAGAAAAAAAAGTATAATTTTATATTTGTACATTAACATAAATAACACCTGAATATATTGACCTGTTTCTATAGCCTCACAGTGGTGTAGCTAATGGCATATTGATTTGCATCACGGCATTTACACCCTTTCAACTGAGCTCTAGATACACATTCACACCTTCTCTAATACATCCCATATATTGAAACTTCCTAATTCTGATGCCAAAGTTTCATTTGTTTATTTATTCACACACTACACTCTAAAATTGCTGGGTTGTTTTAACCCAACTTTGGGTCAAATATGGACAAACCCAGCCATTTGAGTTAAAAATTTGGTCCCACTTTATATTAAGTGGCTTTAAGTACCATGTACTTACATTTAAATTAATAATTTGATACAATGGACTTATTGTGTACATACATGTTTTTACATTACTTATATTTTAAAAATACCAGCATGTAATTACAGCTGTAATTAAATTATGTAATTACATTTGTAATTACACAGTTGACCCATCCCTCACACCTTAACCTACCCTTAAACCGACCCATACCACACACACCTGTCCCTAACCTTACCCGTATCATACCTCAATAGCAGCAAAGGTGTTTTACAATACAATAGGACCACAATAATACATTCTTATTTTTTGATGTAAGTACTTAAAGCCACTTAATATAAAGTGGGACCAAAAATTTTAATTACATGTTTAACCCAACGTTTGGGTTTGTCTATATTTGACCCAAAGTTGGGTTAAAACAACCCAGCAATTTTTGAGTGTTTAAAAAAAACAGGATAGTGGATTGGTTAATCTAATATTATTGCATATTATGGCACTTTTAAATGCTGTTTCAGTGCAAAAAACATATATATTCATTGCTTAAAGTAATTCATTATCATTCTTTCTATTATATATTGGGATCTATTTGGAAATATCACAAAATTGACCTGGCTAGGTTACAAACTGTGGAAGTTTAAAAGAATGGTTTGTATACAGTACATTTTCATCATTACAGTAGTTATTTGTTACAAATACTTGTGAAATGTTATAACCATGGATATACCCAGGTAGTGCTATATATGGTGATATACCGATATAGGTGCTTACATCACAGTGGATGCAAATTTTGGGGATATTTTGTCCAATTTGTTTGTGCTTTTACCTGATTTGAATAAATCGTCTGCACATAAACAAAGCTATCAGTTCGCAATTCATGAATTCCCCTCGAAAGCCTGAATTTTGAACAGCCCGGTGAAGTCCGCATACTGATAGCTACTGGCAGTCTGTTCAGATTTGCAGTCTAATTAAAAACATTGGGGCAGCTCATTTATTTGAGCCGTCACTAGAGAAATATTCAGCGGTGCTGCCAGAGCGTATTAGGGTCGGTGGTGTGCGTTCACTCCATCACACTGCGCTGGGGTATGGGGATAACCCTGATGAACGACACTGTCATGAGACCCTATTGTACTGGAGAGCCTCCGACTGTAATTTACTGCCGTAAACAACACGAGGGGCTCGCACGAACGAACACACACTCATATACATGCACACACATTTTCACAGAAACACACTCTCACTCACGCACACTCTGAGCTATGACAGAGATGTTTTTTATCCCGCTCACCCTTTTCTTTCTTTAATGAGGGTCCTGTTATTACCGCAATCAATCAGTTAAATCGCGCAATGTTTAATTCAGTATGTGTTCTCACCGTAGTTGCCACAAGAGAGCAGACCGTGTGTCATTGTCAGCCTAGGGCTGCATTCCACTTTCACACACACACACACACACGGATTGCATTTGTGCCCGTGCCGCATGAGTCTATTACATTTCAGTGGCAATTATTACAAGCTTTAATGATTTACAATCAAATGTTGATTAAACCGTGCTCCTTTTTAAATCCCAATTCAATCCGAGACATAGTTTAATCACTATTATATTAGAATTAGTGGAATATAATTAACCTCTATTTTTAAATGAGACCCACAGCCCTTGGCCTTGTTGCAGAGTGGTAAATCTCACATAAATGCCAGCACACATGGACACTTATGCACAGTGGAGCATTAAAAGATACAACCGCAGGTTTCACGCCCATATTGTCCTTTGTGATCAATAGAAAAACAGCTGAGGGCCCTCATTATACAGCTATGATATGAGAAGGAGATTGAGATGGTCAATCTGTCCTGCCTACTCTCATTTCAGGAAGCTTCATCATTCTGTTACTATTGATCAAACTAAGGAATGAGAGACGGACAGTCATTTTCAAGAGTAATAAAGACTCAGCAGGGTAATAACAAAACATATAAATGAGCATTTAAATAATGGCCTGCTTCCATATGCTGGGTTTCTTCAGATCAATAATAAATTAAAGCAGCTAATCAATACTTTTGATACAACCCAATGCAGGGAATGCCACATATGAACTTCCTCATGAACTCCCTTACCTTACTCTGAAAATAACTTTTATTATTTGTACAAAACATTTTCAAGATTTGTAATCACAACATATTTTCTTTTGTCAAATCAACTTTAAAATAATTTATTTAGTTGAGATAACTTATTATTTTGAGTTTCTGATGGTTAAATTAATCTACTTCATTGTATTAACTCACTTTTTCCAGTTCAATCAACTTAAAATTTTAAGGCAACCCAGGTTACTTACTTTTTTTAAGTTAAACCAACAATATTTTTTATAGTGTAGTAATTACATTTTTTTTCTTTTGTCAAATCAACTTAAATAATTTATTTAGTTGAGATAACTTATTATTTTGAGTTTCTGATGGTTAAATTAATCTCCTTCATTGTATTAACTCACTTTTTCCAGTTCAATGAACTTAAATTTTTAAGGCAACCAAGTTATTTACTTTTTTACGTTAAACCATCAATATTTTTTTACAGTGTGCACTTACTTTAGCAAGGATGCATACAATTATGCAGATTTCTCAAACAATAGATATTTGATTCACTATCACTGTTTACACAAAATTTTAAGCAGTACATCCATATTCAACATTAAAAATAATAAGAAATGTTTCCCGAGAGCCAGATCAGCATATTAGAGTGATTTCCAAAGGATCGTGTGACACTGACGCAATTTTGCTTTGCCCTCAATGGAAGTGTAAATGGGCACAATTATTTTAGTCACACTTTATTTGAGGTTTCTGTTACAGTGCAATTATAGAGCTAAGTATAACTGAGTAATATTTATTAGCATAATGTACTTACTGTAGAGTTAGGATTAGGGTTTAGTTTGGATTAGTTGCTTGTAAAAAAAAAATCCTAATGTTTTTATTTTTCGGATGTATTTCAATCATCTTTTGTTTCATTGTTTTTTATGTGTTTGTTTTTTTGCATTTTATTATGTCAGGATTTTTTTTTTGCATTACATATGATCTAAGATTTAATTGTTCAAAATGACCGACCGAAGAAATAAATAAATACAATACAATAAATAAATAATTATGCATCATTTACTTTTAGTAATATAGTAAATATAGGCAGTGTGTAAAGCTTTCTATAGGTAATTATTCACAGCTTCACATAGATATTGATCTTTAAAATAACCTATTATTTAGTACTTTATTATTGATTAAACTTAACAGCTGCAGTAAATGAATTTACATAAATGATTGTCATTATTTAATTATTATTTTACCACCAACCCAACATCAATTTTCTCATTGTCTGTGGTACTTACAACTTACAGTATACTGCTGTTTCTTAAATGTTGTCTTTTCTCATTACAGCCCATTGGTGCACTCAACCCAAAGAGAGCTGCATTCTTCTCAGAACGCTTTGAATCATGGGAGGACGATCAGGTGCCCAAATTCCACTACGGCACACACTATTCCACCTCCAGCTTTACTCAGATGTGGCTACTCAGGACTGTAAGTTGTGAACACACACACACTTATGGGCTTTCCATAGACATAATGTCTTTTATACTGTACAAACTATCCCCTTACACTAACCCTATTCGTAAACCTACCATCACAGCATTTTTAGTGTCACACAGTCACATGCAGATATCAAGCACAACAGTTTTTTTTCCAAATAACACCAAACCGCACAAAACAAAACGCTCCAGTACCAGTTTTTAAATCTTTTTTATAGCATCAGAAAGAAAAGCCTGTCAGTGCATTATTTAACGTTTATTTTTTTTTTTTCATAATCTGTGTAGGACGAATAAATAGGACATGAACATAATGGTCCAAATGATTTGCCATGTTTAAAGGGTTTTAAAACAGACAGCGACTCTGTGCTCTTCATGCTGCTGTAAAATACTAAACATTCATCATGTGATCGGTTGTGAAACACATTGCAACTAATTGTTGTTTATAATTGGGCATGTGTGTGTGCTCAGTCAGGTTGATTTATTGTTATATTGAAATGTAGGCCTTATCTGCATACTAACAAACTCAGAACACATCGCTCATCTTCCCTTCATCCCTTTTTGTTCTAATATCTGCAAAGAACAAAGACATGACACTCTGTAGAAAAAAAATACTTCACGGTTTATTACAATATTTTGAGCAAGCATAGTTTCGTACAATAAAAGCAGTTCTATATTAGTTTTACAGTAATGAAGTCTCATAATGTTCTAAAGCCTTTTGTACAGTGCCTGTTACTCTTCATTTAAATGATGCCTGTGTTTTATTTTTAATGTATAGTCTATTCACATATTCCTTATACATTCTGCACACAAAGCGAGAGGGCTAGAGGTCACCAACCCATTTCTGGCCATCTCTGTAATTGTTACAGTTTTTCACTTTCATTGCCATTCCCTGTTGGCCCATTGTATTGATCCCATCTCATTATTATCAGGCTTATCCCAAATCCACTTCACCAAACACCCTAATTCATGTACCATAGCACAAATCAGCAAGCTCGTGATATCGAGGCTCTTGACAGAGAAAAGGAGGGCGTTAAATTCAGTCAAGCACCCAAAAGCGTCTGCGTAATTAGGATATTTTTCTTTCATGGTGTAGCCAACCGGGGTGCTATTCACTCTAATTGCGTCCTTCTCATCGGGGAGGTTTTGTTTCAAAAGAACCACCTATTGATTCTGCACAAACAAGATTAAGCATGATTAGAAAAGAACAAATAATGCTCTTGTAATGCTCTTTACTGTCTGCCCGGGGTTAATAACAGGTTTCTTTAGCATTCAGGTCCTTTTTTTTGGAGAGGAGGATGTCATTTAGTGCACACAAATTAGGATCATATTGTATAGGGCTTTGTTATGAACAGCAGGAATCTATGCTAAATGGCATATACTGACTGGGTTTGCACAGTGAAAAATGTTCAAATTGGAGACTAAATATTGATCAAAGTAGACTCGTAGTTATTAAATACATGATCTTTGTTCAGTGGAATTTGCCCTCTAGTTGTTTTAGGTCCTAACATGAGTTTTTTTAGTATTCATGTGTGTGGAATTTAAGATTTTTTTTTCTTCTCTCTTATTCTCAGGAGCCTTTCACAACATTCTTCCTGAATTTCCAAGGTGGGAAATTTGACCATGCAGATCGCACGTTCTCCTCAGTGTCCAGAGCCTGGAGAAACTGCCAGAGGGACACATCTGACGTGAAGGTACGTCCTTGTATGTGCATGTCGATGGATGAATTGTCATATTACCATAGAAATGCTTCATATTTTTTTACTTTAAATGTAATTTTATTGTTAAAGGGTTAGTTCACCCAAAAATGAAAATTAAGTCATTAATTACTCACCCCCATGCTGTACCAATCCCATTCTGTGTCTTCGGAACACAAATGAAGATATTTTTGATTAAATTTGAGAGCTGTATCATTACCACATAGACTGCCTAAGGGACTGGCTCTTGTCGGCCCAGAAAGTCAATGAAGAAAATGTTTGAATATTCCATGTGACTACAGTGGCTCAACTATAAGTTTATCAAGCGACGAGAATTACTTTTTGTGCGAAAAAACAAACAAAAATAACGACTTTATTCGACTATTCCTTTTCTTCCTTGTTGGCCTGAAACGAGACTTCAATGCGATTTCCACCGCGCATGCGCGAGAACTGAACTGAAGTCGTTGAAGGAGATCGCAATTCTCGCGCATGCGTCGTGGAAATCGTATTGAAGTCTCGTTTCAGGCCAACAAGGAAGAAAAGGAATAGTCGAATAAAGTCGTTATTTTTGTTTGTTTTTTCGCACAAAAAGTTGAGCCACTGTAGTCAC
Source organism: Pimephales promelas (assembly GCF_988280905.1). NCBI lineage: Eukaryota > Metazoa > Chordata > Actinopteri > Cypriniformes > Leuciscidae > Pimephales > Pimephales promelas. The sequence continues at coordinate 27,368,336 of NC_142774.1, forward strand.
ATGGAATATTTAAACATTTTCTTCATTGACTTTCTGGGCCGTCAAGAGCCAGTCCCTTAGGTCTATGTGGTAGTTATACAGCTAGGGTTGGTACAGCATGGGGGTGAGCAATTAATGACTTAATTTTCATTTTTGGGTGAACTAACCCTTTAACTAATCCATATTTATACACATGCACAGAGCTGTGCTTATTTCTTCTCAGCCGATCCCTGGCCTGGATTTGGTTTTCGTCTTCCACTGATATTTTGTTTTTCACAAATGTGGAGACTATTACATGATTAGACGTTTCTCTAGTGAGTTGACTTCCTCTTGGTAACCGGAGCTTGCTGGGACTTGGTGTGAGGGCAGTCGTCATGGAGACACCGCGGCTCTCTGCCCGGCTGCCCCCATCACCTCTCCATAAAAACTGGCCCTAGCACATGTACGGTCACAAGCAATCCTTGTCATGCTACCATGAAAGCGTCAAGGGTCCTTGATCAAAGCTTTAAACTAATCTTGAATTCGAACTTCCCCCCTTTCCTCCCTTACACTCTCCCTTGCGAAACCCTTCATAACACTTTAACCCTCAGCTGAACCTTTTGTCGTTCGGCCCCAAACCAAAGTCAGACAGCAATCCCAACTGTGCTCTGTAGCCCCTCAGAGGACCTCAAAGTGCTCTGCATTGACTTCAGCAAATGTCCAGACCTCTTGAAATATTCATTGCCGGTACAACAGACAGCCATTTTGTTGGCACGCTCGTTGCATGCTGGCCTTTTTTTTTCCGGCGGCTGATTGCACCCATTTGATAAAAAGACATGTGGCTCACATTACATGGTCACACTTGATATCGAAAGCTTACTCAAAACCCAGTTTGGTTTCTACGTAAGGTTGTCGCTGTGGATCAGCGTAACAGGATTGGCAGTCATAAAAACTGAGCTAAGGACTTGACTAAGAACCTCGAAATCACCACTAGTTTATTTGACTTTGAAGCTGTGGAACATTTCAAACATGCTTTACTTTGCTCAATCTTGCAAAAAAAAAGGTCTGATAAGTGCAAATGTGAAGCAAAGGGCCTTTTAATTGAATAATGTATCAATTTGCCATGCTGTTATCCCTTTTTCTTAAAAAAAGCACAGCAGTCCCCCAGTTTAGAAACACCCCCTCATTCTGCTAAGGGGTGAAAAGCCTTTAGCAGTTTTTGTGTCCAGGCTAAAGAGAGCTATAATGGCGTAAAGCCACGATCCTGTCTGTCTCTAGCTAGGCAAACTCTGGCCTGACCTATAACCTCCATCCCTTGACCCCCGTGCACTAGGCTGAAAGCAATGCGGACACTGAAAGTTTCTCTTTGGGGGAATCAGAGAGGACCTAAGAGGGGGCCCAGGGGCACCCTTCTCTATTGACCCACAGCAGGACAGGATTTTGGATCACAGGTTTTGCCCTCTGACCAGTTCTGCTCAAGGGCCATTGCACATAATAGCACCTCCCGTACCCCTGATCACTCTCTCTCTCCCCCACCACTGGTTAAGTGGCGTTGGGTCTTTTTGTGCAGCCAGTAAAGACGCCAAATTTACGCCAGACTCCATACATGAACCTTAGAGCGCCTGGTGCCATTGTAAAATTGTGACCTTTTTGTTTTAAAGACTTCGGTTTTTAAAGAGAGGACCAAAAAGAAGCAAGGCAGGAGGCTAGTTTTGAACATCCACCATTTGTTTGCTCAGCTAATTGGCCACTAGGAATGCACCGAGGAGCTGTGTTGTAGATACATAGCATTCAAATTGAGGGTCTCTGTCGGTATTATGTATAGTTATGGAAGTAAAATAATAACAAATGTTTTTGAAACAAAAAAGCACTACATGAAAAAATATGCATTGCGATTGCATTCACCCTCCTTGCATTTTAAGGCATTGTAGTTTTAGACCTTGCATTTTTATGGGATTCAACATGGTTGCGTATTTAAAGTCCCTGTGAAATCAAAATTGAACCTATTTACTTTGTTAGCGCATATTACTAGTCTTGTGGTGAACAATTAATCCGTGCAAGTGAATATATATTAAAAAAATGTTTTACCTTCGTAATCTTTAATCAAAATCTGAAAAGTTACTTCCGGTCTGGAACGGTTTCTTTTTCTGATGACGTAGGTTTCACAGTTTGGGTGGGGAAACGCTTAACCACTCCCCTCAAACCATTAGTTTGCTATGAGCGAGAGATGGAGAGGAGGAGCACTAGAGTAAAACCCTGCCCTCTGTTCAATATTCCGTTTCACTTGGAAATACGTCACAGCACTGGAGAAAAATCGTTTGCAACTTCCGGTTCACGGGGACTTTAAGCTGTGAATAGTTCAATAATCCATATTCACCTTTCAGATTTCACTTCCAAAATGTTCATTCTGTTTAAAAATACAACCTATAATGTTCGACAGCCAATTTTCGGTCCATTTTATTTCGCCATAACAAATTCAGTGGTTCGAATTCGACAACATTTGACATCCGAGAATGGCAGGAATATCAGTCGATTGCCGATTGATAATCTCCATAGCTGTTAGTCGGCCTCACCAGCAGGAGGTGCAAGGGGCTGTTGACGAAGAAAAATATAGAGCAACGGGTGAGAGACTCATTCATTCATAAAAATGGATTTACAGAAATGTGTGATGATTATCAGGGCCAGTGTATGGAAAAGCTGATAAAGACACAAAAGCTGTGTTTACATTTGAAGTCTTCGCTGTTACTTTTGTCCGTCATCTTTATTTACTTTTAAAACCTACTTTTTCAAACTTGTCCTTGATCGTTTGTCCGATTTTCACCAAAATCGAATCAAATCATCTCCAGACAGCGTCGACAAAATGTTATGGATTTTTGTGTCGATAGACGAAACCGTTTTCGTGTACTGCAGCAGCAAAGTTGAGGCATGATGCCAAAATGACTATTCAGGCTGTATCTCTGCAATGCATTGACACATTTACACTCAACTTTGTATTTCTATGTAACTTTGTAGTCACCTAACTCTGCACCACCTATTGGTCGAAAGTGACAAATCATTAAATCATATTATTAGTGACTGTATATCTATATATATATATATATATATATATATATATCTATATATATATATATATATATCATTTTTGCCTAAAATAATCTTACAATGTCTTTAATTTCTCATTGTTGCAGTTGTTCTGACACTCCCAGACATGTTGGCGTTGTCATGTTGGTTTGTTGTCTTATTTGCATTCGGGCCCGATAATGGCTGCTTGCAGCTATATTTTAATTTGTTCTTATAAGAATGTTTAAATTTAGGCCTAACATGTTATTTTTCTAAATTTAAACTTTAAATATGTGGTTATACTAACTTTTGCATGGACCCATCATAGAGAACAGTAGATTCGGTATAGGTTCAGATACCAGTGTGTGATACAGAGAGTCTGATAGACTGTCAGTTAGATGGTTCTCCCAGGGGACTTGTGTTTCTGCAGAGTAAGAGCTTGTTTATCTTCCTACTACTAACTTAACACTTCCAGCTCGAGTGTGTATATGTGAGTGCGTATATGAATGTGTATAAGGTATAATAAAATTCAGAGAGACAGACGAATAGAAGAGTGGAATGAAATAGAAATTCAGGGTGATACCAAGTACCCAAGTTAACCATTTTAATTTGAATTATGAATTATTATGAATTATTTTTGCCATTGTGTAAATAATCATAATATAATAAAGTGTAAGTGCATGAGCTTGACCAGAGCTCATTTCGACAAGTCACATATATACTTCTATGTAAAGTATAGAAAACCTTGCGATTTCATGATTTCACTAACTTTCATCACCACTTTTTAAAACAATATGACGCCCAATCGTGTCATAAAGGAAGAAAGAGGTTTAGTGACATTTACCATGCTTTGACTGCAGTGTACCTCTGCACTGCTGTTTTGATGTTCTTTATTAGGATGACATGCTGTTGCCCTTTCTGTGAAGATTTTAAAATATAAAACTGGAGTAGTTCCAACCGGATCATTCATTTAGAGTGGCAGCGTGGCACAGATTAAAGGCTAAAGATTCAAAGAAAGAATAACTGATTCCCGCTGTCCTGATTCCCGTTTAATGAGCTGTTATATTGTATAGCTATCTAGTTTGTTTTGAAATACTTGAAATTGGATACATCTGTTAGGCAGTAAACAACATTTCTTTCCTGTTCTTTCTTACTTTTTAGTTTGGAATGAATTATTAAATGAAATATAATGAATACATTTTTGAAGTGTTGAATCAGTGGAAATGTAGCTAATTTAGGGATGTCAAAATCATTGCGTTAATTATTAAATACTTTATACATATGATTTCAGAAAACCCAAACATGCTAAATGATTGACAGACAGAGACTATTCTGAATTTGGGCCATCCTCTGACACTTTTTTTTTCTAATTTAACCACAGAGACATAAAGACAGATACATATACAGTATATATATATATATATATATATATATATACTTAAACTTAACTTGTTTTATATATATATATATATATATACGTATATATATATATATATATATATATATATATATATATATATATATATATATATATATTGTGTATAACTTTAACTTACTTTAACTTAAATTTTAGTTATATTTGTATACATATTTACACATTTTATTTTTATTTTTTGTTATTCTTTATTTAAAAAGTAGCTAAATTTAATCTACTGTACCAAAACTTTTTAGAATAATTAAGATATAAATTTAGAGAAAAATTTAAATCAATTGCCAGCCCCAATCTAATTATTTCGTAATTTAATAATGTAAAATGAGTCGTTAAAAATACTTTTTTTTCTTCTTTTTTTTCTCTCTCTCTCATAGGAATTGATCCCTGAGTTCTATTACCTCCCAGAGATGTTTGTCAACTCCAATAATTACAATCTGGGAGTGATGGATGATGGGACGGTGGTGTCAGATGTGGAGCTGCCGCCTTGGGCCAAGAGTCCGGAGGATTTCGTACGCATCAACCGACTCGTACGTTCACTCTTTGTGTCTCCATCTCTTTTCTTTCTCTCTGTCTCTCTCCATCTTTCTTTATCTCCCTTATTAAATTGGGGTTAAAGTGATGATTGCAAGTTGCTATGGCCGGAGTGTGTGTGTGTGTGTGTGCACGGTAACGCTGTGACCTGTTTTATGCTGATAATTACAACTCTGATATCAATCTGACTCTCCCATTAATCATCTCTTTCTGTGTGTGTCTCTCTCTCTCTCACACACACACGCACGCACACAAACACAACCACAAACCCCTCATCTAATGTCACTGTTCTGTCATGCACATAGATGTTCACACACTTTCACTAAGTCCTTGTGTCGAGTTGCACAGACTTTAGTTGTTTGATCATTATCAGGTGAAGTGCTGGTTGCTCTTTGATGTGTGTATGTGCTATAGGACATTAGTAGTCACAGGCGTACTGATTGCACTGTTTTGAGCAGCACCAATGATGCATTAATTTGCTTTAAATCACAGACTTAGATAGTATGCCATTGCTACTGTGCAGTCAGTGTGTCAAGTGTTCTGACACAATCTAAACTAACTGCATGGGCAGCTTGTAACCTGTAACAAGTGCAGATTAATGGTGACATGAGATCCTTTATTGTCAAAGCTCTTACAGTATATCTTCAGGACAAGCTGTCATCCTCAGCAGTATCTGCTCTGGTTTATTTTACTGTCTTGTTATTGTGTTGCTTTTGCTTTCACTATGTTAGCAAATCAGGCCATGTACACAGTGAAAAGTTTTAGGAGTGACAGCTACATTTAAATATGGGTGTGACTCTGAAGAAGACCTTTCGATGCCAATATTCTCAATATTATTATTATTATCCTCATTTAAATTTCAGGGAAATAAATATCAGCAGGGATGTTATTGACAGTTTTCTATTCATCATATAATCCTGGAAATCACGCTTTCCTCAAAAATGTTGAGGCACAGCTGTTTTTAACATCATAATATGTTCATGACCAAGACTCTGAAGAAGATTGGAGAAATGTTGCTGGATATTCAGCTTTGCCATCATATGAATGCATTATATTTGACAGTATATTCAAATAAAAAGGTTAGTTAAAAAAACTAAATAGCATCTGGATTATCTATCCTGAATGGTCAGCTACTGTACTACCACAGCTAGCCAGCACTGATCCCACCCTACTTTTAACTATTCTGACTATTCTATCAAATAGATCTCAATCCCCATTGACTACCATAGTAGGGATACTATGGTAGTCAATGGGGAATGAGATCTGTTTGATTAAAACATTCTTCCAAATATCTTCTTTTGTGTTCAGCAGAACAAATAAACACATAGAGGGTTTTGCACTTTCATTTTTGGGTGAACCCTTTAACTCACAGTGCTGTACACTGACCATTATAACATTACATGAACTTGACAAGCAAAGTTCATTATTAGTGTTACAGATACACTTAAAGGGTTAGTTTACCGAAAAATGACAATACTGAGATCAGAATGTTGATCTAAACCCATGAATTAAGATATTTTCATAATTATCTTATATTTTTTTTTGTCCATCCATTGAAAGTCATGTGACTTGTTTCATGGTGATAATTACAACACTGATATTAAGTCTGACGCTTTCATTCAGTTCTTTTTGTCACACACACACACACACACACACACACACACACTTTAGGTTCCTGTAGACATGATTATTTTTACACTGTACATTCCATCCCTTCATACTAACCTCACCCCTAAACATACCCAATCACAGAAACCTTTTTTGCATTTTTATATTTTCAAATAAGCATCATTTAATATGTTTATTAATCCATTTCCCTCATGGAGACCGCTGGCTTGGTCAAGTGATGTCAAATTTTATTATTTGTGTGGGGACATTTGGTCCTCACAATGTAAGTTAAGCATACACAATGTAACTGTTCTGACTTGCACACAGACATGCACACTCTGTGTGTAGGGTTGCACAAACTTTAGCTGTTTGATCACTATCAGATGCTATTTGATGTGTGAATGTGCTATAGGAAAATATATGTACTGTTGTGACTGTGAGCAACACCCCTACTGTATTGATTGGCCTTATATCACAGACTCTGCCTGCCAACTAAGTGCATGGCATAGGTTTTATCCTCTTTTCCAGTAACTAGATTTTTTTTAGTTGATCTTTTCACAATCCAACAAAATGCTCTGATCTCTTACCGCTCTCTGTCAGCAGTTATTTACATCCCAGAAACCTCTCATTAACATGATCATCTCAATCTCTCTCTCTCTCTCTCGTATGTGTATGTGTGTGCGTGTGTGTGTGAGAGTGTGTGTAAAGTGGGCATGAGCACCGCTGATGACTTATAGCTGGCATTAGGGGATGTCAGCTGTTCTACTCTGCTACAATGGGCTACATTTGTAATGAGGGTGCATACTCAGTCAGAGACAGACACATGCAGAAGAGAGCTAATGGCCTGCTACACTCTTTAGCTCATCTGTCACTAATGGCCAGAAAACAGCATGGTGCACACACTTGGTCATTTATGTTGTATAGATGATTAACAGCTAATTAAACTGCAATCTGCACCAGTCACGCTAAATGCATGCTTGCAGAAATAACTGCACTCACCATTGGTACATACTGTTTTTGTGAGCGCCCATGGATGCTCAAAACAGCTAAATAATTTCCTCAACAAAATGGAAAATAATCTGTTTGCTCAAACAAACAAAAGAAACACAACTGTTTGCGCCAATTTATTTTTAGTTATAACAACTTTGAATGAAATTACTTTCGACCAACAAACTATTAGAGGAATTTAATAATTTCTTAATTTCATTCAGTGAAAATCCACTGCTAGAACATGCTAATTAACTCATTTTGCATGTAAGTTTAATGATCAAGTTTATTTGTCCCTGGCATTAGTTCAGTCATTGCTTATGGTCAATGTAGTTTACATTCATACTCTTCAGCACAATGGTAACCACACAACTTCAATATAGTAGAAACTCATTTAAATGTTAAACATAACATCATTAAACACTAACAGGTCTTTCCTTCCATAAAAAAACTGTGAAATAACGCTTAATTTCAACATTTATTCTCCATATCTACTCCTATGCAAAGCATGCTGGGAACTAGGAATCCACTGCCCAATTTCAAGACAATTTTATTAATTTACTACAACTTTTTTGTTGTTTTAAATCAATGCAGAGATTTGAGTTTACATTACACACAATATTAAGTTAATCTAATGATCAACATTAGTACTTCGACAGAACTCAACAAAATAATGTTTGCAACTTAAAGGATTTTTCTCCATATAATGCACTTTACTGGTAACCAAACAGTTTCAGTGCAAACTGCAAACTGTTCAAAGGGCTTTAAACGATTCCCGAAGATGAATAAGGGTCTTAACAAGAGAAATGATCACTCATTAAAAAAAAAAAAAAAAAAAGTTTAAGTTTTATGAGTTTTATGGTCGCCTTGCTCTTTTCTGTGATGCACGTTCGTGACTCTCCTGTTCGAACTTGTTTATTAAAATGACCGAATCTTTTTTTTGTGTCATTTGGTTCATTCAACGAACGAAATAAATGAATTGACTTGTTCAATTGTTCATTTTGATGACTTCACCAGAGGTGAAGTATCCCTTTAAGAGTTCCCTAGAATAACTTTTCAGATAACTGATCTAGTCTTAATATGCTTCAACCTAAAATTACCCCAGAAATATGTCCCTAATGTTTCAGTTTCCTAACAATTCTGCTTTCTTATTGGTTCCATTATTGATTCGGAATCAGAAGCAAATATATATTTGTATTGCATGCATTGTCCTCAGCTGTGTTTTGCCAGCTTTTAATTATGATATCAGAATGGACCAGATATAAATATTATAAATACATATAATTCATTAATTTGAAAAGCTTTTTAATTACTTTTCACATATGTTTAGAGGTACCATAATTGCAATCCACTAACTAGCCCTTACTATATATTCAATAAAAAATATCAGATAAATCAGAATATCATATTTGGTAATCACAAATACCAAATACACAGCAAAAAATTTGAATCTTTCATTAATTCCTTCATTTATTCAACTGGCTTATTTTATGTCATTAGCTTATCCATTGGTCATAAGAGTCATTTGATCTGGAATCAGACTACAGTGGTTGTGCTATGTGGTTTTGATTCGCTAAAAATCTTTAGGTCAAAATATTACATTTATTCTAGAATTGTTCTTCAGAGGTCATACTATATATTTCATGCTGTAGATTCAGTAGTGCTGTTATGCTACTAATGGGCAGTCATTTCCAGGAGCAGGTCACCATGTAAACATCACTACTCACTTTAACTTAGTAACCCCATGTTGTTGGACACCTTTGCTCACAGATTTAATTCATTATGGCTGGTTGCTAATACTGTAGCTTTTAAAATTACATCACCATCTGAAAACTATTTTCTACTTTTGCGGGATGCTGAATCCATGTCATGTGATGTCAGTAGTTAGATACAAGATTACAGTACCATATTGACCATCAAAAAAACTGAGTGCACCTTTAAAGCTGTAATGTGTAATTTCTGAAGCACCAAATGGAAATATAATGAAATATAATTAAAAATAAAGTGTTTTTAAGCAAGTTTCCCAAATATTGTGTTTCCCCTACTCTCTCAATCTGTCATTTTCCTGGGTCATGTTAGGTTAAACGGTGCTCACACTGGGCAGGATTCACGATTATTGTAAATACATAAGTTTAAGGATGTGTGTTGGATTAAATGTGTATTTTAAACAGACCCCTGCTGAAATAAAAATACTTCCCTCTCTTCTCATAGTCTTCCCTCCCTTTCTGATGTCACGCGACACTCACATCAGCAGCGATTGTTGTTTTTACCACAGGGTCGAGGGAGAGGTTAAGAACTTGATCCCACCCGCTAGATAACAAGTCAGCTCTGGCCACTGTCATGCTAAAGAACATTCCACAATACATGACTAATCCTTCATCACATATTCACCCTGATATAACCGCAGCACTGGCAGGTGATTGTAGACTTAATTGTGCATTGACCTTGGACCAGTTTGCTCTCCATAAACCTCAAAAAGATCCTCAAGAATTATAAGGGAGATGTTTTCAGCCTAGAGGACAACTGTGGTTAGTGATGCTAACTTGCTTATCATGTGTTGACATTGAGGTTGATGTACTGTAAGTGGCAGTAGGGTGAGAAAGGTGTTAATATTAGTGTTATATTGGATTTAACTGTAGCATAAATTGCCTGTAAATTAGCAATGGCATCAGTTAATTTACAGGCATCGTCATTTACTGGAAAAGTACAATGGTCTTATTGCTGTACAAATTGCATAAACTACATGTAGTATACCCTTTGACTACACTCATTTCACAGCTGGTAACCACTTCAAGGGTTTAGACTAAAAATGACTTGAGACCGTTAAAAACATTTAGTTGCCAAATGACTTTTGATAGTTGGCAAATTACAGAATCGACTAATAGATGTATTTAAGAAGCATGTCATTCATATTCATGTTTTATCACAAACCATTGTGGGAAAACTGTCATTTTAAAACTACATGAAATGCGTAATTTTAAAGCTACATGCGGTGAAATTGTCTGACTACCAACTGAATATTACGTTCTAGCCCCTCCCATTTCGCGGGCGTTTTAACTCCTACGGTGGCCATTTTATTTCAAATCTGCAAGCAGTCACGAGTAATCTCTCCCTCACATTCGTCACGGTGCCATTGAGTGTAAAAGGCAAAGCTTGAATTTCCTGGTATGTCCTTCTTTGGCTAATGTATATTCAAGATGGATGCGCAACATGGCTTCCGCCATTCGAGCGGCTCACTCGTATGTATTCTAAATGGCACGCTTACAAGAATACTTGATTAGTTGGTAGAAGTAATTACACATTAATGAGCATATATAATTTTGAAAGAATAGAGTGTTTTTTGCTAAGAATCAACTTAAAAAATTACACAGTGTAGCTTTAAAGGGTTAGTTCACCCAAAAATGAAAATTCTGTCAGTATTTACTCACCCTCATGTTGTTCCAACCCCGTAAGACCTTCGTTCATCTTCGGAACACAAATTAAGCTATTTAAGATATTAAGATTGCTCCTGCATTCAGTCCATAGGCTTCTTGAGGGACTGGCTCTTGCTGTCCCCGAAAAGTCATTAAAGACATCGTTAAAATAGTCCAAGTGACTACAGGGGCTCAATCTTAAGTTTATCAAACGACGAGAACACTTTTGTGCGCAAAAAAACAACAAAAATAACGACTTTATTTCAACTATTCGTTTATTTCTCCCTCTGCGCGAGTCAGGTTACTAGTTTAATAGCGCAAGCTTCTGTTATTGTACGCCACACGCATCACACACACATGACCAGCGTCGGCCAATAGTGAGCCTACGTGTGACGTAGTTCTACGCAATCACACTACGTTAACTGACTACTGGCGCATGGAGAAGGAAGTGAATAGTTGAAATAAAGTCGTTATTTTTGTTGTTTTTTTGCGCACAAAAGTGTTCTCGTCATTTGATAAACTTAAGATTGAGCCTCTGTAGTCACTTGGACTATTTTAACGATGTCTTTAATGACTTTTCGGGGACAGCAAGAGCCAGTCCCTCAAGAAGCCTATGGACTGTATGCAGGAGCGATCTTAATATCTTAAATATCTTAATTTGTGTTGCGAAGATGAACGAAGGTCTTACGGGGTTGGAACAACATGAGGGTGAGTAAATACTGACAGAATTTTCATTTTTGGGTGAACTCACCCTTTAAGCTTCACCGTCATTAAAAGATCATCTAGTATGACAAGTAGTTGCCATATAGAATGTAGTGTACAACTACAACTGCAAAAACACAGGGAGCAAATATGCACTTCAGTTATAGAGGGTTTTTAACCCTCCACGCCACCAGACTCGAGTCATATTATACTGAGGACACAAATGCAGATGACAGTTGATCATCCACTGAGAGCATGTGCACGCATCAGATAGAAATGTCCTTATGATCTGAAGAGTGGCACAGTGACAGAATCACAGAGCTTGTAGATGCAAGCATGTTTGCTTTCACAAATGTCAAATTGGCTGAGTGATGAAAAGAATTTGATATGCACCAAAATCAGGACATGATGCTGTGGTACAACGAGGTCTACTCTTAGTTACAACTTAATATTTATTTAATCTTACTTGATATGAAAATGCTGGTTGTATGGCATGTAGAGTTGCTTTCTGTTAGAATGTCCACATCGGTCACAAATGAGTTTCTCTTACAGTTATGAGACTGCCAGTGTTGGCTCAATAAGTTTTGGAACAGAGGTACTGTGTCACATAGTCAAGTATTTGTGTTTGCTGCTAACTATTTGGATGGCAATATATGTAGTATTCTGCTGGAACATTTGAGAAATGAACAGTCAAGTGTTAGACTATGGTGAAGTCTACACTATAAAAATTATTTTTGCTACTTGCTGTTTCTTTGTAATTATTTGTTAAATTTAAAAGCAATTTCTGAGTTAAAATTCTTTAAAAGTAAGTCCTACACCAATTTTTTATTTTTATTTTTGTGCATGCCAGCTGGGACCAATAACTGATTCGGCATTAAATCAAGCTCACACTTTGCTGAGAGACAAGTGTCATTTTAAGTTGAGCAAAAACATGCACAAGACCGACATACACTCGTGAATGCCCCGTTCTGAAGTTTGTCATATTTATATGATGACAGCTTTTTGCACTTACTAAAGTGTGCTGGGATTTTGGGTGAGTCCATTAAGTGTTGTTTCCTTGTGTGGGAACTGAAGGTCAAAATAATATTCTAATGGTGAGATCACATGACCATCTTTGAGTTGAGCTTGAGGTTTGTTACTGCCTTTGATTTAAGTTTCATCACAAGACCCGAACACGTGTAGCAGCAGACATTATCTAAACCGAGAGGATGAGTCTGTGTCATGTCTTATGGCGAACTTCGTCACAAAACTCCTTTTTCCCACAGCCTGTTTGCAGGCTGCATGTCTCCATATGAAGACCACAGACGTCTGCCATGTCAGAGGTCATCAGTGTTTGCATTCTCCTCTCATCTCCTCGCACATTCTTTTCTGTTCAAACGCATCTATAGCCATGTCTTAATGCGTCTCAGCTCACGCTGTCATCGCTAGTGCTGATGTGGCTACTGTACCTTAACTGTCAGTACTAACAGGCTGGGAAAGTGATGTCACCAACCAGATGTGGGCATTTTTTTTTCCACATTGCTGTTTGATATTTCCCACCAACTACCAATCACAGTTGTAAACAACCAAGCTTGGATTGGCTTTCACATGATGTGTTGTGGCAGTTTCATCAGTGTATTATATTTTGTTAATATTTAAAATTTAATTTATTTATGAAATGAAATTTTAATTTATTTGGGTTGTTTTTGTAAAACAATGTTTTTTTGTATATATTTGTATATATACTGTATAAAACAATGTTTTATACAGTATATATATATATATATATATATATAGTATATTCTAATTAGTTTGTAGAGCTCTGTGTTCCATTTTGTTAACTAGTTAGAATGTACTATATATATATATATATATATATATATATATATATATATAAATATAAATACTAACAGGAAATTAGTCTGAACTATCAATATAAAAATAAATGAAATCAATATTTTAAAAAAAACCCTAAGAAATGAGAAAAGAACATAATTTGGTTGATGAATATTAGAGTAAAACTAAAGTAAAACTGAAAATATACAAATAAAAGCTAATTCAAAATATTAATAAAAACAATAATATAATATAAATACTACTAAAGTAACACTGACAGAGACCCCAAATCCACTTGATCACAAGTATGACACTAGACAAACTATGCTTTTTACTGTGTACAGTTTAAATCAAGGTGTGTGCCAATGACTACTTTCTTACTAATCGGTTTTGCCCTCCGCTTCACACTATGTTTGTTTCCTTTACCATTTCAGCTTCTGATAGTGGAATAGAGTGCATGTGTCTGCACAGTATCTGCTTGTGTTGTCATGATGATTCCTCCTCATGTGTGACGTAATGTAGGGAGTAGAGCGAAGCCTGTGAAATACTGCGATCCACTGCAGCTGACACACTCAGAGACTCCAGAAAGTTTCTCTCTTCCCCTGTTTGAAAGACCAGCCTGCACGTTTGTTTGTTTGTTGTTGTGGGATAGGAAGAAATGCACCTTAGCCTTGGATTTCTCCTTCACAGTCATTCACATGCCCTGTGAATAAATGGAGAAATTAATTTTCAGCATGGGTGCAACTCATTGGCCTCTCTCTCACACATACACACACAATCACTCTCACCCCGTCTGCATTTCAAACCAGCCCCGACAAGGACGACAAGTTTAGGGCATCCATCATGGAAATCACTGACCCTAGATATCAACATTCACACCAACAGCAGAGCATCTTAATTTACTGCGGCTTCGTATGACTCTGTCCTGTTAAACTTCTGGGGATTCTCAGGGTCACCTTACTTGTACCCCAGCCGTAATAGGCAGAGAATGATATACTCCTGTATGACATTGGCCTGGGCTTTTCTTGGGTTAATAATGCATTCCACTGGAAACTGGAAAGGTCATTAAAGTGTACAGTCTCTATTCATGATTGAAAGTGGAAGCGAAATTGTTAAATATTTTTACCAGCAATTTGATCCCAAACAAAATCTATTTTAAACTGAATTATTAGGATTATGGCCATGAGACAGTGAATAATTAGTCCTTAAAAAAGTGCACTTTCTGATCTTATAATGTGTGTATGTATGTGTGTGTGTATATATATATATATATATATATATATATACACACACTAAAAAAAAGTGTTCTTCGGTTCTTCGGGGGTTCTTTGCAGTGGTCAGGGTTTGACATTAACACCTGCCAACCCGCGGGTGGATTTCACGCGTGGTGGGTAACATAGACACTCCCACTAGCCACTTTGGCGTGTTGAAAAATTGTAGTCTTGTCAAAATACATTTGACATAACAAACATATTGCTAATCTATCACTATGACACTACATCTCCCATGAGTAGCTGCACACAGTCTTGCTCTTTGGTCCGTTCGTGAATCCTCTTGAACGACATTAGACACGCGGTCGTGGAGATTACACTCGCGGACTGGCCGTCGGACTGAGGGCTGTTTTAGTCTGCCCTTAATTACCCTTAATAATGCCCTTATGATATAGCGATCTTTTTTAATAGCAGTAGAATCCAGAACATAGGCGCGTCTCACGCTCTCCTGCAGTGCCGCTGTAAATATGATATCGCGCAACATGATATCCAGACTTTGGTCAAACGATCATCACGCGACTGGTCGCGTGCAAACACACAACAACACAGCGTTCAGTCAGTTCGTGAGTGTACGTGGCCGATATATAGAAAAAAGGGACACGGTAGCAGGGCTGCCCTTATGTCACGTCATATCACAACTATCTTTCCAGAGTTAATTCTATGTTTTAATAAAGTTAATCATGCCATGAAAGAATACAGGAGATGTGTTTTGGGGAATAATCTGGAAAATAAAGACCTGTATGTCGATAGGCTACTTGTTGATGATAATTAATAAATCAGAGCTCTGAGGAAATGCTGATGCAAAACAAACAATCCAAAGTCCCCAAAACTGTCAAATAGGCTATATAAAGTTTTTATCCCGTTGCCTTAATTGTGGATTTTTTCTTAGAAAAAAATAATTATTTTTTGCTCGTTGCTCGATAATCGTTCTACTCTGTATCACAGTATTTACTGCTGTAAAAAAAATAAATAAATAAATAAAAAAGATGCAGCACTTTTATTATATGCAATAAGAAGCTATTTTATGTGTTTATCTTAAAAAAGGAGCTTTAGGCCTACAACCTTATCAGAGCTAATGATAATATTAGTACATTTTAGCAAGTTTTAAGCCTCATTGTCAACTTTAATCATATCAAACCTAATTTTCCAATTTGCTGCATGGCTAGTAACTTTGGAAAACCACTAGCCACATTGGCTAGTGAGCAAAAAAGTTAATGTCAAGCCCTGGTCATGGTGCTATATAGCACCACTAAGCCCAGTTTGGTTCTTCAGCGGTTCTTCAGTGGTTCTCTGGGGTGGTTAACGTGCTCTATGGCACCTCTTATGGTTCTACATAGCACCATATGACAAAGATAAGTGCTACTGTATATGGCACTTAAAGTGGTTCCCCTATGATTACAAGCCAATGAACCATTTTTAGTGCTATTTAGCAACATTTTTTTAGAGTGTATATAGTTTGTAGAGCTCCTTTTCCATTGACCGTTCTATAGTTAATCTATAGATATCATATACTAGCCTAAATTAATAAATGCCGTGAAAGCATTGTTCATTGATAATGTTAATTTCTACATATGCCAATACATTTTTTAACATTTCAAGGTTTACATTAACAACAGTTGATGTATTATGAAAGAACATAAATGAACAATAGTACAATATTATTTTAAAGCTTTACCATTGTTTGAAATAAACAGGAGGACTTAAATTATACTTGTATTTCTCCCAGTGTACTGTTGACCACAAACTCTCTCCTGCACTCTCACTCACAGAATAAAAATGCATCATTACCTGATCAGTTACTCTCTATAGACTTAAGGAGCTCAGAGTAGAAGTTAATTAACACAGCCATCTATTCTAATCATTCTTTGTGCCGTGGACACGCACACACACACACACACATGCTCGTCTCACACTCTGTGAATCAGTCATTTGAGAGGCCCAGCCACTCTTGAACAGCTATCCAAATAATTCCCTCTCCACTGCACCTCAGCCAGATGCATTCTGGGATGAAGGGTCTTGTTCTGCTACCTCTAATTATAGGCTCTTCTTTCGGCCTATTCAGACGCAATTAGTTTTATATGGGGAGATGAAGTAATAACTACCAGAGCTTATCCGTGATTTTGATCTTGAATCAGGGGCTCCAGGTCAGTCATTTTCTAGTCTGCACGTTCTAGAAAAAACATCTCATTCTGTCATTAAACGGTCAGCCGGTTTATTTTCAGTTCCAGTAACACAGTATACACACCCAGGTTTGCTGTGAATACTAATGGCTGAGAATGCACAGTGAGGATGTACTGCTTCATTCATAGATTTTACTCATCCACTCACTATTACACACTATTATATTGTCATTTTAGTTGATTATCCTTGTTGATTAATATTGTGTGCTGCTGTCATGCTCACCTGTTATCCAGCAAGAACTAGGAATGACTGCATTTTCTATTATTCGATTGAATTTGTTATTCATTTTTAAAGTCATTATTCATGTCTTTACAAATATGGTATTCGGCTTTGGGAACATCCCAATAGATTGGGTACGTATGATGTTATTTCAGAAATGCAGTATAGTCACACACATATCGCCATTTCTACTGGCATTGCTTATCCCCTTTGGTTGACGATTGTCATTACAGGTGTCCTCAATAACAATTACGGTTTAAAATTTGCAGGAATTTGCTTGTACTGTGGAAGAAGTCATTTGTTGTTAAAGAATGGTACAAGTTTTTTTTATGCTTTCATCAGTACAGTCACTTCGGTTCCCAACAGGGGGGTCGCGGTCCACAAGGGGGCCTCAGCGAGCTCTGTGGGGGGTCGCGTCATATTTTTATAATATACATATTTTTATTATATTTAACTTTTTTCTATTCAAAATTTATATAATGAGTGCGTTCATCATGAATCCATCAATCCGTCAATCCACGTTTTTGTCTTATCCTGAACCACTATTACTACATTGGGACTATTTTACACTGGTTCGGGATCTCTGCCGCTGCGGAATAGCCCAGTACCTTCGTGACTCGTCATAGACGTACACAGAGAGAAGTAGTTCCCGGCTACAATGTTCTTCCGAAAGACGCATTATTCTGTTAAAGGGATACTCCACTTTTTTGGAAATAGGCCAGAGTTAAACAGTTTGGTTTCACCGTTTTCGAATGTATTCAGCCGATTTTTTGATATTTAGAAGAATATCAGTAACCAGACAGTTTCTGGTCTCATTGACTTCCATAGTATATTTTTTCCTACTATGGAAGTCAATGAGACCAGAAACTGTCTGGTTACTGATATTCTTCTAAATATCAGAAAATCGGCTGAATGGATTTGAAAACGGTAAAACTCAACTGTTTAACTCTGGGGGAGTGGTAAAATGAGCCTATTTCCAAAAAAAGTGGAGTATCCCTTTTAAAAAAACAAGTTTATTATCGCTCGCCAAGCGCCAAAAATGTAAAAAAATAAATAAATAAAGCCTCACATTGATAAAGCCTCACAAATAACTTGCAAGTATCGAGGCCCCAGACATCAGTCATTTAGTAATAGCCTATATCCTTTCTTTTTTTAACCTACACGCCAGTGTGAATATTTTTGTTTTTGCATTTCAGATAGGGCCAACATATAGGCTTCTCCTAGGCTTACCTTTTTAAATTACAAAGGCCCTACCGATGTTTTCGTTATTTTATTTTCAATATTAAAGGCTATTTAATGTGCATAAAAATATCTGGTTATAGTAAACATACCGTTTATTTGAAAATAACATATTTTGTCATCCTTGTTACAAGTTTACAAGAGCGATAATATCATTAATTGTGAAGGGGGGCCCTAAAATATTGTCTTGGGGAAAAGGGGGGTCAAAAAAAGACAAAAAAAGGTTGGGAACCGGAACCACTGACCTAGTGCCTGTTGTAAATTAAATTCTAACAATGTGATCAGGTATAAAACCTTCTGTAGATTTAATCCTAAAAGTTTGCATACACACAAAAGCTAGATTTTGCATATGCGCACAATTTTTCTGATTTATAAAACCATGTGTTCGCCAGAACCTGTGCAATATTCCCTTTATAAAACCCAGACAGCAGAAGATTGTACGCATCGGCATCTCCAGCCCGAAATATAAATATATTGAGCTTATAACGCCTTGTTTTACTGTACATAACATCATATGCATATCATTTCTATACATATTACCATCCACGTGATATGAGATAAGGACTATCTCTAAAAACCATTCAGTTTTAGAGTAAATAAATCAATATTGTATAAAATATTTTTCAGAGAAGAGTCCATTGGCCATATAGTAGGCTATTTCAATTCATATTTAAATTAAATGTTTGCAATTTTTCCTTTAAACTAAACATACATTTTAGGATGGTTTATACATTTTAATGGTTTTTAACGTGCATATCTTACCATTCTATCCTTCAAATAGAAAAGTATTTTTCATTATTTTGGGAAGACCCCGAAAATGGTGATCATCCAACAGCACACCTGTGTGCAGCAGAGGTTGTATAGCCTACTGTCATTAGATTTATTCAAACCGACCAATGGAACGTTCGATCACAGAGCTAGTCCTTCAGTGTCGGTAGTTATAGGCCTTCTGTCTATGTTGCTAAGCCATCCGCTTAGACAGAGTTATTGCGCATCATTGATCACTATTCGCACGCAAATGTTTTCTCAGAACATGAGGAACACAGGAATTCCTGCTTGGTTCAGGAGTTATCATGCACCAAGCAATCCTCTCTGGAGTTAAAACATTAAAACAGTTTTCAGTGTTCAAAAGTGGCGCATCCACTAGAAATATTTCTATACATTCATATAAAACTATTGTAACTTCTGGAAAAAGATTTCATGAAATTTTCATGCTCAACTCCAATAATATGATTAAATCAGATGTAAAACAGAGTTTAAATCACACTGTTTGGCTTCATTACTTCGCTCACTCCAGTAAAAGAGTATGAACAAACAGTCTAGAGTGTCCGTACGGTGCGCACATTTATACCTACTTTATTTTTTCTAAATCCCGATATGTGCGTGGAACATTTCGTACACATTTCAATGCCTTTTTTGTGCGTACACAAGGTCCCTTGACTTAGCCCAGAATGGTATACTTTTGCGTTAAAGAGATACTCCTCGTTTTTTTGGAAATACGCTCATTTTACAACTCCCCCAGAGTTAAACTATTGAGTTTTACCGTTGTTGAATCCATTCAGCCGATCTCCAGTTCTGGTGGTACCACTTTTAGCATAGCTTAGCATACATCATTGAAGTGCACAAGACCATTAGCATTTCTCCCAAAAAAATTGCCAAAGTGTTTCGATATGGTACGGCAGTGAAGTTTCCTGATTATTACACAGGAATGAGTATTGTTCCTAGTCATATCAGCCTAGAAAATCGCAACTTTACATTTTCCGTCTGTCTTAGTGCACGATGTAACTATAGAAGAGTCAAGTTTTAAATAGGAAAAAAATCTGAACACTTTGGTCATTTTTTTGGGAGAAATGCTAATGGTCTTGTGCACTTCAATGATGTATGCTAAGCTATGCTAAAAGTGGCACCGCCAGAACCGGAGATCGGCTGAATGGATTCAAAAACGGTAAAACTCAACAGTTTAACTCTGGGGGAGTTGTAAAATGAGCGTATTTCCAAAAAAAGTGGAGTATCCCTTTAAAGATAATCTAAATGTATGATATCCATATTACACGACTACTTCTCAAATAAATAAATAAATAGACACGAAATATTGATTTGAGTTGAAACAACATTTCACAGTTTGAGTTTTACAATCTGTTCCATATTAGACTCATGGGTTTCATTTGCATTGTGTGTCACTGTGTCATACTCTCATTGCACAGTCCACACACGTGATTAGTGCCACTATAATCTCTCTTAATCAATACTGCAAAATCCAGCTGCCAATGAAATACTCCCGTCTGCTCGTGTGTTCGCCATCTCACTCCTTCTTCCTTGACAGCCCTGTATTCTAATGCAAAACAGCCAGATTGATTTGTTATGTGACATTTTAACATGGCCACAGACAGGTTACCTCTAAGTCCTTAAAATGCTTTTAAAAGGCTGCTAAAGACAGGGAAATGGTCAATGAAAGTCATAAAGAGCTCAGAGAGATCCATCTCGTAAAAAGACATGTTTGAAAGTATCATTAGTGTCTAACAGAACTATGTGTACTGTAGGGTTTCTCTGTAAAAAGAAAATAGGGGGGAAAATGAAAGATCTGTTATAACAAAGTCTTCAATGCTGTTTTATGTCTCAATGAGCTTGTCAGTTTGAACATAAAGTTTGAAGTAGTTTTTGGAAATGACATTTCCATAACTTTCAGATACTCCCAGAGACTTGGTCATAATTTGGTTCCTTTAGAGAAGAGAATAGATAATGGTATCATTACACTAACATGCTTTTTACATTAACAGTTTGTCGTTTTTTTGGCAAATGTGACGTGGTATTATAAGTTACTAAATCTGCTAGTTTCCGGTGTCATTTGTTTGCATTAAATTAATGATATTTTGCTATATTTATTCCATAACAATTTTTTTTCAAAGTGCTTTTTTGTTTTCAGCAAAGCTCAAATTCATTCTTTGTTGCATTTGTAGCATTTCTCCTTTGTACAAAAGCAGAGCTGAAATAAAATTGAATCCATTTTTTTATTTTTTATTCAGCAGCTGTGATACCTCACCCCACATTCGGCAGTACCTCTACACACACAAACACATACACACACATTTCCATAATGCTGATGATTCCCAGTGGGTTTTATGGGACATACTGCATCTGCTAATTGGCACATCAATAATGCTCTCTAGATAATGAGCTGGATTTTACACACTCCTGGGCCTCTTTTGTACATGAATTTAAAGCAATAGTTCAACTAAAAAAATAAAGATTTTTATTATTTACCCTCGTGTCATTCTCGACGAGTATGCTGATATTTTTCCGTAGATATTCTTCTGTGTGGACATATTTTTTATAATCATACAACAGTAGTTCATAGTGACTAAAGCTGTCAAGCTCCAAAAGGACCATACAAATATTATAAAAGTTGTCAAAGGCTTACGCATAGGGCGTTTTATGATGAACAGAAAAGAGAAAAAAAAAATCCATGGATTATCTATAATTTTGAAAAGACAGAGATATATAATTTTGAAAAGACAGAAGAATGAGTAAATATTACAGAATTGTCATGCCTGTTAAACTATTATTTTAAAAACCTGCACTGCCAGACAACGTCACACATTCATTAATATTGTTTCCAATCCTTTAGAAATCTCTAGAATGTTTTATTTTGTAAACTGGCCAATCAGTAAAAGAAAAAAAGAAATAGCCTTAAATAAATTAAATAGCCTTTTTTTTTTTTTGGCTTGGCTTTGTAAGAGACAGTCACATTTATAAAAAGAGTCTTCTGTCAGATTAAACATCTTAACCTAATATATTTTACTGCAAAAACACTTACATTTATTTGTATATATATACGCACATGCCCTCTGGGCTAACGTGAGTGGTGTAGTCATTTTTAAAAAGGAATCTAATGTTGTAGGTACACATCTCCCCCTCCTCTTTTGATGAAAGAGCATGGGTTCAGAGTGACACCCCTGCCTCAGGAGACCCTACCAAACGCTCTCTGCATCTCTGATGAGGTCAGGTCTCCCTGAGCGGGGTTCCCATCTCATTCCTGATTTTAGAGTTCCTTGATTAACATAAAGGTAGTCCTCTGGAGAGTTGGTGTCCAATAACATTGTCCTCCTCTTTGTTTCCCCTCGCTGATTGACACAAGATGGAGGCCCACATTAAATGCCCATCAGCCCCTGTATTAAGTTTGGAAATAGACAAGTCGTGGAACAATCCGGGGTCAATCCATCCACATAATAAACTAAAAAAAAATCCCTCCAAAGACTCAGAGGAACAGGTTCTTTTTAATAAAATTGTAGACAAATAGATTAACTGGAATAAATCTGCATGTTTTAGGCAAGTGCTTGTGTGCATTGGTAGTAAAACAATAAAAGAGAAAAATATTAAACCCTTTATCAAATATTACATGTATTAAATGTTTTGTTTATATTTTATTACATTTCTTTTTTTTTTATTTTTAAGTATGTAACAGTAAAATTATGTACTATAGTAATGTAGTATTTAATTTTAGAGTGAGTAGTAGTGAGTACCGTCCTGATTGTAAACTAAGCAATTATTTCTCACCTTTGTGTGAATTTGCATAGGATATACACATTGTGCAAGCTAAAAACAAACAAACAGAATATCTCATTTCTTAAGAAATTAGGTTTTAGGTTTCATCTCGGAACTTTTTGCTATCTTGTAATGTCGTGTATCATGAAGTTAGTACTCCATAAGAGCTGAACCAGTTTGCTGTCAAACCTGTTGTCGTATTGCAAAATGCCACATTTTACAGCATCTCTCATTGCTCTTGATTTAAAGTTCTAATTAAGAAAGCTTGGAGTGCGAATTAAGCGAAATTAGCTGTCAGCGAATTCACATTTAAATGAGTGATGCTAAGACCCTTCCGGTAAGCGTTTAAATAATATAAATTGCTCTTTAAGTGCAGGGCCTAATGTTTGTCTCGAAATTAATGTGACACAAGGCAGCAATGACAATCAAGGCTCTTCTCATACTCATTTGGGCTCGTTTAGAGGCCTTTGTGCCCACACAGCTTTGAGCAAATTAACACTATTGCTGTTTTTTTATGAGCAGTCATAAACAGAGGCCCTCCTTTGGCGGCTAATGAAGAGAGAAACAGCTTGTGTTTCGATGTTATGACAGTCGAAGAACAATCATAGCTCCGAAAACAACAACGCTCTCAGACGCCCCATGGCACGCAGAGGATGAGACTAAACAAAGGAGCAAAGATATCTCGTCCTGCTCATGTAAGACGATCTGCTTTGCTCCAGTGGAAGCATATGCTTGTAATTTGTGTGTATTATGTCATTTGTGACTGTTGAAAGCACATTTTGACAGATCCCCGTTACCCATGCTACTTGGTTACGTTCTCGGAGGAACTCTCCATGAGTTGTTGGGCATGTAAAAAAATAACAAATATATCACAATCTGTGGTGAATTCACTTAGCAGTCATGCCATGTCGTATTTCACTGTGTCTTATTCACTAACTACCCTCGATTTAGCTTTTTTATTTAGCTTTTTTACCTACAGAATCTTGATGTAGTTCTTTTGGGCTGGGTCTTCTCTCAATCTTGTTGTTTCACTGAGTTTGAATGACATTTGTTTTATCTCCTGTGTAGGCTCTGGAGAGTGAGTTTGTGTCCTGTCAGCTGCATCAGTGGATTGATCTGATATTCGGATACAAGCAGCAGGGACCTGAGGCCATCAGAGCTCTCAATGTCTTCTACTACCTGACTTATGAAGGAGCGGTCAACCTCAGCTCCATATCTGACCCCATGCTCAGAGAGGTGAGTGTGTTTCTTTCTCTTACACATACTCTTTCACACACATTGACACATCTCTCTCTCTGTTTACTTCATTGCCAACTTGACACATCTGTTCAACTTCTGATTTTTATTGCATTTTTAAACCATCACCTGACTTAAAGAATGTTCCAAAATATAGTCTTAATTGTATTCTCAGATTACTTCAATTGTAGCCTGGGAAAACCCAGACAACTTCCAGCAAATTTAGATTTGCTCTAAAAGTTGATTCATTCAAGCCCATTTCCAATCCGTCGAAATCGCGGCACCAATCAGAAACGTTGGGGCGGGCTTTACACGATGACGGATTTGAAGCAGATTTTGTAGCCTACATTACAAAAATGGATGCCGCTGTCGAACATCACTCGTTCGAATCAGCTATTGGGTCTGTTTTAAGCGATTTGAACGTTTCCTTTTTGTTAGAAACCGAGCAAAGAACAACATTCTGAGATGTTTCTCCGCTACTCAGGATACACCATCTCCTTTATCGCTCTGATTTTGTTTGGTCAATCCGCGACGTCCGTTGGTGACGCCCCTCTGGAAATGATCTGTCTGACGCTTTGCCAGACCATAACTCAGTTACAACTGAGAATATTTTGGTTTTAACCAGGCTACTTCACTTTGGAAAGGAGTCAATCCTAGAATGTATTGCAATGGGTTCAACAAGGTCAAGAAAAATAATTAAACATACTTGAATGAATCATAGTGATTCACAAAATAGTGAATTTTCATTTAATGCTGACTAATGCAACATGCTTTCTCGATTAAAATCAAATGTGAATATAGAGTTTTCTAGTGTTATTTTTTATGTAAAGTCTTCTGTCTTATGACAGTTAGGGTGGGGTCCCATTTACCATTGTATGGCAGTTTTTATGCAGGCGAAATCCAGTCATCACTAGGAATCCATGAGATTGTAAATTTCGTGTGAGGGTGAAAGATTTTCCAACGCAATAATTTAAAGATGGTTACACAGATTTGCAGTATTGCCATAGACCAAAAGAAAGCTGCTTGGTTTGATAGTGATTCTGTGAGAGCTGTGCTTCATACATCACAACACTATTGCCAAATACAATTGCCCCTTTTTTGCGCAAAATTTCGCTTTAGAAGACAGCTGCCTCTATAGTCAGTAGGAAGCGAGTCAGCACACTATCCTTTGCAACAGAGCTATTGTAAACAGGTTTGAGCTTCAACAGACACTTACAAAACATTTGTTTAGCTGTTACCGTGAGACCTGAAGACATACTACAGACTCGATAGGAATCTCTCTTTCTGTGTTTCCTTACCTCTCTGTCTCCCACACTCATTTATTATTCATCTGTTTCTCGCTGGGAGCTGCCACACAGAAGTACAGACCAGTTCAGACAGATCTAGCTCACTAACTGCCCCACTGACAGCTACAGATGTCCTTCAAACAGGTCCAGGTACCGCCTTTCCCTCAGGAACAGCACTACCTGATCTAAGAACCGAGAACCAGTTCTTATTCTAATTCGGTTCCATTTAAAAAACAAAAACTGGAACTGAATGACTTACATGATGAATAACTCCTCTTGAATTCTCTTGCCAGAATTCTGTTATAAATATTTGACATATTTTCTGTTCTGCTTTTGCATCTACACCACCACAGCAACAAAAACGTGAATTTGCTTAAGCTGTGAAATGTACAGTACACAATATACACAGCATCCGAGACTATCTGCTTTACATCATCCCAGACGAGCAGGATGTTGGTGTCACTGAACCTGGCATGGTGGTCTGTAATCCATTATTCAAGGACATTGTTATTTGGTTGTTCCTTGCATTATTGTCCTGGATGTGAGCCTAATAGGACTTGGGTTAAGTCAGGGCTCTGGCTGGGCTATTCAAGAACAGCCACGGAGTTGTTGTGAAGCCACTCCTTCTTTATTTTAGCGGTGTGCTTAGGGTCGTTGTCTTGTTGGAAGGTGAACCTTCGGCCCAGTCTGAGGTCCAGAGCACTCTGGAAAAGGTTTTCGTCCAGGATATCCCTGTACTTGGCCGCATTCATCTTTCCCTCGATTGCAACCAGTCGTCCTGTCCCTGCAGCTGAAAAACACCCCCACAGCATGATGCTGCCGCCACCATGCTTCACTGTTGAGACTGTATAGCTTGTTTTCATATGACGTCACGCCACTGCATTGCCATGGCGCGAAATGCAAATGGAGGACAGGAAGTGATTTGCGTATTTAGAAAGAACTATAACAAACTCAAAATGCCTATATTTGGCGTTGTTTATCGTTACTTAAATCAATCAAACTACGAGGAGTTTTTATCGTGTACCAAACATTGTTGTTCATAAGGGGAGGAAATGCTAGAAATTGACAAAAACTCTGAAAAAAAATGACTTGCAAACCTACGTCTGCGGTCGGGGGGAGCCGAATGGGAAAATGCCTGTGTGTGCAGTGATCACTTCGTCAAAGGTGAGTTAATACAACTTAGTGTGGCCATGTTTGTGTAACATGTAATGTTTCCGAACTTTATAAAGTCAAAAGTATGTCTGTAAAACGAGGTAGTTGCTGATATCTACCACCTCAATGGCTGGAAAATCTTTCAATTCAGTTGAAAAATTGTTCCTCTTCATAGCGTAAGGATCACGTACAACATATGTTTGATTTTTTTGTTTATATCTTTCTCTTGTAATAGCGTGTAAAGTAGTACAGTACGTACTTTTCTCCATCTCGTCCATTGCCCTCTTCACTCCCTGCCCTCCATCTGAATTTCGTGCGTCATCATAATCATGTGACTGAAACCCAGTTGTTGGATAGGGGATGAGCAGTGCCTGGTTTTCTCCACCAATACCGCTTAGAATTAAGGCCAAAAAGTTATATCTTGGTCTCATCAGACCAGAAGATCTTATTTATCACCATCTTGGAGTCCTACAGGTGTTTTTTTAGCAAACTCCATACAGGCTTTCATGTGTCTTGCACTGAGGAGAGGCTTCCATCGGGCCATAAAGCCCCGTGTGGTGAATTGCTGCAGTGATGGTTGACTTACTACAACTTTCTCCCATCTCCCGACTGCATCTCTTGGAGCTCAGCCACAGTGATCTTTGGGTTTTTCTTTACCTCTCTCACCAAGGCTCTTCTCCCCCGATAGCTCAGTTTGGCCGGACAGCCAGCTCTAGGAAGGGTTCTGGTCATTCCAAACGTCTTCCATTTAAGGATTATGGAGGCCACTGTGCTCTTAGGAACCTTAAGTGTAGCAGAATTTTTTTTTTTTTGTAACCTTGGCCAGATCTGTGCCTTGCCACAATGGTGTCTCTGAGCTCTTCAGGCAGTTCCTTTGACCTCATGATTTTCATTTGCTCTGACATGCACTGTGAGCTGTAAGGTCTTATATAGACAGGTGTGTGGCTTTCCTAATCAAGTCCAATCAGTATAATCAAACACAGCTGGACTCAAATGAAGGTGTAGAACCATCTCAAGGATGATCAGAAGAAATAGACAACACTAGAGTTAAATATACGAGTTAGTGATGGCCGGTTCGTGAACGAATCGTTCTTTTGAACCGGTTCTTTTTAGTGAACCGGTCGAACCAGTACACTAAATCGGACTGAATCGTTCGAAACAGTTCGCGTCTTGCGTCAGCGCTAAACCACAAGTTACTAAAGTTACTCACTTTCAGACATGCCTGACAGTCCCTCCGAATCGAGATAAACCAATATCCAGAAGTACATTTTATTCCAGTAACTCAAAAAGTTCACTGAACGGAGACATATGTTGGTGCTGAGAGAAGTGATGAGCACGAGCAGCTGAAACTGCGCATGCGTGTACTACTGAACGTACAGATACAGCGGTCGGATAACCAGTACAGAACCGAGAAGAACTGTTTCTTTCGGACACGTTCGACATATTGAGAACTGATGAGTTGATGAGCTGAGCATGCGTGCATTTTTTTTCTGAGGGGCGAAATGTACGTTTCCACGTCTTTAGTTGAACATCAGTAAGTGTAACAAAATAAAACATTTTGGAAACATGTTTATCCCATTACTGTATCACTGTATTATTTTAACGATTGGAAATAATGATTGGATTCTAAAACTGTCAAACTACTAAACATTTATTATTATACTAAAATAATATTTTCAGGAACAGCTCATTTAATTTCTAAGTAACAATATTATAAATCTTTGATGTAAACTCTTGCCAAGGTTTGGTGCACTGCTTAGTAAATGTTTATGTGTTAACATAACGAATTAAACATATATGTTTAATTCGTTATGTTAACACATTATAAACATGATGTATACTGTTACGTATATAGGCTACAGGCTATATTGGAGACAGACATGCATCGATTTTTTAGTTTTGTCGACTGTATATTCAGGTTTCAGCTCAGCACAGGCCTATGCTATGGTTCTCGAGTCGAGAACTGGTTGTTGCAGCTCTTGAATCACTAGTGCAGAACCGAGAACTGTTTCTTTCGGACACGTTCGATACGGAGAACCGATGAGCTGGAGATACTGCGCATGCGTGATAGCACCGTCTCTGAACAGAACTTTCTTTCGGCCGGCTGATCCTGTGCTGATATACGAGCACGCAGTAGTACGGGTGAACCCAGGACTTAAATGAGAGGGCGAATCGGTGAAATGTAAGTTTATTTAATAACAAATAAAATGATGAAGACCATTTATGCATTTTATATATTTAAAACATGTAAAACATCCGTGTTAGCACATCGCCTTGGCTGCAGCAGGGTTCGTTTTCAAAATGTAAATGTAAGAAACTTATCCAAGATGATTATGACAATGCATACTATCATTTAACTGAAGTTGTGATTACAAATGCCTTTAATTTGAAGTATTTTTATCCGCCGGGATGATAGAATTGACGTCATTACGTGATGACGTAAAAGAACTGGTGAACCGGTTTTTTGAACCGGTTCATTAAAACGAACTGTCCGAAAGAACCGGTTCACGGAAAAGAACCGGACTTCCCATCACTAATACGAGTGTCACAGCAAAGGGTCTGAATACTTAGGATCATGTGATATTTCAGTTTTTCTTTTTTAATAAATGTGCAAAAATGTCAACAATTCTGTGTTTTGCTGTCAATATTGGATGTTGTGTGTACAATAATGAGGGGAAAAAACGAACTTAAATGATTTTAGCAAATGGCTGCAAAACAACAAAGAGCGAAGAATTTAAGAGGGTCTGAATACTTTCCGTACCCACTGTATCCACACATCTCCTCAGCCTTACACATTCTCCGCCTTAACATAGCATCTCTGCTGCAGAGGTCACAGAGTGCCATTCTTTTCCTGCAGTGAAGTAGTTGTGTGGGTGTGAATGTGTGCACTGGGGCAGTCCTTGGTGTCGGAGTGGGTTCTAGTCTTCTGCCCTTCATGCTCAGTGACTGAGGCTGATTAATGACTCGACTCACCTTATTCCCATATAGGTGTTCTTGCTATCCCTTTAATGGTCTTTCCTTTCCTCACGGCTTCCTTTCTTTTATCTGTTTATCCTCCTCCATCTAGCCATTCATTCTGTCCATCTTTCATTCCTTTCCACCCTCCATGCCCATAATCCTCTATCTATTTCTTCATCCCTCTATCTGATGCAGATTCATTGCCTATCTGCTCCAGTCATCTCTCCAGTTCAGGCCATTACCCTGCACACTTCCTGTTTAATAAGCAGAGGTTAAATGGGAATCCTTACGCCTGACTGACACTCCACCATTCACAGGCCATTAGGAGATCGATAAATTCACATGGCCGTGTCTGCAATCTAACTGTAATAAACACGCTTGGAAAAAAGAAAACTTAACAGAATCTATGGCGAGAGAGAGAGAGAGCGAGAGAGAGAGAGAGAGAGAGAGAGAGAGAGAGAGAGAATGCATTTCAGAACAGTACTGGTGAGCCACTCAATCTTCAAATGAGCATGTATAATTTTTTGTGCAGTATTTTATATGCCACCCATTTCTTCCTTTTACCTTGAATACATCATTATCCTTAGTTGCACCCCATGCAGGGTCTAAAATGAACATGCCAAGCATTAGTAAAAAGTTTTTTTTTTTTTGTTTTTTTTTTCCAAAAAAGCCAATGTCTGGTAAAATTCATGTCTGGTGAATCAATCGATAGATACATACAGTACATAGCCATTAGAAATAACTCGCAGTGTAATGAAAGTTGACAAGGATGAGGAGAAAGAGGGCAAAATGGTAAATTATTTATGATACAATCATCATGGTTTTGCTTGTTTAGAGATGACCAATAAGTGAATTCCAGCATGAAATTACGACAAATGTTGATCTGACAATCAGTCAATGAATCCCAAAATGACTGCTCATGCTGAGGTCACATTGCAAAAAGTCAGATCTGTATCCAATTTAGAACCACAAAATGTTCACACTGTAATGGACAAATAGATTTGAGCAAAAAATAAAAATAAAAAAAAATAATCAGATTTGGGCCAATTTTACTTGAAGTCTGGACATAGCCAATGTGCTATTTCTCACTATTATGCAAGAAAGAAGAAAAAAAATCATCTAAATAATCACATTACCATAATGAAAAAAAAGAACATTCATGGCTGCTACATTTTGTCGATTCAGTCACCATAGGCAGGTGTGGCAAAAAGTTCATTTTGGACCCTGACCTCACGTCATAGCCGGTTTGTAGAGCTAAATTAGAAAAATAAACCATCAGGGTGTAGTTTAGCATGGCTCTTAGAACAGCGTGTGTGTGTGTGTGTGTTTGTCTGGAAACGGCAAGTATGGCACCGGCTCTGGATCTTTTCAAATTGTGTCGTGGGGAAACCAACATCTGGGTTCTGGTTCTAGTTTTGTATCTTGTATATCAGGTCTGGTTTGGGCAGGACTGGGATTTGTCAGTCCGAGAAGCTGAGTTTTGTTGTTTTGATGGCCAGCTGTGTGTGTAATTGCGGCGATCTACGTATGTTGGACCCAGTGTGTGTGTAGACCATGGGGCGTGTGGAATGTCTCATGGTAGATTAGGGTCATTCAGGAGACTGGGCCATGTTTACTCAGACGGTGATTACTTCCTGTCTTTGCCCTGCCACAACACACACACACAAAAAAAGAACATGACAGGCACAAAGAGCTCCCTTTGCACGTGAATTAAACACACAAACACAGTCCTTTTCCTTCAAATCAAGTCTCACTTTTACTCAAGTCCGATACTAATCTGACCTTTACAAGGCTTAAATTTAGGAAGAATCCACCCCCCCTAAAATCTTCATAGGAACCTCATTATGGAAAATAAGAAATTTGGCTACAGCTTGTTTTACAGCTAAATTACCTTGTCAAGGGTTAGAGTAAATCAGGTGACTCATTTAGCATGACTCTCTCTCTATCTGTGTGTGTGCGTGTGTGTTTGTGTACAATGCATATATACGGGATATTTCCACCATTTAAATGTGTAGAATATAAAGAGACCTCATCAGATACGCACTAGTGCCCCTAAAGAGATTGGCCCCTCTAGCATGGCTAGCACCCATATAACATTCTTTCTTCATTGGCTGGACGCTCTGACCTGAGAACTGCCTCATTCTACTGTGGTAGTAAATGTCAAGAGAGGATTTAATGAAGATGGGGCAGGTGCCTGGGCAAGATGCATCCGCATATTAGCTTAAACAAACTGTCCCGGTGTGACACATTCAACCTTCGTTTGGTTTGCGATGCCAACTTCTATGCCACACTGCTGAATGACATTAGTTCACAGCGTAACATGAAGCTAGACGATGTGTTTCAGACCTTGGCGTATGTTTGAAAAACGTACTGAGGGATTGAATGGAGTGGATAAATATGTAGAAGATTCTTTACTTTTTATGAGTAAAGTCTAGGGGTGTGACGATATGCTAAGTTCATGAGAGGAGATGATACACGATATTGGGTCCACGAGAACGAGACAAGACGGTATTTTAACACTATTAAATCTTCAATAACGAAATATATGAGTGGAAAATGTGTCTTTTATTCAACGGAAAATCACAAATTGCAAAACAATGCAGGTGCGTTTTGAAATTTTTTAACTAGAGCTGTACGATTCAGGATAATTTGAATAACATTTTCTTTAATTTTTTTCAAAAAGAGATCACGATTCTCCCACAATTCTGAACAGACAACTACACAAAATAACTTAATGTATTAAATGTAATTTACTAAAGGTTCGGGCAAAATGGTAATCGCTAGTCTAATGTTTACTGGTTTAAATGAATGATTCAATGACTCACTTATGAATACTTTTGGATGATTCAGTGTTTTTGAACTGAAGTGTCATGTTAAATTCAAGCATGATTTATTCTATTTTGATCGCTTCTGTAGACATTAGTGTTTTCATCTGAAATATAAACTTTTATCCCAGTGTTTCTGTGATAATATGATTATGTAACAGAGAAATAATGATACAAAAGTATGCGTATAAAAATACTATTTGTGAAGCTGTTTCATACCTACACATGATAAATGCTTCCTCTGGGTCAGCGGCAACACAGATTTGAATGTTCCGGTGTGATATGGTCAAAGGTTTCATAGACGAATTGTCATTTTATCAAACCATTTGTACTATTTGATGTCGCGGCGATGATGGAGCCTATTTCTCTGGCCAATGGCAGGACATCACCCTGCCTGAACGGCCAGTCCATCACAGGGCTAAAATGTATTTTCATTTTATTATATAATGTCATTTATTAATACTAAAAATTGCATTATTTTAATATTTTAAATGTTTAGTTTTTGAATCCCTGGAGACTTTTGGACCCCAGTGTATGTGCATTGCCTGAACAATTGACAACTAGGTGCAGAATGGTAGCCTGGCTGTGTGTCAGTTTTACATGTTAATCATTAAAAGTTGAAAAAATTAAAATAAAAAAATTAAAATCAAAATCAAAAATAAAAATTTGAAACAATTTGTTTTAATAAAAAAACTAAATGACATAAATAAAAATGTACAAACACATACTTTGAAGACCATAATTAATTAAGGTAATTAAGAAACAGTAAGACATATTATGAAAAATTGTTGTTTGTTATACATCTGCAGATAGAGACAGATCATTCACTGTTCAGCATTTGCGGCAGATATGAAACGACCTCAGCAGCGTATTTGTAATGATTAGACACAGTTTAGACAGTTGAATGAATACATCACTGTCCAAAAATACATTTCGAATTAATAATTGTTCCTAGATGAACAAAACCCGCAGCTCTCGTTGACAGAAATCTTATCCTCTGATCATTCGGACTTGTTGTTTCCAGCCATTTCGGCGCATGACACATGTCGCGACCACATGTTAGTGATTGGCAATGGCAGATCGTGAGTGACTCTGGGCAGATCCAATAGTTTTGAACTTTAACTGAGAAACCCGCCTACAAGGAAGTAAACGTTTCTCAATGGAGAGAGGCCAGACTCTCTGTACAAATGAAATGGATGAGAGTCTGGTTGAACCAGGCTAGCAGAATGGTATACTCTATATGGAATATCCCTCATATCTTTGTTTTTGTTCCCCAAATTAAATATGCCATTATCTACTCTTACAAAGGACTATGAAACAACATTAGTGAGATTAAAGCCTTAGACAAACACTGATCTGACTGAAAAAAAAAAGACTGAAAGATCTTATACTGTGAATAGGTGACGCAACATGGTTTTGCCTAGCACCAAATACTTGGTCAAGAAAAGAAGAACTGTTGCCACACAGTGTGTCAAATTCCATTGCTTTTAAGTTGAAATCAACCAATCATATAATTGAAACGAGGTGACTTCTCTTGCATGGCCTCCTCTGAACCCTGCTTCTTTACAATGGTATTTCCAGACACAGTAGTCCTGTCATCTGTGTTCCATCAGTGACTCTAATGAGATCACTAGTGGATTTACACTATATAAAGAAGAGTTTGTGTGGTGCAGTCTATTGTTACAAGCAGAGTGGGCCGAACCAGATCAAAGCGGGAGAGCGGAATGAAGAAAGAGCGATGAAGAGCAGAATAAGAGTTGGAAACAGACGGAAAGGATTGATGTAAAGAAGGGGAGTCTGAGCAGTGGAAAATGAGAGAGGTGGAACAGGGAAGAAATACAATGAGAGGGACGTGGAAAGCCTCCTGACTTCCTGATGCTTTCATGAATACAGTTAGAGCCAGAGCAGTCTGACGAGAGCTGGGACATTTCTGGCATACCTCTCTCTCTCTCTCTCTCTCTCTCTCTCTCTCTCTCTCTCTCTCTCTCTCTCTCTCTCTCTCTCTCTCTCTCTCTAGCGTGGGATCGGGACAGTTTCTCTATTGATTCATGGAAATCCCATTTGAGGGATACTTGCACTAATGTAGTCGGACCAGGCTATCAAATATTCACAATGTATTAACAATGATTTTGACATCAATGCAAAATTAAGCAATTTCACAAATATCACAGCAATTTTTATGCACTGTTTCATGACACTTCCTTGTGTCATCTTTGTTTAATAACATCTCTGATTTAAAGCGGCAGAAGAATTGGTGTTAGAGTAAGTGTGTTTAATTAATTTCCATTAATAAATTGAATTAATTAAATAGAATATAATCTCAAATTCAGGGATTTGTTGCATCATAGCTAATATTTTTCTATTTTTTTTTTTACCTCTTTATTAATAAAACTTTTTATTGTCTTTAGAAATAAAGATAAAACAACCATCCACTCAAACTAAAAGACAGGGAAGGGGGAGCAACAGACATATCATATCATATCAGACATATATATATATAAAAAATCAATTTATATCATTCCTTTATACAATCCAATTTTTTGGAAGAAAAACATTGCCATGCATCAATGGTACTAGGTTGAGCCTTGTTAATTCGTGCTCTTGTACATTCACCATTCACTATTTTGTGGTGGCTATGAATCCAATATGTTTTTGCACAGGAGCAAGCCAGTTCTGTATTATTGTCTTCTTCATACATAAACAACATTATTTTTTGCAAGGATATACAGGAGTCAGAATTGTCATTGAGAAGACATAAACCTGAATTAGACATGTAATTCATTTGTATTAAGGAAGATAGAACCAAGTTTACATTATCTCATATGTTGGCAACAATTGGACACTCCCAAAACATATGAAGAAAAGTACCTGACGATAGAGTGTTAGAGTTATGGCAGTTAAAAGTTGATTGTAGTTTCATTTTTTACCTCTTGTAAAGGGTTATGTATGCTCTTTGGATGACTTTGAAATGGATAAGACGATGAACCAAGTTTTTAGAAGTTAGAACTAAGAAGACTAAGATTAAGATTAGACCACAACATCTCCCAGTCGACAAATAAATTAAAATAAGATAATTCATGATTCCAGATAGATTGAAAGAGACTATGTGATCATTAACCCTACTATATATTAAAGAAACAGAAGGCCGACCAGAGAATGATGTGATCTAATCCTACATAGGATGGGAAGACATGGGACATGCCTTGAGACCCGAGCGTACAGGTAGCTGAAAAAAGACAAAATATGAGGATGCTGGTAAACAAAACTTAGTTCTTAGTTCTTGAGCTGCACAAAGTCCCTGGTTATCAAATAAGACGCTGCATGTGTTTATACCCAGTGAAGACCAAGAAGGCTGGACAATTGACCGATTTCCACATAAAAAATTAAAGTTGTTAAAGTCCATAAAGGTGTGTTGCTACAAAATTTGAATGGTCCTCCCATCAGATGTTCAACCCTTTCCCAGATCCTAATAGAACTGGCCACAACTGGGTGAATTTATACTTATTTTTATTTCCTTTACCAGCAAATAGAATATCTTGAACATAATAGAATATGTTGGAGTGGTTTAACCTTGTCAGCTTCAATTTCTCTTCATGGATCTTGGAATTAACCAAATAATAATAATAATAATAATAATAATATATACATATATAAATATATATAATGTTTGTGTGTAAGTGTGTGTATGTGTGTGTGTGTTTGTTTAATAGGTAAATAAGTAATAGTTTGGTACGTACCTGAAAATAATGAAATATTCTTCACTGTGTCCATTTAGTAATGTTCAAATGATGTTAAAACATGCTGTAACACATTTTTAGCTACAGCAAACAACCCTAAAAGATAGATGTGAACCTACTATTTCTGCCTTTTATTTGTCAGTGTCATGCTCATACTCTCTTTTTATGGTCAAGATCCCCTCTCTAGTCTCTCTCTCTTCTTCCATACATACTATTATCTGCTTTAACACACTCTCACAAAGATAAATGTACACATATCCAGCTCCTGTATTGCCCTTTCCCATTAGTATGATCATTATTTCCACCACTTTTCTTTTTTTTTTTTCACTTTTTTTCCCTCACACAGACACACATACTCACACACACACACACACACACACACACACACATTACTTTGGGTCTGTATTAGTTGATATTGTCCAGGGCATGTTAGCCACTGTCTCAAGGTGACGTTTATAGTCCTATATCTCTTCATTAGTGCCACCAAACCTCCATAATGCTCACTCTCTGTCTTTCTCAGGCTGTGGAGTCTCAAATCAGAAGTTTTGGACAAACACCCTGCCAGCTGCTAATTGAGCCCCACATGCCACGCAGCTCTGCCATGCAGGTGGTGAGTAACACGCACACAAAAACACTCTAACTGTCTAATTTGACATGCAGACCATTACAAATGTATTAACCTGTCTACAAAAGTTTATGTGCATTTTCACCACAGAAGGGTGAAAAGGTTTTCTGGTTTGTAAAAAAGGAATTATAAACACCAAGTAGTGTTTAAAACAGCAACTTATTTGAGAAAACTGCCAAAGCAAAACTAGATTTCATAAAACTAGATTGTGTCCATAGTAATCACCCTATAACATCTCTTCAGTTGATACAAATCACAATCTTTATATATGCATCCGCCTTAGCAGCTCCAGCCACTTTGTTTTTATGTTGATCTAAAATATTATAATATACTTGACTCTTAAGTTTAAATCGACCCATTAATTGTTTTGTGCTTTTCCTGCCCTATTTCAGTGAGCCCCCAGCGTGAGAAAGGGTCCCAGAAGTGGGAAAAGTCCTATAGTTGAGCGGAGAGCTCTGAGGTGATAGGGTCTTTAGTCTAGAAACTGAGAGACTGTGGGTGACGGCCTAGAAGCCCCCATTAGCTGTGTGTTTCTGTGGCGATGACAGCCCCCGCCTGCCTGTGTGGAAACAAACTCTCACATTCTCCTCTAAATGTCCACATGCAGATATAGTTATAGGCTCAGAACTGGATTTCTGACTTTACATAACGCTGACTCTTAATTTGAACAGCCTTTGAACTCACAACTTCATAGTAATCCCACAATCCCAAGCACAGAGTCTAAAACTGACTGTGAAAGGCTAAATAAACATCACTCTGGAGTGATGATAGAAAGAGAACTGGAGATCTGATACAAAGGGTAGAATTGTTTGTTTATGATTGTGAGTGCAATCATGCAATCAATGGAAATTCATTGGTCAAAAGGTATGGGAACCCTGTAAAATTCAGACATGCTCAAATCGTAAATGTTGATATAAGCTTCTGTGCCTTCATGTACATGATCTTACCCAATGCTTACTGTATCATTTGTTTTTTTACGAAGAAGTATTTTTTACACAGGCGTATTATCTTTTTTTGTTCTTAATTTAATGGAGAAAAAACAATCTCTTGGACAAAATCAGGCATTAAAGCAGCTTTCTGAAATATAAGAGAGATGGCATGACAAGACACTTCTTTTTTAAAATTAACTTTACATTTTCATGTGATCCTGCATATGTACTCTCTGTTATCCTTTCATCTATCTCTTTCACTCTCTGCCTGCACTTCTTTCTCTCCCTCTTCTGTGTCTCCAGTGGGTTAATGAGGGTAGATCCTCTGTTTAATGGCACTCACAGGCTGAACACTGTTTAAGGCCTTAGCTGTCTTTCTAATTTACTGCAGGCACACCAATTAGCCCCGTGTCTCCATACTGTGTCTAAAAATCACATACACGTCAGGATTAGACATCACAGACAGAAGACAGCAGTTGGACTGGAATAGGGCACAATTTAATGGTGACATCGAGTGAGAGACATACTAAAATATATGAGCTTAGTATTTACAGTATAAGCAAATAAATATACTTCCTACAATATTTTTTTTTATAATCAAAGTTCAAAATAGACCTTCTTTAAAATGATTAAAGTATGCTGTAAATAAATATCATTATAAAGCACCAGCCAATCAGATTGCTAAATGAGAATGACATCACAGCTGCCCAGTCTGAACACTATCTCCTGCTTCTACAAACACAGCCCTGCCTCAATGAGGAAGTCAACTTGATGGTTGGATGACTTTGCTGCCAAGTAATCAAACAGCTGTGTTTGTGCATATACCTTTCTTAGCTTATCTTCATCTGCTGTATTGTAGAATGGAACGGAAGATAAAGTAGATTAGAATGTTACTAATGGAGGTTGCAATACATTGTGGCAGCCTAAAGGAAAGTTGAAATCTGCTCTGATCTTTTGCAACTTTGTCTTTACAAACTGTTGTCCTTCTATTTATCTTGTACTCATTACCCGGGAAATGTAACTTGCCTGAAGCATTTTTGGAATTCTCTAAGGTCTAAGAATGTCAAATCTATCATTGATTTTTTTTTTTTTTTGTGTGTGTGTGAAACGACAGTGTGTATCTGCTTTGATCTCTCTCTCTCTGACCTCTTTTCTCCAGCTTTAAAGGCCCCGTGTAGTCAATAATTGTGTCCCTTAAAATTCCTCTTTGATCACCAAAATTTAAATGTTTTTTTCTGGTGAAAAAAAAATATTTATACCTTTAAATAGCTTGATTCGAATGGAACTCTACACCCTTGCTTCATTTAGTATATGCAGAGCCATGAATATGCTAATTAGCCCCGCCTCCACTCACACCAGCTCAGAGATTCACTCGGTCAACTTTACTGATTTACAATAATATCACTCTCTTTACAACGTCGGACATGTAATGGTAATTAATATAATTTGCCTTTTTCCTGTCTACTTTGTCAAATAGTCTAATGTGTTGCTAATGTTACACAAACCATGTTCCTATTCGCCATCTCAGAGTCAGAGCTGTCTTCTAAATATCAGCATCCTTATGGTACGTTCACACCGGACGCGAATAGCGCGTCAGGCGCGAATGATTTCAATGTTAAGTCAATGCAGAGACTTATGCACGTAAAAAAATCCTGCAGCGCGAATGAGGCGTAGAGCGTCTGGCGCGTTACGCGTGAAAGGCCTCGTTTACACTGCATGGTTCAAGTGACCCAAATCCAATTTTTTCCTCTCATGTGGCACAGATCGGATATGACCGGTGAACGTGTAAGCAGGAAAAAAACGCATGGATTCCGATTTTCTCAGATCGGATTCAGGTCTCATTCATATGTGGTAATAAATCGGATATGAATCAGATACATGCATTTGCGTGTGCCATGTAAGCAGACAAATCGGATATTCCCCAGTAAATGCGAGTCATGCGTCATTAAAAACTGCGCGATGGAAGAAAGGATACACACAGTGGAACAATGCGGAGGTTTCATGTCTTTTGAGTGTTTGGGGTGAAGAGTGCAGACAAAAATGCAGGATTGTTACAGAAATAAATCCGTTTTTGAAGACATTTCACTAGATATGAGGCATCGTTTTAAGTGCTCATGGCCAGTGCCTCTCCTCTTTTTTTCTCTGCCGTACGAGACCAATGTTTTGATGACTTATTGAAATATTGTGGAAAGAAAACACTGGATAATTTTATTCGCATCGGCATCCATTGAATGTCCTGCTGTTTTGCTTAATTTCCCGGTTCGAACCATCAGAACGTCTGCATTTGGTAGTTTCAGCAGTGTATAGTGTGAATGCAAAAATCGGATATGGGTCACTTTTAAAAGATGATGTAAGCAGGTCGTCAAAAAAATCGGATATTGTCAGAAAATCGGATTTGGGCATCAAGACCTGCAGTGTAAATGCAGCCTTAGTTAGTGCTACAGTATTTGTGCATTCACGCGTTTGACTCTCTCAATGAATGCTCAATCAACATAAAAAAGATGGCCGCCAACGGGTTTCGATTCTGACGCGCGTAAATTTCGCTTCAAACTTTTGTTTTTATGCGCGTCAGTTTCACTCATGATGCGCAAATTAACACAAAGTGGTTAAGCGTCAAACTAGACGCGGTAGGCGCACATTTGACGCGTTATTCCCATCCGGTGTGAACGCACAGTTAGAAACGCTTTTGATAATTCAGAACGTCAGTGGAGAAAGGCTTATAGTTCTTAACATCTATCTTAACATTTGTAATATACATCAAATACACATTTCTACCAGATTTTGGATATCAACAGAAAAATATATGGGGATAACCTGGCTTCTCTTGAGACTCCCTGCTTCAGATCGGTCATAGTTAATGAAATGCTAAAGCCCGCCCCCACACATTGGCATAATTGCTTACAAGGTAGTTTATGACGCAAGAAAAACCAACGATTTCAAACCGCGTTTTTCGA
Source organism: Pimephales promelas (assembly GCF_988280905.1). Taxonomy (NCBI): domain Eukaryota; kingdom Metazoa; phylum Chordata; class Actinopteri; order Cypriniformes; family Leuciscidae; genus Pimephales; species Pimephales promelas. Next base: position 27,408,996 of record NC_142774.1, read on the forward strand.
GACTGTCTTTAGATCACTGCAGTTTTAAAGAGATAATACTCATGTGTTATGAATTTGCACATGGTTTTCCTTAAATAATTTTAAAACACTTAGACATATAAACTTTATTTTCACCACAAGGGGACTTTTACTTATTTCAGAATCAAATTTGAAGTGTTCATGCACTTCATTAATGTACAAAAATAAATAAATAAATAAATAAGGCTTACCGGGAATGATATAGTGAGTAATTAGTCACATGACTAATGTGAGTAATAATCAGCTTGTAGGTCAATCCAATGCAATCATATACTGTAGATATGATCAGAATTTTTTTCTTGTGAAAAGCTGCAAATGCATTTAATTCTCATTTAATGAAAATAATTCTCATTATATACACAACCTCATAAGCCTGCTAAATTGTTAAGTCATGAGATAATCACTGATTTCAACAAATTTTTGCAAATCATTTTGCTTTGTTCCATGCACAGAAATACAGACATTCCTGAACTGAATCTTGAAAATATTTGATCCCAAACCTGTTCTGACCAAGAATCTTAATTCCCAACCCTAATAACAATCCAGTTATGATATTGTGTTGCATAACCCTAATTACCTCTGTCCTCAATCTCAGCTTTTGTGCTCTTTTACACCGTTCTGTCTTTCGCTGCCTAATTTCCTTTCTTGCTGCTTCTCTCCCTCTTCTCTCTTCCTCTGTCCCACTATCACTCTCTTTTCCTCTACACTCCCTCACTCCCTGCTGATGATGGCGGTAATGGACTCAACAGTATCTCCTTCTGCAGACCCCACTGATGTTCACAGAGCAGATGCAGCAGGATGTCATCATGGTCCTCAAGTTCCCGTCCAACTCGCCTGTCACCCACGTGGCCGCCAACACACAGTCAGGCCTGACCAACCCAGCGGTCATCACCGTCACCGCCAACCGCCTCTTCGCCGTCAACAAATGGCACGGTCTCACTGGTGAGTAAGAACAATCAGACAGCAAGGTGTTTGGTGATCAGTAACTGGATAGTTATTATGTTACGCCAGGTTACGCAACCCTATCTCATGATAAAACGTAATTGTGGTGATTTCGTATGTAATCATACAATTTCTCAACAGAAATGTATGATTTTTAGAAGGAAAAAAAAACATGCTGGTAACTCCTGCCCTAAACCTAACCATCGGGAGGGTGTAAGCAGATCATACAAGATTATCATAAGAGTGTGTTAGGGTTCTGTCAAGTTTGATGTCAGATGCAGGATGACGTTCATTTCGGCACATCACATAATGTAAACTTCAGTAGCTTGATCCCTCTAAACTCTGGTTGTATATAATCATCAGCTCCTTAGACATTGATATCTCAGACTGAATTTGATCAAATGTGACACTTCCTCTGCCTTGCATTCAGCTTCCTGTCCACCTCCATTTATCAGCCTCTCCTTGTTTTTTTTTATTTTATTTACTAAAGATTAATTGAACCAAAAGAAATGCTGAGAGTCTGAATGCTGATATTAAGAGACAGGGTGGTTCTCTAATTTAAACATGATCTCTTCAGATGGTGGTTTTAAATTATCCTAAGGATCTGTATTATGGGCAGGATACATTTTTAAGGGGCACTTGGCAACTCTAGATCACTGATTTTCACTTTTGTTGTCGCATGAGTTGTTATCAGCGCCCCCTACAACTGTACAACTGTAATATGTAATATATATTAGGCTTGCTACGGTAGTCGGTGATACCGGTGTTGCCGGTGTTCAGTCGCAACACCTGTTTAATGACATGCCCACCACGGTTGGCATGTGAAATAAAAAAAAAAGTTTAAAGCCTTAAAAATATTGAACGCAATTACGCAGTAGTCGTTAAATCCTGCCTATTAACACACACACGACCCACAGAAAAGACGCGCGTTGGTATCGAGTTCTCTTTCGGGCTTACCCAAACCATAACACGCAAATTATGCCAAAATGTCCATAAGAGCAGTCTTAAACGAACGTAAAGATGTAGAGATTTGTGAGAAAATGGGACGCGTGTCAGATCGCGTCTCTGTCAGCGACGGCTGTCCGAATTCGCTCACTCGTTTTTACTTACTCCTTCTCAGTTTAGGGGGCAATTTTGGATTCAACCCATGTTCTCAAGAAAAATAGAGGACACTGACAACGCGTTGACAGACAGGGCCGAGCAGGTAATATTTAATATGAAACAGTCTCAACTTTCAAATTTGGTCAGTCAAAGAAAATCAAGCAATAAATAGGCCTACCGTTTTGTGGCTCTTTAATGTGCCGTGACAGATCGCCTGATAAAGCCAAGTTCCACCGACGTTAATCTATAACTCTCCCGACTGATTTGTCGGACAAAAATGGTGGATTTTCATATCTGTCAATCAAAAGTTAGTTTCGTTTTCAAACTAGCGCATATTCAGGGCACAATAACAAAACAGTTCTTTCCCTCACTACCGCACCGTTATGTATGCCCGTGAAAACGTGCGCATTTTACGTTTGCCTTTAAATTAGCGATTTAAAAGCCCCCACCGGTGACACCGGTATTACTGGTGTTGTCACACGTCGATTAACCGGTGAGAAAATATCCTCACCGTCACAACCCTAGTATGCAGTATATTTCACAACACTGTCATAAAAACACTCACTTGTGGCGCCTTCCTCTTGCTTTCTAGCGCTGCTCATGTGCATTTGTTATTATCGGAGCCGGCCAACTTTATCGTGTGGAGCTATGTCTACCGAGTGGGTAATACATCATACAGAGTATCATAGAATTACGTCGAATTGCCATTAAGCAGTTTGTGTTTTTCGCTCGTTCTCGCTTCTCACAAGACTTTCCGGGACGTTAGTCCTCATGTTGGTTGGTTGTCCGCCTGGGAACGCTGGGGGGAATGGGGAAAGTGATTTCAAATGATTTCTAAACGGTTTTATTAAGTTGAAATAGTTGCCAAGTGCCCCTTTAAATGTGTGTTTTTTGTAAAAAAAAAAAAAAATTCCATCCACAAGTTTCCGAGGGGCGCTCCTGTAAAAAATAAAGTGGGTGAAACTTCCGGTGACGCGGCGGAAGTAGCATTCCAATGGTATTTTGTGTGTTAGTTAGCGAAGAGGCTAGCTGTTTTTCGGAGAATTATTTTACTATTTAAAGACGCAAATCTTTATGAGAGATGTCGTTACAGAGCTCAGGGACAACATGTGCTGTTCGCGGTTGTATGTATAACCGGACTAAACTAGTTCAGTGGCTTAAACGGGATTGTTTTGAACATAAGCCGAAAACGAAATCAGAGTGATCCTGCCAGCGTCTCTGATCCTGCCAACGACTGTAGTTTCCATCACCTCCCAAAAGATGACGAATCTTTCTGTGTACATTTGTTTAAATTCTTAATATTCTATAAACTCTCTCAGCATGTGATTGGCTGTTTGCTACTGATGTTACACCTAAACTCAGGATCAAAGCCTGTGTTGACAGAATACCAAATGTGCCAGTTAATGTATTAAAGTAGCACATTCATTTATAATTTTGAATAAACTCCAAAGCACAATGACTTTTAATTGTTTGTCAGCTCACACAACTGTCTGTCACCATGCCTTGATGAGTATTGATTATTAATAATGTTATTATAATACTCCCAATCAACTACTGCGGAGGGTTAAGGTACTGTTATTTCACCCTTTTGAATTTCGTTGAGGTTGTGTTCCCACATCGTTAGCTAGTTTGGATCGCTATAACTTGAATGACTGTCAACTGTTGAATGAACGAGTGTCAAGCATGTCAAATCGCGCTTTGTTTACTTCCAACCGGAAGTCGCGCCCACTTTTGACGCAAGGCCTCATGGGGCGTAGGAAACTTGTGGATTAACCACCAGAAAAAACCTTTTTAAAAGTTTATACAGTATGAATATCAATAAACTGACGTTTTGAAAAAGATTTTCCTCTGTTCTTCACATCCCAATGTAAAGAGATGTGAATAAACTCCTGGCTTCTATGTGTATTGTATACCATTCTGATGGATTAAACCTATTTTATCATTGGTTCTCTCTCTTTCTCTCAGGTCATCAAAGCTCTTCTGTGCAGGACCAGCAGTACCAGTTACCGGTGGAGATTGACCCTTTGATAGGTCTGTGGCTTGTCAATCGTCAGTAGAGTGATTTGTGATAGGCCGTTGTGAGTTGTGAGGGCCCGGCCCTTGAGAGGAGATGAGTGCTGTTTTTCACCCAGCCGCCATTCAGCTTCAGTTCAGCATTTGCATGCAAATTGGAAAGCAATGAGCTGTGGCTTAGCCTGTACATCATCAGCTCTCTCTCTCTTTCTTTCTCTGTCTCTCTGTCCTGTCAGAGTGAATGAATATGAATGGTGTAATAATGTCTGATTGAAGCCGCGTGGCACACGATGTCAGGACAATATGTCCTCCTCATCTCTCCGACCTGTTGATGATGCAGAAAAAGAGGAGAGAGGGATGAGAGTGGGAAGATGTGTGATAACATATGGCCGAAGCCTCTCTGAAGGTTCTCTCCCTGCTCCTATTCATCTTATATCTCTACTCCCCTGCTGCTTTTATTATTATACAGTAACATATGTCTTGCCTAATTTATCTGTTTGTCACTTCATGGTGTGTCCCTTCAATCAACTCCCCTGTATCTTTCTCTACACCTCCACCTCCAATCTGAATTTAAGCCTTCAGCAATCCAAAATAATTTTTTAATTCTTTGAAATTCATATGAAAACCAGAGCAATTAACTGTCCAATATTAAAGTGTTTTGAAATGATCTGAATCTGATAATGTCACTACTTGGGCAGCTTCTAGAGTTCTTTTTTTTACAAATTGTCAACAGATGCTAAATAGTCTATAGTGCTAATGCACAATGTTTACAGATATTTTGAGGAAATATTGTGTAAAATAAATGTAAATAAGTGTAAATAATTGTATAAAATGTATAAGAGCTATATTATAATACTGTATATACTATAAATATGTGAGTAAGGAATATGTAATGCAGTACAATACAAAATAAAACAATACAATACATAGCTAAAGTATGTGGACACCAACACGTTTCATTTAATTTAAACATTTAATGGCCAAAATAGGAATTTCCCTTTGCTTCTTTAGCAGTTTTTATTAGGGCTGTGCAAAAATTAATTGCGATTAATTGTGATCCAAAATAAAAGTCTGTGTTTACATAATATATTTGTGTGTGCTGTATATAATTATTTTGTATATATAAATACACACACATGCATGTATATATTTAAGAAAATGTGTTATTCATATATAAAATATTTATATTTATATAATATAGATTATGTATTTATACAGTATATATATATATATATATATATATATATATATATATATATATATAGGCCTATACAGAATTTAAGCACAAATAATTCTTAAATATATACATGCATGCATAGGTATTTATATATAAAATAATTATATACGGCACACACAAATATATTATGTAAACACAGACTTTTATTTTGGATGCGATTAATAGCAATTAATTTTTGCACAGCCTTAGTTTTTATGTTTTCCAATTTGTGTTGGAACATGGCTTTAGGGTATTGTTTGCATTTACCTACCAAATAAATAAATGGGAATTAAATATTGATTTAAGTTGAAATTATATTAAAGTGATGAAAGAAATATTAAATTAGCACAGCTATATTAGGAAATGTTTAACTAAAGCAGGACGTTTCTTTTTTTTTTTTTTCTATTAAAATATTTATCAAAGACAACAAATCACCCTCCCTTCTCCCTCCTGTCTCTCTGTGTGGGGAGAGACCTCTTTCATAGCTCATTTTCTTTCACTCCTTCTCCCATCGTCATGTATGTATTTAGACGGACTGCATTCCACACAGCTCACACTTTTAAACACAGTAAATTCTTCATGACTGTGCTGTTGATAATCTGTCCGATCACTCCAGCACAGACGCCGTGCTGGTGTGTGTCACGAGTGTGTCTGGGCCTCACACACCTGACTCTGTGTAGCCTGGCCTCTTCCATCTCTCTTTCTCACTGTCTCTGTCTTGTTATGTGTATAAGAAAATACATGTAATTTACAGCATTTTGGTCACTTTTTTTAGTCTTTCTTTTGCCAAAAGGGTCTGTTTTTCAAATGTTTATGGCAAAGGCAAATGTGACAGGTATTTTACAGTTCTGTCTTCTGCTGTTACATGTTTTCATTCACAAATTGCATTCGGTCACGCACAGTTAATAAGAAAATGAAATATTTTCTGATGCAAATGGTTTTACATCTGTATAATCTCTTAAGAGGTTGTCAGAATTTCACTTACCAGACACTTTAGGGTCAAGACTCTTTATTTTTGTACCATATTTCTCCACAATTCTGTGGGTGTCTTTACAGTACATCCTTGTTAATCTCTTACTTTTTCTAAGTTTTTATTTCTCTCTTTCTTACCTTTTTCTTACCTTTTTCTCTAACTAGCAAAGTAATGTTAGTACTTTTATAACAAAGTGACTCTTTAACCAATGACTCTTTATCTTTTTTCAGCCAATAATGTGGGCACTCACAGGAGGCAGATCTCAGATCTGTTAGATCAGAGCATCCAGGTAAACGCTCAGTGTTTTGTCATCACAGCTGACAACCGCTTCATCCTGCTGTGTGGGTTCTGGGACAAGAGCTTCCGCGTCTACTCTACTGATACAGGTGACGACCCCCCCACCACCTCGGTTGTCTGTGGAGACACTGCCTCCCCTGCCGTACACAAAAGAAAAGGGTCAAAAGTCACAAATGAGCCTGTAGACTGCATTACAACTCCATTGCCCCAGGGCTCAGATAGATTTCTCATCTCGCGGATGGACCATGACTCCATCTCGCTCAAAGATGAGGCTCAGAATGCAAGTCATGCAAGCGGAACTTGAATTTCAATAGAATCGCACCACACTCAAACGCTCTACACACAAACACCTTATCTCTCAAATGCTTGATGTTTGTTTGTCTTATGCATTATACAGATGTTAGCATGCACATGCAGTTCTCCAAAAGCAAATATTTAAAGTGCAGTAAGAATTGGGGTGTGTGTGTGTGAGATCATCTGGCGTATGTAAACGGCTCAGCACACAGTAACATCTCAGTGGAGTCATTCACTCGAACCCTGCAGGGAGTACTGCACTGGAAACTGCTGGCCTCATGAAGATCTAACTAAACTAACTCAAATCCTCCACAATCAAATTCATATATGTATACACAGTGATGGCCAAATTTATTAAAACGGTTAGATTTTTTAATGTTTTAAAAGAAGTCTCACCAAGGCTTCAGTTATTTGATCCAAAATACAGAAAAAAAAACTGTAATATTGTGAAATATTTGTAGAATTTAAAATAACTTTTCTATTTGAATATAATTTAAAATGCAATTTATTCCTGTGATCTGTTTTCAACATGGATAATATTAATAAATCTTTCTTGCGCATCAAATTATCATATTAGGATGATTTCGGAAGGATCATGCAACACAGCTTTACCAACACAGAAATAATTTTTAACTTTAAAATATATTCAAATCAAAAACCGTTATTTTATTTTTTTTGTTTAAATATTTCACAATGTTACTGTTTTTGCTGTATTTTGGATCAAAGAAATTAAGCATTGGTGAGCACTAGAAGAGACTTCTTTTAAAACATTAATAAAAATCTTACTGTTCTAATTATTTTGGCCACTACTAATATATATATATATATATATAGTGCTTTGTACATACCCAACACCACACACATGCAATAAGTGGTTTACCTTGCTGTGTTGTTGTGTGTTTACAGGTAAACTAACACAGATTGTGTTTGGGCATCTTGATGTGGTGACCTGTCTGGCTCGCTCAGAATCCTACATTGGTGGAGACTGTTACGTCCTCTCCGGCTCCAGAGACGCCACCCTACTGCTCTGGTACTGGAACGGCAAGCACAGCAGCATTGGAGAGAACCCTGGGAGTAAGTTGTAAATGTTTAAGTCACGTACAGATGTGTATGTGTGTTCATTCAAAAATGAAAATGATGCCATAATTTACTGACCATTCGTGTCAGTTTTATTGTCTATAAACAAGCAAATTGGACAAGATAACTCCTTTTGCGTTCCACATGGCATTTTCAGTTTTGGATGAATGGTTCTTTTAATGAAGGCTCCATAATGTGTCTGAACAAACGATTTCAAAAGAGTCTCTAGAGTTCCTCATGTTGCTCACATAGAGAGGTCAAGATCAGGGTAACGTTCAGAACCCAAATCCCAAACCAGAGCTTAGTCCTATGTCAAACACACATAGGAAAAGCTTTCATGCAGGTGATGATATCAATGCAACGCAACAGTGTTAAAAGCTCATTGTTCATACACACACATTCCAGTGTGTGTCTGTCAAGGCCAGTGTAATGATTTACGGCTCACTCTCAGAAGCTACAACTAGTTTCATCTGACCACAGCAGGTCTCTGCTCAGAAGATTGAGTTTCAGGCTAGTATCACACCATAAATGGAATCGGCCTGTGTGTGTGTGAGTGAGTGAAAGTGGAGGCCAGAGGGCCACAGAGGGAGACAGTAAATGTGACTCGGAGGTCTCCGGCTCGGGAGAGTTCAGTCCCATCTATCTGAGAGAGCAAGAGAACACTCAATAAAAGTGAAAAATGCCATGGGCTTCCCCTGCGCACACTAACCATATGGCTGCGGTGCTGATCAAAGCCCTCTACGCGCACACCCTCGCAAAAACACACACTTCCCCTTTGCTAATTTGGAGTTTTTGGATGCTCTACATGCTGTTAAGTGCCCTCTTACAAATGGAGCTGGATTTATGACTAATTGTGATTTAGGTAATGAGTGTCTAAAGATAAGCACGACTAGTAGATGGTTGCCATCAGTGACATTAAAGAGCCTACGAGTCAGACTTTCATCAAAATCTAAAAAAAATAATAATAATCAGTCTGTCACGATCATTTAACTTTGCAGGAATTTGTTCAAACTTCCATAATTGGTTAACAATAATATATATATATATATATATATATATATATATATATATATATATATATATATATATATATATGAAGAGTTCAGATGCAAAAGCCTCTAAATGCCATTTGAAATTTTCTTCTTTAATGATGACTTTTATCAAACTTGTATATTTAAGTTCAGTAATTTCACTTAAATAACAATTAATAGGTAATTATCATTGCCATTTAAATGAAATCACTGAACTTAAACATACAAGCTTGATAAAAATGATCATTCTAGAAGAAAATTTCAAATGGCACTTAGAGGCTTTTGCATCTGAACTCTTCATATATATATATATATTTTTTTTTTTTTACTAATTATTTTGTTTAATGACTTCTTTTAAAAGAATCAAATTCAAACATTACATTTTAATCAAAATTCCCAAGTTCTTGTTACTTTTTGAGTCAACGTGATTCGTGGTTCTGTAAGTGAGTCATGTTAATTCAGTCAATGATTTGTTAGAATGATTCAAAACAATCAGCCAGCATGAGTGAATGTTTGTGAGCCATTCATTAAAAGAATCAGCTTATAGGAGTCATTTGTTTACAAGTCTGTATGTCTGCTTGTGTGTGCAGCCAAAAAAGACAATGCTGCAATCCCACAACTCATGTCAAAAGCGGTGCTGTAGATTCTGCAGAGGATTTTTAGAGCTAAATAGCAATTGCTGGTCAGCAATAATGACTATTTTATTTTTTGCTATTTGTTCATTTCTTTCATTCTGACACAGTTCTTCGTTTCAGACAGGAATGAAGTTACAGTATGATTTCAAACACAGAGTTGTTTTATATCCATCCAGACTTTTCCCGGGCTGTGTACTGTGAAGAATTGTTGAATTGATTCTGTTGACCACACTGCCATCTAATGACCAAATCATGCATAGCCCTGTCATGAAGCCTGCTTTTTGTAACTAATCCAATCTGATGTGGTTTCATTTGCAAATATTACTGAAAAAAAAAATCTAGAATTGTCTTCTGTTTTCTGTTTATGTATTCATTTTCTCTCTTTCTTTCTATGAGTAAATGATACTCTCTAGTGCACATTTGCTGTACAGATAAATAGTATACAGTATATATATAGGTATTAGATTGTAATCAGATGTTGTCCTAATGCGAACCAAATGGTGGCCGATGACGGGGAGGTTAAACGATACACCAATATATCAGTTTTATTGATCTTTTCAGGGCACAATCCGACATCAGGCTTTAATCCCCAGAGTTGTAGGGTATAACTCAAAGCTGAGACATTTAGGAAGTTTGCCACCTAATGAAACCTATACATCTACACTCTATGTGTGTGTGTGTGTGTGTGTGAGAGAGAGAGAGACCGAGTTAAAGAAATTAAATGTACGACTTCTGTTTGTCCAGATAAAAAGTGACAATCTATTAGTTCATTAACTGTTATTTGTGGCATTACCTGATCCACATTGAAAGGCAGGTGTTTGTGTGAGTGATAGACAGAAAGCGCACACTTAAATCCAGCAGAGCTCATTAGACTGATTGAAATAGGACGCACACACTGTAACACAGGTACTGTATAAGTGTCTGATTGCAGTAATTACACACGCTATTACATCACAGAGTAGACAACAAATAAAAACCTCATTTAAACATTGAGATTGACTGTCGTGTTACTGAGTGAAGTTATTACTGTATGTTTTTTTAAATTGTTTTTATTATTTGTGCTCCCTTTTTGCGATTGTATGAACTATTTTTGATCAACTCTGCGTGTGTCTCTCCAGCAGAGTTTGTGACTCCTCGAGCGATCCTGACTGGTCATGATTGTGAAGTGACGTGTGCGAGTGTGTGTGCAGAGCTGGGATTGGTCATCAGTGGCTGCAGAGGTAAAGCAAACGCAAACACTGAGCAGATAAAGTGTTGCTTGTAGAATTCATTTTATAATTCATTTTTTATTACTATACAATTTTAAATTGTATTTATTTTAAATAGTTAATTCATCTTATGTATGTATTAGTTCATTTGGGTTTTAGTTATATTACTTGATTTTGGTCAAAGTTGTCTTTTGCATGGGAGCAGTGCACATATAAATCTACTTCAGTGCCACTTTACAAAATGTTCCTACACATTCAACATTTTCAAATGAGTTCCTCAAAATTAGCTTAATATAGTACTATACTTGATCAAAATCTGAGACATTAACGTTTTATTCATGACAGAGATTTACAAAATTGACAATGTTATTTAAAGCCTGTGTTTTTAACTAAGATCAAAACACATTTTAGTTAATATTAGTTAACTACATTAGTTAGCATGAACTAATAATGAACAGCACTTATGCAGCATATATTAATCTTTGTAAATGTTAATTTCAATATTTACTAATACTTTATTCAAATCTTGTTAACATTAGTTAATGTGCTGTGAACTAACGTGAACAAACAATCCTTTATTTTTTATTAACTAACATCAAAAAAGATTAACAAATACAGTAACAAATGTATTGCCCATGGTTAGTTCATGTTAGTTAATACATGAACTAATGGACCTATATTAAGTGGCTTTAAGTACTATGTAATTACATTGAAATTAATAATTTGATACAATGGACTTATTGTGTACATACATGTTTTTACATTGTACTTAGATTTTAAAATTCCAGCATGTAATTCCAGCTATAATTAATTTATGTAATTACATTTGTAATTACACAGTTGATCCTCCCCTCACACCTTAACCTACCCTTAAACCGACCCACACCACCACACCTGTCCCTAACCTTACCCAGATCACATCTCAATAGCAGCAAAAGTGTTTTACAATACAACAGGGACACAATAATACATTGTACTTATTGTTCAATGTAAGTACCTAGTACTTAAAGCCACTTAATATAAAGTGGGACCCCTTATTGTAAAGTGTTACCCACATTTTTAAGTATTTATGAGTGTAATTAAGGCCCCAGTACCACAATCTCTAGATTCTTTCTTCCTTCCAATTTTTTTGGTCAATTCTTTAAAATATTCGTCCCCTGAGTACTGTAGGCGCTAAACCTTTTGTACTTGACAGGAAAATGACTGTCTATGTATATCATAATTCTTGAGATATCTATCCTAAACATGGCTTCCCAGATACAAATAACAAATGTGTTTGGGGATGAAGAAATATTGCAAATGTTAAAATCAACAGACCTTTTTAAGTCCCACATAACATATAATTTGGTGCATTAACACATTGTAATTGTATCTGATTTGACCCTAATGTTTCTGTATGTGTGTGAAAACAGAGGGTCCATGTCTCGTCCACTCTATGAACGGTGACCTGTTGAGGACTCTGGAGGGTCCAGACGGCTGTGTGCGGCCACGTTTGGTTATGTCCTCCACCGAGGGTCACTGTGTCATTTATTATGACAAGGGCCACTTCTGTGTGTTCAGCATCAACGGGAAACTACTTGGACATATGGAGGTGGAAGACAACATCAAGGTAAACATGAGCGTAAACTATTACAATTATGCGCAATACTGTAGGAAGCAAGGCCAACAAGTTGGGCAGCCCTCGCATGTCCATTTGTCCCTCCTTTTTCTTTCTCTCTTTCCATTTCTGTTCTCAGCCTGTGTTTTATCATGTCAGCTGTCTGGGGATGTGATTAAACGCTGGCATGATCTGCCTACGGGCCTCGCTCTTTCCTCTCTCCATCTCTCTTTCTCTTGGCTTCTGAACCCTGAGGGTCCGAATCTGTCCTTTGATCTGCAGGGCTACGAAATGTCACTCAACCTGCATGTGTGTATGAGAGTGAGCAAGAGAGAGGAAGGGCCAATTGCGAGGCCTCCTGCATTAAAGGACACATTTGTCATTGGCGGGCAGAGCTCCTAAAATCGGCCAGCTCTCTTTCCCTCATTCCCGCTCCATCACTTTCTCTTTCCTCTGGGCCTGGGAAAATTCACAGAGCTCTGCATCTCCGCACCCCCCCCCCCCCCTCTCTCTCTCTCTGTCCTGCACACACATACCCACACCTGCATCCCATTTAACAGGCCGGCTCTGTTACGTGCTCCTCTGCTCTCCGCTGCTCCGAGCTTGATTAGTTTCCTCATTGTGTCCAGGCTCCATTTGTTTTCAATAAACAGAGTCTGCAGTGACGGAGAAGAGGGGTGGCTTCGCTCTTTAACACACTTCTTTATTATTCAACCAATATGACATAATGGAGGATTAGTCTGTTATCTTATAGAATCATGATCCTGGATTTATTTTGTACATTTGTGTACTAATGTTTTAAAGATACATTTGCAGTGATCGTTGTACAGTACTGTTCAAAGGTTTAGGCTTTTTAAAGAAATGAATGATTTTCTTCAGCAAGGACTCATTCAGTTGATCAAAAGTGACTGTAAATACATTTGTAATGTTTCAAATACATTCTGTTCTTTTGAACTTTCTGTTCGTCAAAGAATGCTGAAAAAACGATTATTGTTTCCACTAGGACACTTAAGACGCCGTTTTCAACATTGATAATAATGTTAAGAAATGTTATAAGAAATGATTCTTAAGCCATCACAGGAGTAAATTACATTTGTATTATTAAAGCAGAATATAAAATAGAATAGAATAGAATACATTTATATTAAAATAGAAACCAGTTTTTATAAATTGAAGTAATATTTCTTAATTTTTTAGTTTTACTGTCTGTTTGATCAAATAAATGCAGTCTTTGTGAGCATTTAAGACTTTCAAAAACTTTGGAGAAAAAACAAACAAACTTTTTTTGAAGAGTAATGTAGATATACTAGACAATTGAATTATTGTCCTTGTTCAAAGCCAACATACATTTTGGTATAATTTATCTTAAATCAGACTGATAAATAAGAAACCGATAATAATGAAAAGTTTTACAGCATAAGAGATTTCAAAATAGGATCATTTTGAACGTTTGTGTGAAATAAAGACACGGTCACGCTAAACTCCTTAGACTTTCATTCGTATTCGCGCAAACAGGAGAATGGAAAACCAAAGGTTATGCAAATGTTACATTCGCCTTCACATTTGTTTAACTCTGACCTACAACTGTTTGTATAATGAGAAGATGTGACAAATAGAGGATATAAACATCACAGATTGACCTCTTGCACTGAATTTAAAGTACACAAACTTCAAAACGGTTTGCAGCATTGTGGGAAAGTGGAGTAGATGAAATATTCCCCCCATTTTGAGTGTTTATTATTATTTTATTGGTGATCTATTCAATAAAGCCCTAGTGCATTCTTAGTCTGACTACGGCTTTAAAGGTATTTTATTTATTTTTTGTCATTCACTGAAGCAGAATGATACTCAATTCAAACAAAGTCCCATTCTAACCAATCTTATCTTACTAAAATGTCCCCAATCAAAAACAAGGCTGCTTTTGGCAAGTTTTAGTTTGACAAATTAGCGAATTAAAAAACAACATGAAGTCACAAAAATATTATCCCTGATCAATTATTCCAATCATTTTCAAGTACTCAACTTCTCTTGCCCATCTCTGACCTCAACAAACACACACATACACACACACTGTGACACAGTAAGCTCCTCTCATGCCAGATGGAGTGTCATCTTTGTGACAGTGTGTGTGTGGAGAAGAGGGTGTATGTGGTTTTGTGTATGAGTAAGTGGGTTGCTGGGACAGTTTGTTGCTGTGGTTAAAGTGAGTCTTCATGCTGATGGTCTGACAGAACATTAATTTGGACAAGTAGAAATAATACATGAATGACTCTCTGGAGCCCACAACTGAGCGTATGTCTGTTAGTAACCATTTTAGCAGACATTTCCCGAGCCGTCTGCACATACGCAATAGACTGCATTAAAGTCTTCATAAATCCAGTCCTTACTTGTGCCAGACATATCCTGACCTAACAGACAGATCAGGAGAGAGAGAGAGAAAAAAAACAGTGGGGCATCATCCAACACAACCCATGTTGTTTAAAATCACAGCTTGACTTTAAGTCAGATATCTGAGTCACGGCAGCCATCTTGGATTCTGGAATGGCAGCCCTGGAGGAGAGCACTGATTTATGATTTTGACCCAGCCCGCTCTGCAACCTGGACATCTCTGCTTCTCACAGACCCTTTTCCAGACATGGTCCAGAGGGACCACCGTAGATGCTGGATTATGTACTGTTATATTTTCTCAGACATCTTTGAAGCAATACGGCACATTAGAACAGAAGCAGTGACCAAACAACATCTCAGAGTGAGTCACAGGGTGGAGTTTGAATCTGTTCACATTGCTGGATTTTGGGATGATTCATATTACGGACTTCTGGACAATAAAGGAAAAACAAAAGACGTGCATAACTTTGAGGAATCGCTTTATTCTCCGGCTGTCATTAATTGAGACATAGTTGAGACAGTCTCTGGTGATTCTTCCCTTATGTACAATTCAGATTCCATATGTCTGTCCTGAGCCTCTGCTTCATGCCACGACTGACATAAAGGGCTTAAGTTTTTGCCACAGTGTAACCTGAAACCTAATTACACACATCTCAGATACATCCAAAACAAATCAAAAGAGGTCACATGCACGCAAATGCACTCAGATCCCAGCTGCTGTAACGTCTGAAGTCTGCTGGACAGCGATCTAGCAGAACAGTCTCTGTGATTGATACTGGGTATTTCACCCAGGATTGTGCTAGTTGGGAATTAGGATTGTGTGTGTGTATGAAATTAGGTGTGTGTGTGTGAGAGAGTGTAAATAATAAACAATTTTCTGGGAAAATGGGGAGGCTGGACTGGACAGACCAAAGCAAAGAAATATACTAACCCCCAATAAACCCCATCTGGCACACGATCAAGGCACCCTAACCAATCTTGCAGCTGGTGGTTCGCCCAGGTCTCTTGCCCTGATGTTTCTAGACAGAGAAATATTACCTACGGGTGATGTATACCCCGGGATAGCTCTAAATCTGCTCCCTAACTCCAAGTCAAGTCAAGTCAAGTCACATTTATTTATATAGCGCTTTTCACAATACAGATTGTATCAAAGCAGCTTCACACTGATAACATGAAAGTAGCACAACACAGATCAACAACATTGCTAAACACTAAATAACCCCAACTGAGCAAGCTCAAAGCAAGCCAAAAGCAAGGCGACAGTGGCAAGGAACCAAAAACTCCCTATGAACAACAAAGAAAAAAGGTAATAAGCACAAATTATAAGAATCCACAAACAAACAAATGCCCCATCCTGCTGTTACAACTTACAAAATGGAACACAAGCTGGGGTTTGCGAACACACAAAAAAATTTTAAAACTATTGTCAAATGTTCTAATCAAAATGTCAGAGAAGTTGTCTAAATGCCATAAACATCCCCACACAGGGTACGAACTAAACCAACAGCAGGAATAGAGAGAAAGAACTGATCTATAACTGGGCTTTTAAAAGAGCCCAGATGGCGTTCCAAGCATAGATATCCATAATAAAGGCTAGATGTCTCGTCCACGCTGCTGGCCATTGGAGGTCGACGTCCGTGCCTGGCGGTCATCTTGTCACGGCAGCTCGCTCACTCGTAACATTGTGTTTTAATGATGCATGTTCTTTTTAAAGGGTTAGTTCACCCAAAAATGAAAATTAAGTCATTAATTACTCACCCCCATGCTGTTCCAACCCCGTAAGACCTTCGTTCATGTTCGGAACACAAATAAAGATATTTTTGATTGAATCTGAGAGCTGGATCAGTCCTATATAGACTGCCTAAGGGATTGGCTCTTGACGGCCCATAAAGTCATTAAAGAAAAGGTTTAAATATTCCATGTGCCTACAACGGCTCAATTATAAGTTTATCAAGGGACGAGACTACTTTTTGTGCGAAAAAAACATAAATAACGACTTTATTCCACTATTCCATTACTTCCTTATGGGCGCATGCGCGAGAACTGAGACGAGGACGTTCTCATTCGTCTACTTCTTGTTACCGGCTGCTCACCGCTTAGGAGTTTTACCGCCACCTACCGTATAAAATGATGATCCATATATAAGGCGCTCCGGATTATAAGGAACACTGTCGTTTTTTTTAGAAGATTAAAGGCTTTTAAGTGCACCTTATAGTGCGGAAAATACGCAAATTGAAAAGCGTATGTACAGCGCGCATCTTCCTCTGCTTGTAAACAGAAAGTTTTGCGCTTCCAGCTATATCAGCACATCATCTTATACGGTAGGGGGCGGTAAAACTCCTAAGCGGTGAGCAGCCGGTAAAAAGAAGTAGACGAATGAGAACGTCCTCGTCTCAGTTCTCGCGGATGCGCCCATAAGGAAGTAATGGAATAGTGGAATAAAGTCGTTATTTATGTTTTTTTCGCACAAAAAGTATTCTCGTCGCTTGATAAACTTATAATTGAGCCGCTGTAGGCACATGGAATATTTAAACCTTTTCTTTAATGACTTTATGGGCCGTCAAGGGCCAGTTCCTTAGGCATTCTATGTAGGACTGATCCAGCTCTCAGATTCAATCAAAAATATCTTTATTTGTGTTTCGAAGATGAACGAAGGTCTTACGGGGTTGGAACAGCATGGGGGTGAGTAATTAATGACTTAATTTTTTTCATTTTTGGGTGAACTAACCCTTTAAATAACCATAACTTGCTAAATTTTCTACCGATTTTCAAACGGTTTGGTTTGTTATAAACGTCAGAGATGTAGTTATGACACTGCATACTTATGAATAATAAGTGTATAAATAATCAATCATCCAGAATTATAGCCACGTTAATGACGTTTGTAAGAAACCAAACCGTTTGTAAATGTAAATCCGTCAAGATTTCAAGGAGATAAGAGTATTTGTGTTCATGCTGATCACTCATCTTACATCAGCTTGCCTGTGACAAGATGGCCGCCGGTGATGACGATAGAAACTCTGCCGTAAGACATCTAGCCTTTATTGCGGATATCTATGGTTCCAAGTCCCAATCAGCCGTTGTACCACCGATCAGCTGCCGGATCAGTCACAGAAGCCATCTTCCATGTTAGAAAAAAACCCCCACAAACACACAAACCACAAGCAATACCAGAAAAAATGACTATAAAACAAACCCAGTGGCCCAGACCTCTGGGAGCGTAACAGTGTGTGTGTGTGTGTGTGTGTTTGTTTGTTTATGGGAACCAAATGTCCCAAAAAATTTACCTAATGGTGACATGTTTTGGTCCCCATGAGGAAAACAACTTCTAAATCATAATAATTGAAGTGTTTTAAAAATGCAGAAAGGTTTCTGTGATGGGTAGGCTTAGAGTAAGGGGATTGAATATACAGTTTGTACAGTATAAAAACCATTATGTCTATGGGAAGTCCCTTTAAAACATGAGTATGTGTGTGTGTTCCTTGTTGCTGTTTTAATTGGCCAGTAACTTTTGCTTGGGCAACACTACCAGGATAGTTTTTCAGGGTTAGCTTTGAAAGTCTAAGTCTTTATAGACACATCTTGAAATCTGCACTTTAAAAATATTTATTACTACAAATCATGTAAAAAACAGTCAATATCTGGTGTGACCACCATTTGCCTTACACAGTGCAACAAATCTCCTTCGCATAGAGTTGATCAGGTTCTTGATTGTGGAATGTTGGTCCACTCCTCTTCAATGGCTGTCCGAAGTTGCTGGACATTGGCAGGACTTGACACTGTCGTATATGCCGATCCAGAGCATCCCAAACATGCTCAATGGGCGACATGTCCGGTGAGTGTGCCGGCCATGCAAGAACTGGGATGTTTTCAGCTTCCAGGAATTGTGTACAGATCCTTGAAACATGGGGCCGTGCATTATCATGCTGCAACATGAGGCTGCCGTCTCACACGCCTCAAATTTTGTTATAATTTTTATTTAACTCATTTATAACTGCTCTTAAAGTGTGTGTGTGTGTGTGTGTGTGTGTGGAATGAAAGAGCCCAGTGTGTTTGCTGTTCTGTATTATCTGTGTTTCTCAGGGGACCTCTAAAGTGTTACATAGCCCATGTGCACACAGGAAAACCAGATGAACAGAATAAATCTCATACTCTGTCTGCCCTTCGCCGCAGGATACCACCGCTACAGCGGTTTAAGAAACAAACTGTTCGCCAGGTTGGCCCCGTGCATGCTGGGAAAGATCGGGGGTTGTGTGGCTTTTGATTGGATGAGGCAGGGCACACTCACTCAAGGTCCACAGGGGTGTCAGTAAACCCCTGTAATCACCGGCCAGCCGGATGCTCCAGACGTTTATCATCGGCTACAAAGACCTTATTCACTGAGCAGAGAACAAACAAAAAAAGCATATTTAAACCAACCATCAAATGCTTATCTGGGTTATTTATCATCTCGAAATTTGAAAGACCGCTAAAAGGTCAGGGGTCTTTTTGAGTGGTTAATTGCCTTTAAAATATTGCCTTTAATAAGTGAGGCTCTTGTGACAGATAGATTTTTTTATATTTATTGTGTGAAAAAAACATTTGCGTGACGCAAAACGTACTCATATGAACCCACCACTCTGACTTGGAAAATGAAAAGCAAAAAAATAGTTAAACTACACACAGTGTGTGACTGTCACAAACAGACGCACTGAGTGTCTTCTGTTTTGTGCTCCAGGCGATGCTGCTAAGTAAAGACGGACAGTATCTGCTGTCTGGAGGAGATTCAGGAGTTCTCAGCTTGTGGCAGATTCATGATCTCAAACAGCTCTTCACTTACCCAGGATGTGATGCGGGAATACGCTCTATGGCTATGTCACATGACCAAAGGTAAAATACTGTACATAGACACCAATTTGGTTCCTGTTCCATTACCAGACTGTATATGACATTGGGGAGAGCAAATATAATCGTAACAGTATACTCAATTGCACAATTCAATCTTATTCAAAGTCAAACTAAAATGTATTTAGACACCTTTAAAATTTTCGCTGTAGTTTAGAAAATGGTAATAAAATATGACAAGAACTCGAGTTATCAGATCAGTTATTGTTTATTATTATATTTATTATAGTTATTATAATATTTCAGTGGTTTTGGCCATCCTTCTGTTAGACTATCTCACAAATTAATTAGGTTGAATAGCGGTCAGCTGTTAAATTTAAGTATACAATTAGGTAAAACTGTGGCGAGCAGGACGAGGCCGAGAGACGTGAGAGAACGGCGTGTCTCACAGGTGTCGCGCTGTACCACTCACACCACCGGCCTTGCACCGTTCTCTCACGTCTATCGGCCTCGTCCTGCTCGGGATAAATACCAATTTAGGTCAACTATAATTACCAAGCAATGCTTAATTTTGTTCAGTCTGTGGTGTAAAATGGTCGCATTAGCAATTAAAGAAAAATCACTGAAACAAAACACGGTCTGGTCAAAGTGTCTGAATACATTTTGGTCCCAATTTTTTATAAATTTTACTGGTAGTCCACTTCATAAAGAATTTTGGGGTATAATATGTCACAGTTTACTTTTCGCAATCCTCACTTACATAATTGAACTATAGTGTCCTGCAGCCACTAGTAAAATAATGATTACAATATACTATATATAAGAAAATGGAATAATACAATAAATAATTTAAAAAATAATACTTATATTACTTCAGTTTGCATATATATATATATATATATATGTGTGTGTGTGTGTGTGTGTGTGTGTGTGTGTGTGTGTGTGTGTATATTGTAATCATTATTTTACTATTTTACATTTTATATATATATATATATATATATATATGTAGAGTTCAGATGCAAAAGCCTCTAAATGCCATTTGAAATTTTCTTCTAGAATGGTCATTTTTATCAAGCTTGTATATTTAAGTTCAGTAATTTCACTTAAATGACAATTAATAGGTAATCTTCATTGCCATTTAAGTGAAATTACTGAACTTAAATATACAAGCTTGATAAAAATGATAATTTTAGAAGAAAATTTCAAATGGCACTTAGAGGCTTTTGCATCTGAACTCTTCACATATATATATATATATATATATATATATATATATATATATATATATATATACATATATATATATATATACATTATATATACAGGCAGGAGCCATGTATGTAGGGACTCTCATTATGTTACTGTGTTAGTGTGAGGCTATTTTAAGCCTTGTTAGTGGTATTAACTAGTGATTTTTATTTTCATTACTCGTATGCTCCCATATACTAAAGTTTTTAGAGATAAAACTCTTTACATTCGATTATAATGAAAACAAATCTCAGAGAATGGTTGACTAGGTACCAATGTGTTAGACCAAAGGTTCATTTTGTTCATGAGTTGTCTTTTAATATCCTTCTTCATACTGGCCGCAAACTTTTGAATATTAGTGTATTTTTTGTTTTGTTTTTTTTCTGGTCTTATTTGGTACAGTAGATACATTAGAAAGAATCAACAATGTTCCCATTTTTTTTTTTTATAAATGTAACAGCTTCCTCCAGAAAAAGGCTCCAGTAAAAAAGAAAATGGAATAATACAATAAAATAATTAAAAATAATAATACTTATAATAATAACATCTGTCTGGAATGTAGTCTAGCTTGAATGTGTCTACTAGTACTGATTGAGAATAGAATGACACATAAAATACATATTTTGACAATTTGAAGCCTTTTCATGTACTATTTCGTCTGCCTTTGGTGAACTTTTAGTTTCTACTTTGTGTACCAGACTTGATAAGGTTGTATAATTGGGATTAGCAATGATCGCTGACATTTCGAAGTTGTTTGAGACAAAATGCCAAAGATCTATTCTAAATGGGAACAAATAATCTCTAAATGAACTCCAGCAATCAATATATCTAAGCAATATTTATCTGAGACTTACTGACACGTCTCTTTCTCCTCTTTCTTCGTGAATCTCTTTCAATTCATCGCCCTTTGCAGATGCATCATCACCGGAATGGCGTCTGGTAGCATCGTTCTTTTCTACAATGATTTCAACAGGTGGCACCACGAATACCAAACTAGATACTGACCAGTGACGACAGAAGGGAACACAGCAACCATGACAATGGAACAAGCGAAGCCACCGCTTATAAAGGCACTACCAATAGTCATGAATGTATTCAAAATATTTCAAGAAGCAAAACTATTTTTTAAAGATGGCATTGCTATATTTTGTAGATCTTATGGAATTTCTTACTATATAAGTCCTAGGGGAGGGGTTATATACCTAATATTTGGAGGGGAAATGATCTATTTTTAGCAGTCAAATTCCGTTTTCACCTTTGCTCTAGTGAAAAAGACTGATCTGAGTGGTCAATAGCTAAGTGACTATATTTACTTCTAGTATCTATCATAGATGATTTTTGTGTGTGTGTAACTTTGGGCAGGTGTGTTTGTTTGTTTGTTTTTTTCAGTTGCAGTGATTAATTTAGCAGGGTGTCTCTAAATTCCATGTTTTGTAGTTTAATAGCACAGTTCCTGAAGCTAAAAGAAAGCTGCCTCATGTTTGGGAGAAATAAATCACTCTTCCAAGTGGAACTATTCAATGATATTCCAAAATAAAATTAGATAGCTGTCTGCAGACATATCAAGGCATCCACTTTAAATGTTCACTTTATAAATGGAGAAGTGGCATTTTCTAATGAGAGCTTTTTTTTTGTAAACATGAATGGACTTCTTATGTGATCATGTAATGATGTCACTTTATAAACTGAAGGGGCGGAATCTGCATATGAACGGAGAGTAATGTAGAAATTATATTATCCTTTTGGTTGGAAAGAAGTCGTTTGGGGTGTTTGTATCTATCTTTTTATCGTTTTGTTTGTGTATTGTGAGCTCCATATCAATCAAGTGTTCCAGAACTAAATACATTTTTCTTTTCTTTGAGATGCAAGAGATAACAGTAGATTGAGGAGGGGGAAATATTCATTTCTGTTTAAAGTGTCATCAAAAGCGTTGTTGAGATTTCACCATTGTGCTTTTACCCTTTACCTTTGTGTATGTAGATCTGAGTGTGGACAGAGCGTAATATTATTAGGGATAATACTTATTTGGATATTATAATAATATTATGGATGATTACTGGGATCTGTTAAGGTGAGCTCAAAACTGAAATTGGGGGGAATTAACTATATATGATTCATAAAAGCCAGCTCAAAGTATAACCCCATAGATTACACTCAGGGCAAGCAGTGGAAATACAAAGAAACGTTTATTTCTTGGTTCGAGTCAACTACAGTGTAATTTTGACACTGACCAATTCTGTTTGATTCAGTTGTTTTGTTTTAATAATGCTATCATTACTGTAATATGTTATATCTCAGCTAAAATCGAATGAGTGTCGTATGACGTGTGTGATGAACTCAAACAATAAAATGGCATTTTGTACCAATAAAAAAAATTTCAAAGAATTGTTTTTGTAAAGACCTTCAAATCCAGGGAAGCTAAGATCTAAGAATTAATATTGTAAGAAACTTGAAAACTGGTATTTTTGTATCATTAACATGATACTATTATATATTTATTTGTATATTAAGTTTTAGTTTGGTCAAAGTAGGCTAACTCAATTGAAACTATATATTAAACATTAAACTTTATTTCAGTTGAAGTTAATGTTATTTGAAATTATTTATTAAATGGTTTTAGTTGATACCCATGCTTGAAAATGTCATGAAACTCAGATTAGGTCCAAATGTATTTGGGATGAACAAATCACATGCAATACACTGTGTTTCCGCTAGAGGTCACTATAGCTCAGTAGGGAGAAATAATCAAATAGGCGTACACCTGATTCAGTTCATCGGCTCTAGTAGACTCCAACGCCTGAACTGGGAGTGTCATGCATTATTAAATTAGAGACAGCTCAAATCTGTTTTATGCACTAAACTTAAATGAGATGAGATCATAAGAAATCTGAACATTATGCCAAATTATATATCTACATATATCACAAGGGTCTAGGTTTGATTTTGACTGGTGGGGACATAAAAAAAATATCCTCCTGCCTTTATTTAGATATATTGTAGCCAAAATTCGTAATGGGAGGGGTTTTTTTAATAATATTTATTTAATGTTGGAGTGTCCTTGACACAATTGACAATTTTGGGTACGCAAACCAATTTAGCTTTCTGTACTTAAAGTAGCTTAAGCTTTCTGTGCTTCATGCTAAAATAAGTAAGCAAGCATACGATGAAAACTGAAGAGAAGAAAAATGTTCAGGGATTGACGTAAATGTACACAAGCAACGCATTCTCACCCCAAGGCGTCACCTTTGACCATGCTTCAATATTTGACGTTTTAGGCGCCCTTTAGCGTCACTTACATGACGCGATCCTACGGCGTCATCTAACTGACGCTAAAGGAAAGCGTCAGTTAGAGGACGCGGTTAGGTTTAGGTGTGGGGTGGGGGTAGGGTACACGCGATCCTAGGGCGTCATCTAACTGACGCTAAAGGGCGCCTAAAGCGTCAGATATTGAAGCATGTCCAAATGCTTCCCAAGGTGTCAGTTAAGTGACGCCTTGGGGGTGAGAATGGGCTGACACAAGTGAATAACCTGTGTCAAGAAAGACATTAGGCTATAGAGCATAAACCGAGGTTTGTTTGCAATAGTGGTATACTCGCTAGTGTGCTATTTATCATCTTTACTGATTGTGGTAATAAGCAAGTGTCAAGGTAACATTTGTAAAAAAAAAAAAAAAAAAACTAACTAAGCAAACTAAATTGCTTTAGAAAGTGTTGTGCCCAATTTCGAGTCACCCTCATCTTGTTCCAAAGCCTCTCGTTCATTTTCGCAACACAAATTAAGATATTAATTGGAGTGAGCCAGCTCTCAGATTTCGTCAAAAATATTGTAATTTGTGTTCTGAAGATGAACAAAAGTCTTACGGGGTTGGAACAACATTATGGTGATTAATTACTGACGTAATTTTCATTTTGGATGGTTGAAAACTTATAAGCGATTGTTACATTCAATTAGCACGATTTACTTTGTGTTCATCCGCGCTGTGCTATGTCGAAGTACAACTCGCATAAAGTTGATAATTATAATAACTCCAATTAGAATAACTGCAATTGTGGCAAAAATGACATGATTGTAACCGCGTGCACATCTCTGTATCCCCCACACACCATTTACTGCACACAATACACTGTAAAAAAATATTTTCATGATTAGTAATCACAACATTTTTTTTTCTTTTGTCAAATCAACTTCAAAAAATTATTTAGTTCAGATAACATATAATTTTGAGTTTCTGATGATTAAATCAATCTCCTTGATTGTATTAACTCGCTTTTTCAATTTCAATGAACTTAAAATTTTAAGGCAACCAGGTTACTTACTTTTTTAAGTTAAACCAACAATATTTTTTTAGTCTTTATTTCTCTGATTTTGAAAACTCTTCGCAATCGACTTAAAATGCTTCCAAGATCGACTTGTCGACTTGATCGACAGGTTGGAGATTCCTGTAACGTTACTGTTTTACGGTCAATGACAAGAGCTAATCAGCTATATCTCACAAACATAACAGCGCATTTACATAACACACAAAGCCATAACACAGCGAGGGAGAAGAACTAAGTTACATGATACAATCCAACTTTTACACCACTGACAAGGGAAAAGTTACTATCACTGTGTTTATGGCTTCTAGCTTTCTGCGGCTTCTCTTTCAAGGTAGTGACGAAACGCGCTCTGTAGCACCATTTGTTCGCTGTCGGCTATGGTAGAAACATGACGTCACAATATGTCAACCTTCATAGAAGGGGGTGCGTGGTTATTTAGATATAAATGTCTCATTCTAATGTAATAAAAACATTACGGTTTATTAAGTAAGTTCTTTATACACCACTGAAAACATAGTTATGAATGTCATATTGTATTTCTGTTAATAGATACTCAAAATTATTACACATTGCACCTTTAAATATAACAGTGCATCACCACAGTGTGTGAAAGGTTACAGTGCTTCATTAAAAAAAAAAAAAACGCTATCTTTTCATTAAGAATGCACAAAGCCGTGAATTAAACACCAGGACATCTGAATTTGCTGAAAGAAAGGCCTGGATAATGCAATGCAACTAAAATGAGTGAGTAGTTTTGTGTTTTTACATTTTGGGCTGCTGTGCCAAGATCATTGCATGCGGTTTATTATTGACATTGGCTGAGCCTTAAATTTGTTCAGTTCTGGTTATGAAAAGTTGTTGGGTATAGACTACATATGGCTACATTGTGTCGTTGTGTCTCATTATACTGAAACTGAACTGTTGTTTGTTTTCATAAAACTATTCATAAAGCGTAATGCAACTATTACTTTGAGCAATAATATCAGGTGATAGAGCACTGTAATTAAATGATTAGTCACATTTATTATATGGCACTTTTTACAATGCAGATTGTTTCAAAACAGCTTTTTTTTCCCCTTAAAAGCAGCAAAACAGTGAAATAATGAATTGTTTTCCTCTGGCCAATAAACAAACAGTCTATTATGATTCAGTCTTCAGCATTCAGAATATTTATGGATAAATAGTCATTCATCTCAATCTATTGCATTTTGAAATGGTAATACGTTGTTGTTATATTGTGTCATTATGAACAGGGGGGTTTAATTCAATGAACAAATGGCCTTATTTGTGTATACAAAGCAATTGGAAAAGTGGAAAGTGTTGCAAGAAAAAAGAAAAAATATATATATATCACTGGTTGTGAGTTTTGACATTTGAAGTCTCATTTGAAGTGATTGTAAAAGAAAAAAAAATAATAAAAAAACATCATAGCCTTAAAAATGCAGGCCTTAGACTGTCCTTAATGTTTTTGCTTTCACTATACTTTCTATGGCAAGCCGTTTGAACTTTTATTAATTTCCAGGATATGAATTCTTAATATCAACAATTGAATTCTTGATATCAAAAAATGTAATTGTTGATATCAAGAATTCATATCCTGGAAATGAATAAAAGTTAAAAAGGCTTGCCATACACTTTCTGATTGCTAGCCTATATGATTTGTTGTAGCTTGCTGTTTATATTTTCCACTCAAACTGTTTTGATTAGAATTGTTATTGCTCACATTATTTGAATTGTTTCAATTATTTTGATGTTAGCCAAACCATAGTGGTATAATACATTTAAAGCGTCAACCTTTGTTTACATTTCGGTAAGAAGGATTTAGATGAAGCCTAGCCAAATAATAACTATCAAAAGCTAATTAATTAACATCACACAGTTAAAATGCCTTCTTTTTTCAGATTAGTAAGATTCGTCGTTCATTTATTGTGTTTTAGAGACAATTTAAGCAGTTTATCCAAGATGCTTTGGTGGAAGATTTTCATGAACGTTCAATACACACGTTTGGTGTGCCAAATAACACCGGCGGAGGGAGCCGCTGCAATGAGACGCAGCAATGAGTGAACTATATCGCCACGACGCCACCTGCTGGCAACATTGAGATTTAAAAAAAAATTAATTAAATGATGTGCTGAAAATCACTACCACAATGGCGTGTGCCTTGTTTATCTTATAAGTGTGGCGCAAATTAAGGAGCCAGACTGAATAGCCCTGATGTAAGTGTTGTAGATGTGTGTACAAATGTGTTACATACAGAGAAACAAGCTTATAGAGGGAGGGGACATCTTTATTCATTGATCAGTAAAACAATTTGCTCAATGAATGAGCAACGTCCTCTACAATAAACATCATCATCATCATCATCATCATCATCCAAAGTCTACAATACCAATTAGCAGCAACATGTTAACATGGGGGAAACAGAGTGGTAACAAAGTAGTATCATTTAGAAAAAGTCACAGTTTTTCTTTCTATCTGTATCATTAAAAAGGATTCGCAAGGAGGATATTTTAAAAAGAGGTTTATTGGCGACTATGGACGCTACTGTTATTTTTTTGAACTATGGCATGTGCTCTATACTGAATACATGGGGAGATTTTAACTATACATTTAAACTCTAATATAAAGCACGTCTGTGTCACCATACAAATTTTTAGGAGATTCGACAAAAATATACAATGCTTTCACTTCACATTTGAAGATTTATAACACCACTAGGTTTTTTTTTTTCTCTTTTTGTTTATGGTAAATACAACAGTCCCATTGGTCAAACCAACCAAATGAAGGAGACACAACGTTAGTTATTCTACTCAGTAAGCTATGAGTGATTTAAATTGGTAAGAGGAATATAAATTAATATATATTAAGAAATTCCAACTGTAACTCCAAGGAAGCAAAGGGCTATACCGAGTATAAGTAATGTGACGGTATGTTTGATACAATAAATACACATGGTTTATAATGTGGCAGAAGAGAGCGTGTGTGTGTGTGTGTTTGTGTGTGCACGCATGCTGGAAGAGATCATCCGTGTACACTTTGTGGGTAAGGTGTGTGTGTGTGTGTATAGAAGCAGCTATGATAGTGTGTGTTTGGTGTGTGAGGAGTGACCTCCTCTCTCAGCGAATCCCCCTGCAGTCTCCATAGTGATACTTTATCTCACCTTCACAAAGTCCAGGTGAAATGAGTTACGGCAGTCCAGAAAAACAGGTAAAAGAATGGCACAAAGAAAGACGCAAAAAAGTGAAACGTGTCGTCAGGGTGTTTTTGCTTTCCATTGTGGTCTGAGGTGATTTTTCCAAACAAAAAAAAAACAAATGTAATCAGAAATGTCACAGTACCTAAAATGATGGCAAATAATAATAAAAAAAAACCTCTAAAATCTATTTTTTGTCTTTTTTTTCTCCACTTCATAATAAAAAATAGGTTTGTTCTTTATCTTACAGTAATCCATTATCTCCTTTGAAGGAAAAAAAAAAAAACATTAGTCCAACACTGACAAAAAAAGGTAAAACGGGGGACTTCAAACAAGGGGGAGGGGGGTGGGAGGTGAGGATGTATTTCTTCTTTTTCGTTTTTAGGATGGACATTTTGTGCAGCCACACTTGACGACCTTTTCCACCTCCTGTACAAAAGAGGATCCGTCTGTGCATTGGAAGGTGTATTTCCTGCGTTTGCTGCGGAGAGGGGCGCAGCAGGAGGTCCCGTCCCCACAGCTGCCCCGACACTCTAAACGGGAGACCTTCTCTGTGCTTTGGCACGCTGCGTAGCCCTGCTGCGTCTGATAGTGATCTCGGACCCGTTCCCCCCGACACGCCATCTCTACAGAGAGAGTGAGAGAAAGATTGAGCACTATATTGCATATATAGTATATCAATCGTGTTTGTTTTGTTTTTTTTTTCATGAAATTTTTATTGGGAGATTGAAAGGTAACTCCTAAGAAAATACAAAGTGTGAAAGTAGAAAAAGGTAGAGGAGAGACGATGATTGTAGGGGCTGCAGGAATATGGGTGTCTCAAAGCTCGAGGTTTATTAGTGACTCAAGAAAGGAAGAAATTGAAGATGATCACTGACATGCATCCCTCACCTGGCGGACCTGAGTGGGGTCCACACCGCTTTCAGTAGCAGCTTGAAGGTTACAGGAAGTTTAAAAACGAACGTTAGTAAAAACAACAATAATAGCGTAGGATTAGCTCCTCACAGGGTTAGCACTTCAACAGAAAAATAAACAGAAGTTTAGAATGAAAGCACAACTTAACAACATACTGTGGAGGAATTAAAGACATTTTCGAAACATGCGAGCGCAAGTTCCAGTACAGGTACCAGGAGTACCTGTCTTCATGGGAAAAATGAGACCATGCATACGCTGTTTTAAACGTGGAAAAATGGACCATATGTTCCAGATGACATGACTACTAGTGGTGATAAAATGCTATGACTTTTGTTTCCTATTGAGAAAATTAAAGATTAGAGGAGAAAGTTATTAGAAGATTTATGCCCCGTTTACACAAAGGGAAAACGCAGATATTTCCCTAGGGTTTGGCCTCTCATTTACACAAAAACCCTGATTTTATCACAGGAAACGATTATTTCTAAAAACTCCAGGCAAAGTGGATATTTCTGATAACGCCGGTTCCCTATCGTAGTCACTTCGAGTTACGTCAGAAGTGACGGAGATTGGGGGTTTCGCATAGAAAGCCAATCCTCTTCGAGTATTAAAACACGAGCCAATGGCATGCAATGCCTTGGGGCTGCGGAAATTTGCATAGCGTACTCCGCCCTACTCCGTGAGTATAAAAGGAGGAAGTGAACGCAACCGCAGTATGTTTTCGCTTCGGAGCCAAGAGAACCTCTTCACTCCTGAAAGCACTGTTCAAGACTCTTCGAGACGAGCGTCCTCTTCAGTGTTGGTGTGACGGCGGTACCCAGCGAGATTCTGCATCGCCTGCGATCTGAGCAGTGGTCTGCCAGACTTTGCGCTTCTCCCTGGTCGCTTCAGCGCTGAAAGAGTGAATTTCCTCCTCTCATTGAAAGAGCTGCACGCGCACGTCTTTTTAAAGACGGTTCGCCCGTGCTCTTCTGGGTGTGATTGATTTCTGTCGTCATCTGATGGTCACGATCGCTGCTTTGTATGCCTGGGCATTTCAGCATGCAGCAGCAGCGTTCGTGGATGACTCATTTTCCTTCTGTGGGAACATGACCATCTCTACACTGAGGTCGAGACTCAATGATCTCACTTGAGTGAGAGTCCCGGTCCCCCCCGCTCGATCGGTTTCCTCCATAGGGGGCCCGTCGACCCGGGGACCTGGTGATTTACGGTGATGGTGTGGGATAAGCCCCGACGATTCCTCGGGCCACACCTCCCGCCTCAGTGCGAGAGCCAGCGAGCGTTAGTTCGATTCAGTCGGTTGCTTCTTCGGTGGCACCGGCTGCTTCGGGCAGCGCTCCAGATGATGATGCGATGTCGATCACAGCATCACTAGGCGGGCTTGACTCCTCGGGAAGTGAGGATGCGGCCGCGTTGCCTCCCTCGGGAGCGTCAGCGCCGCCGTGTCTGATCCCGCGATGATGGCCGTGCTATCTCGGGCGTCCGTGAGCATCGGGTGGGGGTGGAACTCCGCCCCTCCCCGATCTCTCGCGGCTGAATAATTGGTTTTTGGGTAACGCTGCCGCCTTACGGCCACGGCCAACCCCAATTTCCTTTTTTCCCCGAGTTGCATGCGGAACTGACACGCACTAAAAAATAAAAAAATAAAAAAATAAATAAATAATAAAAAAAAAAAGCGTGCTTAGTTCCCCGCCCTTCCTCCCCTCGGCGATGCGGCTGTCTGTGGGTACGCTGGGGCTCCCCCGGTCAACCGGCGGTTGCTCTCAGATGCCCCTCCAAAGCCTATGGGTTCTCGTCGTCTATGGCGGCGCGATTCTGTAGAGCGGCGGGACAGGCAGCCTCCGCCCTGCATATGATGAGCACCTACAAAGCTAGCTGCTCAGGAATGTGCACGAGGAGGTGACGGACCAAGCGAGCTGCGAGCCTGTCGCCTACCTTGTCCTTAAACGGGTCACGGAGGCGGTCGCTCGCTCCCTTGGTCAGGTGATGCCCACCGCTGTGGTCCAGGTGCATCATAATGTTCGGCGGTGCGGTCCAGGACTTTGCCCAGCACTTCTCGACCGCCTAGGAGCAGACGAAGGCGGTTTCTCTGCCCCGACGGCCAGCTGCTGCCTCCAACCAGCCGTCGGCTCGGACGCCTCCGCCAGCTCGCCGCCGAGGACGCCCCCCTGCGGCTCCCTTCCCTCCCACGCGGCCCCAGCAGCAGCCTTCAGCCGGTTCGCGTCGCGGAGGAGGCCACAGGTAAGCGTCCCAAGAAAAGAGCCCCCCCTCAGGCCGCGTGCCCCGCTAGATGCCAGGCGAAGCGATGTTCCTGAGGCGGGCCGCTCAGTGATAGTGTCATGGTTTTTCTCAGGAGGCGGTGGCAGGGCCCCTCCTTCCCCGGTGGAGGGCCGGTGGAGAATCTTTTGTTCTAGCTAGCTCCCTGAGCTGGTTGAGGAAAAGCTGACACTGTCATTGAGCACACAGACTGGAATGAGCGCGCACGACGTCCAGTGCGTCGCCCCGTTCATTCCTCTCTGTCTCGGAGGGCGCGGAAGGGTGCGTGTGTCGTCCCCGGGCTACGCCAATCCCTTCCCCCTCTGTCGCCAGACCCCCGGCAGAACAGACCCCCGTGGAACGCTCTGCCTTCCCTGGTCTCTTCTGTCGGGGAGCGGGTTTCGACGGTGCATCCGGACGGGGTAACTCCTGCACGCATGCCGGTCGACCCGCCTCGCTGCCCCTCCGGGGGGACGTCTGTGGTTCGCATGACCCCGTTGGCTCACTTCCTGGAAGCCTGGCTAGCGCTTCCCGGGGTTCCCGCTGGGTCATCAGAACGATCGGATTCGGCTACGCGATTCAGTTCGCACGGTCTCTTCCCCGCTTCAGGGGAGTTCGCTCCACGATGGTTGGTGGCAATGCCCCAGTCTTGAGAGCGGAGATTGCGACCCTGCTGGCGAAGGGTGCAATCGAGACGGTCCCTCCAGCCGAGGTGAGGTCCGGGCTTTACAGCCCCTACTTCATTGTCCCCAAGAAAGACCGGTGGGTTACGACCGATCCTGGACCTGCGCATTTTGAACCGTTCTCTCCATCGACTACCGTTCAAAATGCTCACGGCCAAACGCATTTTCGAATGTGTTCGGTATCAGGATTGGTTTGCAGCGATCGACCTGAAGGACGCGTACTTCCATGGCTCCATTCTCCCTCGACACAGACCGTTTCTTCGGTTTGCCTTCGAGGGCCAGGCATACCAGTACGCCGTTCTCCCATTCGGGTTGGCTCTGTCCCCTCGCGTCTTCACGAAGATCGTCGAGGCAGCCCTTGTTCCCCTTCGCGAACACGGGGTTCGCATCCTGAACTATCTCGACGACTGGCTGTTACTAGCACACTCTCGAGCTCAGGTTTGCGAACACAGA
Source organism: Pimephales promelas (assembly GCF_988280905.1). Lineage (NCBI taxonomy): Eukaryota > Metazoa > Chordata > Actinopteri > Cypriniformes > Leuciscidae > Pimephales > Pimephales promelas. The sequence continues at coordinate 27,441,677 of NC_142774.1, forward strand.
GACCTGGTGCTACGGCACCTAGCCCGTCTGGGCCTTCGGGTCAACCGGGAAAAGAGCAAACTTTGCCCCGTGCAGAGGATCTCTTTTCTCGGCATGGAGATAGACTCGGTCGCCATGTCCGCGCAGCTCACGAACGAGCGCGCGCACTCACTGCTGGCTTGTCTTCGACAGTTCGAGGGCAAGAGTGCGGTTCCACTGAAACTATTTCAGAGGCTCCTGGGGCATATGGCATCCGCGGCCGCGGCAACGCCGCTCGGTTTGCTTCATATGAGACCGCTTCAGCTGTGGCTTCGCGATCGAGTCCCGAGGTGGGCATGGCATCGCGGCTCGCTCCGAGTTCCAGTGACTCCGACGTGCCGCCGATCCTTCTTCCCGTGGTCGAACCTCAGCTTTTTACGGACAGGGTCCCTATTCAGCGAGTTTCCAGGCATCTCGTTGTCTCCACGGATGCGTCTACCACGGGTTGGGGTGCCATGTGCAATGGGCATGCAGCCGCCGGTTCCTGGACAGGAGCCCAGCGCCTCATGCACGTCAATTGCCTCGAGCTGTTGGCAGTACGGCTCGCCCGGCACCGCTTCCGAGCGTGCTCTAGGGCCAGCATGTGCTTGTCCGCTCAGACAACACTACGGCAGTAGCGTACATCAACCACCAGGGGGGGTCTACGCTCGCGCCGGTTGTCGCAGCTCGCCCGCCACCTCTTGATATGGAGTCAGAAGCACCTGAGGTCCCTTCGTGCAGTTACATTCCTGGAGACCGGAACCGGGCAGCCGCGAGCTGTCCCGGGCCCGTCCCATCTCCGGCGAATGGCGACTCCATCCCCAGTCGGTCCAGCTGATTTGGGACCAGTTCGGGGAGGCACAGTTAGACCTGTTCGCCTCTCGGGACTCGTCCCACTGCGCCCAGTTATTCTCTGACCCGCGGCTCTCTCGGCTCGGATGCGCTGGCGCACAGCTGGCCACGGGGCCCACGCAAGTGTGCGTTCCCCCAGTGAGCCTCCTTGCACGGGTGTTGTGCAAGATCAAGGAGGACGAGGAGCAGGTCTTGCTGGTAGCCCCCTACTGGCCCACCAAGACGTGGTTCTCCGAACTCTTGCTCCTCGCGACAGCACCTCCTTGGCCTATTCCTCTGAGACCGGACCTACTCTCTCAGAGACGGGGCACTCTGTGGCACCCTCGTCCCGATCTTGGAGGCTGCACGTGTGGCTCCAGGACGGGACGAGGCAGGTTTGAGTTCGCTGCCACCTGCGGTGGCGGCAACCATCACTTCCGCAAGAGCGTCGTCCACGTGACACCTTTATGCGTTGAAGTGAAACCTCTTCGTCAATTGGTGTTCTTCTCGCTGAGAAGACCCCCGGAGATGTTCGATCGGAGTCATGCTTCCTTCCTGCAAGAGGGGTTGGAGCGCAGGCTGTCGCCCTCCACCCTTTGGATTATGTCGCGGCCATTGCCGCGTCTCATGATGCAGTGAAAGGTAAGTCTATGGGAAGCATGACCTGGTCATCAGGTTCCTGAGGGGAGTGAGGGGGCTAAATCCGCCTCCCTCCCCTCCTGCCCTCTGGGGACCTCTCAGTAGACCTGGGTGCTCTGCAGAGGCCTCCCCTGGAGCCTTTGCAGTCGGTAGAGTTTTTGCCCTGTCCTATGTGACAGCACTCCTGATTGCATTGGTATCCATCAGGAGAGTAAGGGACCTGCACGCACTCTCTGTTGACGAAGTGTGCCTGGAGTTCGGGCCGGCTTACTCTCACGTATTCCTGAGACCCCGGCCTGGATATATGCCCAAGGTTCCTACCACTCCCCTCCGGGACCTGGTGGTGAACCTGCAAGCGCTGCCCCTGGAGGAGGCAGACCCAGCCTTGGCACTGCTCTGTCTGGTACGTGCTCTCCGCACCTATGTCGACAGAACGCAGTGTTTCAGGACCTCAGACCAGCTCTTTGTCTGTCATGGGGGGAGCCAGAAGGGAAGGGCTCTCTCAAAGCAACGGCTGTCCCACTGGATAGTGGATGCCATTGCTTTGTCTTACCAGCAGCAAGGCCTTCCGTGCCCCCTTGGTGTGACGGCCCATTCCACTCGGAGTGTAGCCTCCTCTTGGGCTTAGCGCACGGCGCCTCGCTAACAGACATCTGCAGAGCTGCAGGCTGGGCGACACCCAACACCTTCGCCAGATTCTATAATCTGCGAATTGAGCCGGTATCCTCTCACGTACTCGTTTCGGCCAGTTCTGGATCCGCTCAGGTGTCTTCGCTTGCTCGCCACTCCACTCCCCGGACTGGATAAGTGCGATATTTCCTCAGTTCTTCCATTGAAGTCTTGAGTCCTCCAGCACCGACGATGCGGGCACCACTGCGTTGCTCTGGATGCTAGCTAGGTGCCTCCATGCGCACGGTTCCCCATGGTAACCGTCTCATGTGTATTATCCACTGTAAGCCTCTCTGAGCATGTGTCTTCCCTTGGCAAGCCATCTGCCACCCCTGGAGTTTAAATCAGTAGCCACCTGCGGTTGGTACTCCAGTGTTCCATATGCGTTCCTATGTGGCCATGTGTGTATCCTTAAGTCCTCCCTTCGGTAGGCAGCTGGTAGCATGTCCCCTTCGGGATATGTTTCCCAGTGTACCTTGGTAATCCTGTGTCAAAGTCGGATCCCCAAAAAAAAAAAAAAAAAAAAAAAGAGGTAAGGCTCGGGGGTTCAGTCTTTCGCAGGGCACTGGAAGACAGCTTGAAGATGGCGTGATGGCACAGACCCCCAATCTCCGTCACTTCTGACGTAACTCGAAGTGACTACGATAGGGAACGTCTCGGTTACGTATGTAACCCTCGTTCCCTGAGTAGGGAACGGAGACGTTACGTCTCCCTGCCACTTCTGCTGTATCGCTGGGTAGAGGCCGAGTTCAGTCTTGGCTCCTCAGCGAAGACATACTGCGGTTGCGTTCACTTCCTCCTTTTATACTCACGGAGTAGGGCGGAGTACGCTATGCAAATTTCCGCAGCCCCAAGGCATTGCATGCCATTGGCTCGTGTTTTAATACTCGAAGAGGATTGGCTTTCTATGCGAAACCCCCAATCTCCGTCACTTCTGACGTAACGTCTCCGTTCCCTACTCAGGGAACGAGGGTTACATACGTAACCGAGACGTTATGTGTTGCCGTGTCAACTGGGAGAAACAGGGTTTTAGGTTCTCAAACGTCACATTATGCGCCAGAAAATGCTTAACGTCATGTGAGCACCCAGTTTGGTATACAGTAGGTAGACAAACAGAATGTGGCTTTTACCGCGGCGGTAAAATTTGGGGTGTATTTAGTGCCTTTAGCCACTAAGAGGCGCTACAATCACAGACATTGAAAAGTGTCCGTTTTGGTACCAGATTAATTCAAGTGAAACGTAGTTCAATTAATTAGGCTAATTAATCACAATACTGATATTAAATTGAATAAATAATGAAAACTTAAAACAGTGCAGTAGAAACATATTAGGCTACATCATTATGATGCCGTACGACTGCGTATTTATGCGGGTTGATGTATGAAGTTATGTGCACAATGTTATTATTAAAAACAGGAGGGGGGGAAATATTGGTTTATCTAAATACTAATTTATCTATGTGTAAATGTGGCCTTAAAAAATATTTTTATGGAAAATGTCCCAATTGTACCATAATTTGCACGAGTAGCTTAAATGCACTGCAAGTGCTCTAAATTATATATAAAAAATGCTATAGTCTCTAATTAAAATTCAATTTGAAATCCAATTTTAGGATTTTATTATATTACTATACTGACCAACACAGCGCAGTCTCATACCAAGACGTCATATAATGGTCTTGTGACCATACGTCAACATCCGCCTTTTTAGGGTACCCTTAAACGTCGGTTATGACGTTATCGGATCCTAACCCTACCCCAGACCTAAACCTACCCCTAAACCTACCCCGTCACCTAACCGACGTTAAAGGTAAAGCGTCAGTTGTATGACGGCCCGAGATCATCATCTAACCGACGTTTAAGGGTTGTTGACGTATGGTCAAAAGACGTCCCAAGACGTCAGTTATATGACTTTTCGGGATGAGACTGTATTAACCAAGACTAATTTGTCCACCAAGTCTATAATATAGCCTATTAAATATTATCAGCTTATAATATCATATTTTTGGCCAATAACTGAAAAAAGGTCCATATTCAGATTATTTTGTCAATTAAAAACAAAACCAAACAAACACTAAAACCTATAATGGTTATAGTGATTTTGGCCACCATAATACACATATACAAATTTTGAGATTTTTTCAAAAGCTTACTTCTATCAATGTTATTAGATTAATGATTTTAAAGATGAATTTTAAATAAGCAATAGATGACAGCAAAGGTAAAAAAAAAAAAAATAGGAAATGAGCATGAGCACAATTAAAGATCAAATATCGACCAATATAGATACATTTAAAACAGCACAAATAACGTCCGGTAATAGATATGGTACGACTACTGATACAGTGTGCATCCCTAGGTGGCATTTAGGGAAAATTCTTTCCTGCTGCTTGATATAAAAGTTGACAAAACATTATTTCAAATTTCTTGTGGCTACGACAATATTTTTCAAAACTGTATGCAATGTCACATTTTTCTCTGATAAGATCAGGTTTCATTGAAAGGTTTCATACCTCTATCACAGCTTTGCCCCGTGTAGCCGCTGTTGCACTCGCAGTAGGCTTTCCCCAGCCCAGACACGCGACAGCGCCCGTGTTTACATGCTATGTACTGACAGGGACTCAACTGCTCCTCTTCATCACACAATACACCTGCAAAGCCTGGATGACAGCGACAGCTGTACGAGTACGAGTTTATGGGCAAACAGGAACCGTGGATACACCTGAGACAGACACACACACAAAATGACAAAAGAATTAATTTCCACTCTAAAATAATGAAACCAGTATGTGTGTGTGTGTGCATTTTTCGGTCTCTTACTTGTTCCCGTCACATGGGTTGTTGATCTGCTGGTCACACAGAGGGCCAGTCCATCCGGCCTCACACTCACAGCTGAAGGAGGATTGTCCGGTGGCATGGCACTGCCCGTGAGCGCAGATACTCCTCTGGCAGGGCTGGCAGCCGGGCACCACCCCCTCCTGCAGCAGGAACTGAGTGAGGTCCTGGAGCTGATCATTAATGTAGAGGTTCCGGATACATCCGTGGAAACTAGAGCCGTTCCTCCCGGAGCTCTGACGCAATGAAGCCAATCCAGACTGCTGAGGGATTCCTGAGAAAAGAAAGCTTTTTTTAATTGCTATGAACTAATATTCTGGGAAGATCCAGAGTTGGAAGCAGACCTAACCACGTTTCAAAGTGACCGCTGTGTTGTACTGTACATACCCCCAAGGTAAAGCGGAGCAGGGCTAGGTGCTGGGCTGGGACTGCTGGCAGTGTTGATGGATTTGGGGCTTCCTCCATCAATAGACAGTGACAGAGACTGATCCTTTGCCACCAGCTCCACTACATGAAAACTGCCATCATTTATCGTCTCAACACTAGGGAGAGAGCAGAAGTGAACAGTGAGGGTAATCTCAAAATAAGAGTTTAAAAAGGGGTCAATAATTGAAAGTCCCTGTTAAGGCAATTCTACAAAAAAGTTCTAAACACATTATAAATGTTACATATGTATTGCTAAAACATATTACAAAGACTGTGAACTGTGAAGTACTGAAATGTGTGTACAGTTTTTCACCCTTGCTATTTTACGGATTTTTTGGGCGGGGCTAAAAAAGGGCTCGATGACGCACTGGAGCCCAAGAGCTCGTGCCACACGCCCCAACTTTGGCTGATCCATAGACAGGGGCTGATCTTTCCCCTAACAATAGAGCACATTTGCATTCGCGAGTTACTGTCAGTACTATTAGTTACTACAGTCTACAGTTTGCTAGCTTGCTATGCCTTTGACAAGGAAATACATAGGCTACTACCTGGATGCGATCATGTACAAAACAGATCGATGTCTTTATTTAAATTTCCTAAAAGGTGATCACATCAAGAAGAGGTGGATAAATTTTGTGTTGAGCCAACCTTGATGAAGAACGGAGGATCACCGACAGCAACACCCGTCTCTGTAGTGATCATTTTAATTTATAAACTTTCCTCAGAGACAACTGGCATTCACTGATAATCCGATGCTGCTGGTGAACGGGGCCGAAACGACTATCTTCCGCCTCAGCGTTCATCCTCCCATTCCGAGACCAGTTTCACCTAATATCATCGTCTACAGCTTTCCCGCGAGTGGGCGTGGTTTCAGCACAGCCAGCGAACACGCCCCTAGCGTTTGAGAACAGAGATAACTGCTGATTTTTTCAAGATTTTGATAGTCTATTTTATGTACTTGCCGGCTTTTTTTATCATTCAAATTTGGCTGGGTGGCTAATATCACATTTTTCTGTGGTATGACAGACTCAGAACACACATACTTAATTTTGACTTTACAGGGACTTTAAAAGGGGTCATGAATAGAAATCTTTTTTACATATAAGAGATCACTGTACAATAAAAATAACCTGAGAGTTCCAGAACCTCCAAATTACCTTGTGTTTCCAGAAACAGCTTTTATTGAAACCAAACTCAAACCAAACCGACTCGTTTCGGATTTTGTCACATTATTATGTCATAGTGCGATGAAAGGACACCTCTGCAGAAGATCAACGCCTACTTCTACATCATTGCCTTTTTAGCCCCACCCACCAATTCACACGTCATGTAATAGTAAATAAGAGAGAGACACAAATTCAGGAATACTCCAGCATTAAACGGTTACAAGAGTCTTTGAAGTGCCACATTGTGTCTTTGCATTGCCTTCCTTGTGATCCTAACATTAAGAAAGTGTGAATGACCTTTTTTTTTTTACGAAGTTCCAGTCAGATCGTGTCAGTAAGACATGTCGCGTTGTTTGTTCGCTTCGTTTTACTGCGGATTTGTTTTTAAACTACACTGTTCGGTGCAGGCTTCTCAGAAAGACAGTGGATCTGACAGTAATGTTGCAACACACAAGTCTGAGTAACAGTATTTTTACCATGTGTCACTAATGCTTTGTCTGAGTATTTATACTGTAGCACCACAGTCAAACTGTGAATAGTTGTGATTTGCTGTTTATTTAGTACAGTGGTCAGGATGGTAACGGAATAGAGGTGGACATGGGCTTCTCCACACAGCTCGCGCTGAAAAGCGACGCAGTGCCAAACACTGCTCCTCCTGCATGTAACGTTACTCCCGTGGGTGGAGTCAGGCTCTGACCAGGAGTTTACTTACCCTTTAATATGCAAAACCCAATTACCCAATCCATTTATTTCAAGGCTTGAATGCGTCACACCCATTAAAGGGATATTTCACTTTGAAATAAATGTTTGGTATGTTTTAGCTTACCTCTAGGGCATCCAAAAAAGCGCCCACACCCTCAGATCACTGTGGTTACAAGAGGTAAAAACGGTATAAATACTGTTTGTTTTCCTTACACAAACCGCTCGTTTCGTGTCTTAGGCCATCAATGTGTACTTAGATTTACGAGTCATTAAATCATGTTTAATTTGGACTTCACTGTGCATGCTCTTTGAGGTGGTGACCATAGACCTCCATTATACTGATAGACACGAACTAAAAATATCAAAATTGAAACTACTGTTCAGTGAAATCAAAGACACGTACATCTTGGATGCCCTTGAGGTAAGCTAAAACATATCAAAAATTAATTTCAAAGTGAACTTTCCCTTTAAAACTAGAGAGGGTCAAAAAATGATAGAAAGAAGCTTATTACTTCAACATCTAGATAACATTATAAGTGAACCTCAAAGAACATTTAAAAGAACATTTAAAAATGTAAAAAAAATAATAAAAAATGCAGCTGATGACCCATTTAAATTGATTAGTCTTTATAAAAAATTCTTCAGAAGATAGATTTTTCCTCATTACTGTTGAGAAAAAACAAGTGTTTAAGGTTTTGCTTCAACCAGAGATCTTCAAAAGGAGTCTGTGACCCTCTGCCAACTACTTTTTGATCTCAGTCTAATTACAGTTAAAAACTAAATTAACTCCTTAACCAAAGCTAAAGTTGAGTATAAAACGGAAGTTGAGATTCTTTTCTTTCTTATTATGATATGTTATCTATATGTTGAAGTAATAAGCTTCTTTCTATCCTTTTTATACACAGATGAGCCATTTAATACTCAGTATACCACCGGTGTTTGGTACCGTGACGTTTGAAATGTTTTAGTAGCAACTTGGTACAACACTAGTCCTGATCTTGATTTAGCATATTGTGAAATGTATAGTTCCAACTCTAAATTCTGAGTGAATGAGCTGTTGTAAAATGCCTACAGTATCGAAATCGTGTGTACCTGTAGATGGCAGATGGAGGATATGATCCAGAATCATAACTGACTCTCAGTCTGCCTCTGTAGAGCTCCACAGCGATGTGTTCATTATCTCCTTTATACAGCAACACCCCATTATCCTCATCTGTGGCGATCTATTACACGCAGACAGACCACATGAGTGTGTGTATATGCGTTTTTCTCACGCACACACAAAAACACAAGCAGAATGATCTTTTTTTAAGACATGTACCTGTAGTGATATATTGGCCTGTTCTGTAATGAGGTTGGAGGGGATCTGCAGGAACGATTCTCTATTGATGAAGTTGACGCTGACCAGCCTCTCACAGTGCACGCCCTGGTAACCATGGAGACACTGACACACAGGATCTGTGTCCTTGACAACACACTGTGCACCATTGGCACAGTCATAGTGGTCACACGGACTTGTTCTCGGCAGGACCATTGGAGGAGAGAACTCGCAGAACAGCCCACTGTGCACACACACATACACACACAGAGTGAGACACGTATTCCACATGGTAATCTCTGATGATTTAGTGTGTTTGTGTATTCATGTTCACCTGTATCCTTCTGGGCACACACATGTATAACCATTCACAGCATCAATACACTGAGCCCCGTTTTTACACTTATTATCTTCACAATCATCAAAATCCACCTCGCAGTGCTCCCCGGTGTAACCTGGAGTACACTCGCACCTACACAAACACACAAATGAAACAACATCATCACATTTAAGATTTAAAACTCACATCTTCATCTTTAACTCCCATCATTTCAAGGCTGCAGATTCACATTCAATAGAAATATACCATAGTTCTGCCAAAATAGCATGTTACAAGTATTCTTACTATACGGTAAATCCATGGTAAATGTTGGGGATTTGTGTATTGGAAAGCTTTTTAACTTGTTCGTTCAGGGTGTCAAAGTGTTTCCCCTTTAAATGCTGTTGAGAATGTCAGTGCTGTTTCATCAGGCTTTAAACTAGTTTAAATCACTGAGACATTTGTGTTTGATAACTGAATTGTTCACTGAATTCGTCATCAATTCTGAGGTGAATACACTTCTTACTGAATCAGCGCTGTTAAGCCATAGTTTAATAGAAACCACATATACAGTAGTTACTTTTTACTATATAGTGGAGCCATGAAGGGTTTACCTGTAGTTTTGATAAGATCAGTCGCACTGTCAGAATATTTACGTGTTGCCCTATCACTTAATGAGAGTAAAATTGAAAATTGAAGCATAGAAAGGTTTCATAGAAACCCCCTTCGCTAGCTTATAGACCATTTGCAAGATGTAAACAACACTGGTCCAGAAGCACTTTCTGTTTCAGTTTTTTTAACACTAGATAAAAGCTGGGATAAAATACAACCAACAGAACATTTAAAACTGAATCAAAAAGTTAAACAAACATCTTTTAGATGTTCTTTTTACATTTAAAATAAAGAAAACAGTTACAAAGTGAAAAAGGAAGTGTTTCTGGACCAGTGTTGTTTACATCTTGCAAAGCAAATAGCTGTGGACTAAAAGCCACAAAACTTACTTTAATTGAAAGTAAGTCAAAGTGTTTTAAAATACACTTTTAGTAATTTAAGGTTTGGGGTCTAAAGTTAAACCCGAACATGCGAGATATCGAAACTCAAAATTTCGACCCGAAAAAAAAAACGACAGTGTTACCCCTTATGTTTTTTTTTTTGGGCGAAAAATTAGGTATCCCCAATCTTCTCAAAACTCTGGATTCTGATAGAGGGCCATGAGACTTAGACCTGAGTGCAACAATGGAGGTTCTAGACCCTTCCAGAGCTGAGATATATGAAAATCAAAATTTCGACCCGAAAAAAAAACGACAGTGTTACCCCTTACGTTTTTTTTTTTTGGGCGAAAAATTAAGTATCCCCAATCTTCTCAAAACTCTGGATTCTGATAGAGGGCCATGAGACTTAGACCTGAGTGCAACAATGGAGGCTCTAGACCCTTCCAGAGCTGAGATATCGAAATTCAAAATTTCGACCAGAAAAAAAAAACGAGTGTTATCCCTTACGTTTTTTTTTTTTTTTTTTTTTTGGCGAAAAATTAAGCATCCCCAATCTTCTCAAAACTCTGGATTCTGATAGAGGGCCATGAGACATAGACCTGAGTGCAACAATGGAGGCTCTAGACCCTTCCAGTGCTGAGATATCGAAACTCAAAATTTCGGCCAGAAAAAAAAACGACAGTATTACCCCTTACGGTTTTTTTGGGGGGCGAAAAATTAAGTATCTCCAATCTTCTCAAAACTTTGGATTCTGATAGAGGGCCATGAGACATAGACCTGAGTGCAACAATGGAGGCTCTAGACCCTTCCAGAGCTGAGATATCGAAAATCAAAATTTCGACGCGAAAAAAAACGACAGTGTTACCCCTTACGTTTTTTTTTTTTTGGGCGAAAAATTTAGTATCCCCAATCTTCTCAAAACTCTGGATTCTGATAGAGGGCCATGAGACTTAGACCTGAGTGCAACAATGGAGGCTCTAGACCCTTCCAGAGCTGAGATATCGAAAATCAAAATTTCGACCCGAAAAAAAAAAAACGACAGTGTTACCCCTTACGTTTTTTTTTGGGCGAAAAATTAAGTCTCCCCAATCTTCTCAAAACTCTGGATTCTGATAGAGGGCCATGAGACATAGACCTGAGTGCAACAATGGAGGCTCTAGACCCTTCCAGAGCTGAGATGTCGAAACTCAAAATTTCGACCCAAAAAAAAAACGACAGTGTTACCCCTTACGGTTTTTTTTTTTTGGGCGAAAAATTAAGTATCCCCAATCTTCTCAAAACTCTGGATTCTGATAGAGGGCCATGAGACTTAGACCTGAGTGCAACAATGGAGGCTCTAGACCCTTCCAGAGCTGAGATATCGAAAATCAAAATTTCGACCCGAAAAAAAAAAACGACAGTGTTACCCCTTACGGTTTTTTTTTTTGGGCGAAAATTTAAGTATCCCCAATCTTCTCAAAACTCTGGATTCTGATAGAGGGCCGTGAGCCTTAGACCTGAGTGCAAAAATTGGAGGCTCTAGACCCTTCCAGAGCTGAGATATTGAAACTCAAAATTTCGACCCGAAAAAAAAAAAAACGACAGTGGTACCCCTTTCGTTTTTGTTTTTTTCGGGCGAAAAATGAAGTTTCTCCAATCTTCTCAAAACTCTGGATTCTGATAGAGGGCCATGAGACTTAGACCTGAGTGCAACAATGGAGGCTCTAGACCCTTCCAGAGCTGAGATATCGAAAATCAAAATTTCGACCCGAAAAAAAAAACGACAGTGTTACCCCTTACGGTTTTTTTTTTTGGGCGAAAATTTAAGTATCCCCAATCTTCTCAAAACTCTGGATTCTGATAGAGGGCCGTGAGCCTTAGACCTGAGTGCAAAAATTGGAGGCTCTAGACCCTTCCAGAGCTGAGATATTGAAACTCAAAATTTCGACCCGAAAAAAAAAAAAAACGACAGTGGTACCCCTTTCGTTTTTGTTTTTTTCGGGCGAAAAATGAAGTTTCTCCAATCTTCTCAAAACTCTGGATTCTGATAGAGGGCCATGAGACTTAGACCTGAGTGCAACAATGGAGGCTCTAGACCCTTCCAGAGCTGAGATATCGAAAATCAAAATTTCGACCCGTAAAAAAAACGACAGTGTTACCCCTTACATTTTTTTTTTTGGGCGAAAAATTAAGTATCCCTAATCTTCTCAAAACTCTGGATTCTGATAGAGGGCCATGAGACTTAGACCTGAGTGCAACAATGGAGGCTCTAGACCCTTCCAGAGCTGAGATATCGAAAATCAAAATTTCGACCCGAAAAAAAAAAACGACAGTGTTACCCCTTACGGTTTTTTTTTTTGGGCGAAAATTTAAGTATCCCCAATCTTCTCAAAACTCTGGATTCTGATAGAGGGCCGTGAGCCTTAGACCTGAGTGCAAAAATTGGAGGCTCTAGACCCTTCCAGAGCTGAGATATTGAAACTCAAAATTTCGACCCGAAAAAAAAAAACGACAGTGGTACCCCTTTCGTTTTTGTTTTTTTCGGGCGAAAAATGAAGTTTCTCCAATCTTCTCAAAACTCTGGATTCTGATAGAGGGCCATGAGACTTAGACCTGAGTGCAACAATGGAGGCTCTAGACCCTTCCAGAGCAGAGATATTGAAAATCAAAATTTCGACCCGAAAAAAAAAACGACAGTGTTACCCCTTACGTTTTTTTTTTTGGGGCGAAAACTTAGGTATCCCCAATCTTTTCAAAACTCTGGATTCTGATAAAGGGCCATGAGACTTAGACCTGAGTGCAACAATGGAGGCTCTAGACCCTTCCAGAGCTGAGATATTGAAACTCAAAATTTCGACCCGAAAAAAAAAAAACGACAGTGTTACCCCTTACGTTTTTTTTTTTGGGCGAAAAATTAAGTATCCCTAATCTTCTCAAAACTCTGGATTCTGATAGAGGGCCATGAGACTTAGACCTGAGTGCAACAATGGAGGCTCTAGACCCTTCCAGAGCAGAGATATTGAAAATCAAAATTTCGACCCGAAAAAAAAAACGACAGTGTTACCCCTTACGTTTTTTTTTTGGGGCGAAAACTTAAGTATCCCCAATCTTTTCAAAACTCTGGATTCTGATAAAGGGCCATGAGACTTAGACCTGAGTGCAACAATGGAGGCTCTAGACCCTTCCAGTGCTGAGATATCGAAACTCAAAATTTCGACCTGAAAAAAAAACGACAGTGTTACCCCTTATGTTTTTTTTTTTCGGCGAAAAATTAGGTATCCCCAATCTTCTCAAAACTCTGGATTCTGATAGAGGGCCATGAGACATAGACCTGAGTGCAACAATGAAGGCTCTAGACCCTTCCAGAGCTGAGATATCGAAATTGAAAACTTCGACCCGAAAAAAAAAAACGACAGTGTTACCCCTTACGGTTTTTTTTTTGGGCGAAAAATTAAGTATCCCCAATCTTCTCAAAACTCTGGATTCTGATAGAGGGCCATGAGACATAGACCTGAGTGCAACAATGGAGGCTCTAGACCCTTCCAGAGCTGAGATGTCGAAAATCAAAATTTGGACCCGTAAAAAAAACGACAGTGTTACCCCTTACGGTTTTTTTTTTTTTGGGGCGAAAAATTAAGTATCCCCAATCTTCTCAAAACGCTGGATTCTGATAGAGGGCCATGAGACTTAGACCTGAGTGCAACAATGGAGGCTCTAGACCCTTCCAGTGCTGAGATATCGAAACTCAAAATTTCGACCCGAAAAAAAAACGACAGTGTTACCCCTTATGTTTTTTTTTTTGGGGCGAAAAATTAGGTATCCCCAATCTTCTCAAAACTCTGGATTCTGATAGAGGGCCATGAGACTTAGACCTGAGTGCAACAATGGAGGCTCTAGACCCTTCCAGAGCTGAGATATCGAAAATCAAAATTTCGACCCGAAAAAAACCCCGACAGTGTTACCCCTTACGTTTTTTTTTTTTGGGCGTAAAAATTAAGTATCCCCAATCTTCTCAAAACTCTGGATTCTGATAGAGGGCCATGAGACTTAGACCTGAGTGCAACAATGGAGGCTCTAGACCCTTCCAGAGCTGAGATATCGAAAATCAAAATTTCGACCCGAAAAAAAAACGACAGTGTTACCCCTTACGTTTTTTTTTTGGGGCGAAAACTTAAGTATCCCCAATCTTCTCAAAACTCTGGATTCTGATAGAGGGCCATGAGACTTAGACCTGAGTGCAACAATGGAGGCTCTAGACCCTTCCAGTGCTGAGATTTCGAAACTCAAAATTTCGACCTGAAAAAAAAAACGACAGTGTTACCCCTTATGTTTTTTTTTTCGGCGAAAAATTAGGTATCCCCAATCTTCTCAAAACTCTGGATTCTGATAGATGGCCATGAGACATAGTCCTGAGTGCAACAATGAAGGCTCTAGACCCTTCCAGAGCTGAGATATCGAAATTGAAAACTTCGACCCGAAAAAAAAAAAACGACAGTGTTACCCCTTACGGTTTTTTTTTTGGGCGAAAAATTAAGTATCCCCAATCTTCTCAAAACTCTGGATTCTGATAGAGGGCCATGATACATAGACCTGAGTGCAACAATGGAGGCTCTAGACCCTTCCAGAGCTGAGATATCGAAACTCAAAATTTCGACCCGAAAAAAAAAACGACAGTGTTACCCCTTACGGTTTTTTTTTGGGCGTAAAAATTAAGTCTCCCCAATCTTCTCAAAACTCTGGATTCTGATAGAGGGCCATGAGACTTAGACCTGAGTGCAACAATGGAGGCTCTAGACCCTTCCAGAGCTGAGATATCGAAAATCAAAATTTCGACCCGAAAAAAAAACCGACAGTGTTACCCCTTACGGATTTTTTTTTTGGGCGAAAACTTAAGTATCCCCAATCTTCTCAAAACTCTGGATTCTGATAGAGGGCCATGAGACATAGACCTGAGTGCAACAATGGAGGCTCTAGACCCTTCCAGAGCTGAGATGTCGAAAATCAAAATTTCTACCCAAAAAAAAAACGACAGTGTTACCCCTTACATTTTTTTTTTTTTTTGGGGCGAAAAATTAAGTATCCCTAATCTTCTCAAAACTCTGGATTCTGATAGAGGGCCATGAGACTTAAACCTGTGTGCAAAAATGGAGGCTCTAGACCCTTCCAGAGCTGAGATATCCAAAATCAAAATTTCGACCAGAAAAAAACCCGACAGTGTTACCCCTTACGTTTTTTTTTTTGGGCGAAACATTAAGTATCCCCAATCTTCTCAAAACTCTGGATTCTGATAGAGGGCCATGAGACTTAGACCTGAGTGCAACAATGGAGGCTCTAGACCCTTCCAGTGCTGAGATATCGAAACTCAAAATTTCGACCCGAAAAAAAACGACAGTGTTACCCCTTAAGTTTTTTTTGGGGGGGCGAAAAATTAAGTATCCCCAATCTTCTCAAAACTCTGGATTCTGATAGAGGGCCATGAGACTTAGACCTGAGTGCAACAATGAAGGCTCTAGACCCTTCCAGAGCTGAGATATCGAAATTCAAAATTTCGACCAGAAAAAAAAAACGACAGTGTTATCCCTTACGTTTTTTTTTTTTTTTGGCGAAAAATTAAGCATCCCCAATCTTCTCAAAACTCTGGATTCTGATAGAGGGCCATGAGACATAGACCTGAGTGCAACAATGGAGGCTCTAGACCCTTCCAGTGCTGAGATATCGAAACTCAAAATTTCGGCCAGAAAAAAAACGACAGTATTACCCCTTACGGTTTTTTTGGGGGGCGAAAAATTAAGTATCCCCAATCTTCTCAAAACTCTGGATTCTGATAGAGGGCCATGAGACATAGACCTGAGTGCAACAATGGAGGCTCTAGACCCTTCCAGAGCTGAGATATCGAAAATCAAAATTTCGACGCGAAAAAAAACGACAGTGTTACCCCTTACGTTTTTTTTTTCGGGCGAAAAATTTAGTATCCCCAATCTTCTCAAAACTCTGGATTCTGATAGAGGGCCATGAGACTTAGACCTGAGTGCAACAATGGAGGCTCTAGACCCTTCCAGAGCTAAGATATCGAAAATCAAAATTTCGACCCGAAAAAAAAAACGACAGTGTTACCCCTTACGTTTTTTTTTTGGGCGAAAAATTAAGTATCCCCAATCTTCTCAAAACTCTGGATTCTGATAGAGGGCCATGAGACATAGACCTGAGTGCAACAATGGAGGCTCTAGACCCTTCCAGAGCTGAGATGTTGAAACTCAAAATTTCGACCCAAAAAAAAAAAACGACAGTGTTACCCCTTACGTTTTTTTTTTTTTGGGCGAAAAATTAAGTATCCCCAATCTTCTGAAAACTCTGGATTCTGATAGAGGGCCATGAGACTTAGACCTGAGTGCAACAATAGAGGCTCTAGACCCTTCCAGAGCTGAGATATCGAAAATCAAAATTTCGACGCGAAAAAAAACGACAGTGTTACCCCTTACGTTTTTTTTTTTTGGGCGAAAAATTTAGTATCCCCAATCTTCTCAAAACTCTGGATTCTGATAGAGGGCCATGAGACTTAGACCTGAGTGCAACAATGGAGGCTCTAGACCCTTCCAGAGCTGAGATATCGAAAATCAAAATTTCGACCCGAAAAAAAAAAAACGACAGTGTTACCCCTTACGTTTTTTTTTTGGGCGAAAAATTAAGTATCCCCAATCTTCTCAAAACTCTGGATTCTGATAGAGGGCCATGAGACATAGACCTGAGTGCAACAATGGAGGCTCTAGACCCTTCCAGAGCTGAGATGTTGAAACTCAAAATTTCGACCCAAAAAAAAAAAACGACAGTGTTACCCCTTACGTTTTTTTTTTTTTGGGCGAAAAATTAAGTATCCCCAATCTTCTCAAAACTCTGGATTCTGATAGAGGGCCATGAGACTTAGACCTGAGTGCAACAATGGAGGCTCTAGACCCTACCAGAGCTGAGATATCGAAAATCAAAATTTCGACCCGTAAAAAAAACGACAGTGTTACCCCTTACGGTTTTTTTTTGGGGCGAAAAATTAAGTATCCCTAATCTTCTCAAAACTCTGGATTCTGATAGAGGGCCATGAGACTTAGACCTGAGTGCAACAATGGAGGCTCTAGACCCTTCCAGTGCTGAGATATCGAAACTCAAAATTTCGACCCGAAAAAAAAACGACAGTGTTACCCCTTATGTTTTTTTTTTCGGGCGAAAAATTAGGTATCCCCAATCTTCTCAAAACTCTGGATTCTGATAGAGGGCCGTGAGCCTTAGACCTGAGTGCAAAAATTGGAGGCTCTAGACCCTTCCAGAGCTGAGATATCGAAAATCAAAATTTCGACCCGAAAAAAAAACCGACAGTGTTACCCCTTACGTTTTTTTTTTTGGGCGTAAAAATTAAGTATCCCCAATCTTCTCAAAACTCTGGATTCTGATAGAGGGCCATGAGACTTAGACCTGAGTGCAACAATGGAGGCTCTAGACCCTTCCAGAGCTGAGATATCGAAAATCAAAATTTCGACCCGAAAAAAAACGACAGTGTTACCCCTTATGTTTTTTTTTTGGGCGTAAAAATTAAGTATCCCCAATCTTCTCAAAACTCTGGATTCTGATAGAAGGCAATGAGACTTAGACCTAAGTGCAACAATGGAGGCTCTAGACCCTTCCAGAGCTGAGATATCGAAAATCAAAATTTCGACCCGAAAAAAAACGACAGTGTTACCCCTTATGTTTTTTTTTTTCGGCGAAAAATTAGGTATCCCCAATCTTCTCAAAACTCTGGATTCTGATAGAGGGCCATGAGACTTAGACCTGAGTGCAACAATGGAGGCTCTAGACCCTTCCAGTGCTGAGATATCGAAACTCAAAATTTCGACCCGAAAAAAAAACGACAGTGTTACCCCTTATGTTTTTTTTTTTTGGGCGAAAAATTAGGTATCCCCAATCTTCTCAAAACTCTGGATTCTGATAGAGGGCCATGAGCCTTAGACCTGAATGCAAAAATTGGAGGCTCTAGACCCTTCCAGAGCTGAGATATCGAAAATCAAAATTTCGACCCGAAAAAAAACCGACAGTGTTACCCCTTACGTTTTTTTTTTTGGGCGTAAAAATTAAGTATCCCCAATCTTCTCAAAACTCTGGATTCTGATAGAGGGCCATGAGACTTAGACCTGAGTGCAACAATGGAGGCTCTAGACCCTTCCAGAGCTGAGATATCGAAAATCAAAATTTCGACCCGAAAAAAAACGACAGTGTTACCCCTTATGTTTTTTTTTTCGGCGAAAAATTAGGTATCCCCAATCTTCTCAAAACTCTGGATTCTGATAGAGGGCCATGAGACATAGACCTGAGTGCAACAATGAAGGCTCTAGACCCTTCCAGAGCTGAGATATCGAAATTGAAAACTTCGACCAGAAAAAAAAAACGACAGTGTTACCCCTTACGGTTTTTTTTTGGGGCGAAAAATTAAGTATCCCCAATCTTCTCAAAACTCTGGATTCTGATAGAGGGCCATGAGACATAGACCTGAGTGCAACAATGGAGGCTCTAGCCCCTTTCAGAGCTGAGATATCAAAACTCAAAATTTCGACCCGAAAAAAAAAACGACAGTGTTACCCCTTACGGTTTTTTTTTTGGGCGTAAAAATTAAGTCTCCCCAATCTTCTCAAAACTCTGGATTCTGATAGAGGGCCATGAGACTTAGACCTGAGTGCAACAATGGAGGCTCTAGACCCTTCCAGAGCTGAGATATCGAAAATCAAAATTTCGACCCGAAAAAAAAACCGACAGTGTTACCCCTTACGTTTTTTTTTTGGGCGTAAAAATTAAGTATCCCCAATTTTCTCAAAACTCTGGATTCTGATAGAGGGCCATGAGACATAGACCTGAGTGCAACAATGGAGGCTCTAGACCCTTCCAGATCTGAGATATCGAAAATCAAAATTTCGACGCGAAAAAAAACGACAGTGTTACCCCTTATGTTTTTTTTTTTGGGCGAAAAATTTAGTATCCCCAATCTTCTCAAAACTCTGGATTCTGATAGAGGGCCATGAGACTTAGACCTGAGTGCAACAATGGAGGCTCTAGACCCTTCCAGTGCTGAGATATCGAAACTCAAAATTTCGACCCGAAAAAAAAAAACTACAGTGTTACCCCTTACAGGTTTTTTTTTGGGCGAAAAATTAGGTATCCCCAATCTTCTCAAAACTCTGGATTCTGATAGAGGGCCATGAGACTTAGACCTGAGTGCAACAATGGAGGCTCTAGACCCTTCCAGAGCAGAGATATTGAAAATCAAAATTTCGACCCGAAAAAAAAAACGACAGTGTTACCCCTTACGTTTTTTTTTTGGGGCGAAAACTTAAGTATCCCCAATCTTTTCAAAACTCTGGATTCTGATAAAGGGCCATGAGACTTAGACCTGAGTGCAACAATGGAGGCTCTAGACCCTTCCAGAGCTGAGATATTGAAACTCAAAATTTCGACCCGAAAAAAAAAAAACGACAGTGTTACCCCTTACGTTTTTTTTTTTGGGCGAAAAATTAAGTATCCCTAATCTTCTCAAAACTCTGGATTCTGATAGAGGGCCATGAGACTTAGACCTGAGTGCAACAATGGAGGCTCTAGACCCTTCCAGAGCAGAGATATTGAAAATCAAAATTTCGACCCGAAAAAAAAAACGACAGTGTTACCCCTTACGTTTTTTTTTTGGGGCGAAAACTTAAGTATCCCCAATCTTTTCAAAACTCTGGATTCTGATAAAGGGCCATGAGACTTAGACCTGAGTGCAACAATGGAGGCTCTAGACCCTTCCAGTGCTGAGATATCGAAACTCAAAATTTCGACCTGAAAAAAAAACGACAGTGTTACCCCTTATGTTTTTTTTTTCGGCGAAAAATTAGGTATCCCCAATCTTCTCAAAACTCTGGATTCTGATAGAGGGCCATGAGACATAGACCTGAGTGCAACAATGAAGGCTCTAGACCCTTCCAGAGCTGAGATATCGAAATTGAAAACTTCGACCCGAAAAAAAAAAACGACAGTGTTACCCCTTACGGTTTTTTTTTTGGGCGAAAAATTAAGTATCCCCAATCTTCTCAAAACTCTGGATTCTGATAGAGGGCCATGAGACATAGACCTGAGTGCAACAATGGAGGCTCTAGACCCTTCCAGAGCTGAGATGTCGAAAATCAAAATTTGGACCCGTAAAAAAAACGACAGTGTTACCCCTTACGGTTTTTTTTTTTTTGGGGCGAAAAATTAAGTATCCCCAATCTTCTCAAAACGCTGGATTCTGATAGAGGGCCATGAGACTTAGACCTGAGTGCAACAATGGAGGCTCTAGACCCTTCCAGTGCTGAGATATCGAAACTCAAAATTTCGACCCGAAAAAAAAACGACAGTGTTACCCCTTATGTTTTTTTTTTTTGGGCGAAAAATTAGGTATCCCCAATCTTCTCAAAACTCTGGATTCTGATAGAGGGCCATGAGACTTAGACCTGAGTGCAACAATGGAGGCTCTAGACCCTTCCAGAGCTGAGATATCGAAAATCAAAATTTCGACCCGAAAAAAAAAACCCGACAGTGTTACCCCTTACGTTTTTTTTTTTTGGGCGTAAAAATTAAGTATCCCCAATCTTCTCAAAACTCTGGATTCTGATAGAGGGCCATGAGACTTAGACCTGAGTGCAACAATGGAGGCTCTAGACCCTTCCAGAGCTGAGATATCGAAAATCAAAATTTCGACCCGAAAAAAAAACGACAGTGTTACCCCTTACGTTTTTTTTTTGGGGCGAAAACTTAAGTATCCCCAATCTTCTCAAAACTCTGGATTCTGATAGAGGGCCATGAGACTTAGACCTGAGTGCAACAATGGAGGCTCTAGACCCTTCCAGTGCTGAGATTTCGAAACTCAAAATTTCGACCTGAAAAAAAAAACGACAGTGTTACCCCTTATGTTTTTTTTTTCGGCGAAAAATTAGGTATCCCCAATCTTCTCAAAACTCTGGATTCTGATAGAGGGCCATGAGACATAGTCCTGAGTGCAACAATGAAGGCTCTAGACCCTTCCAGAGCTGAGATATCGAAATTGAAAACTTCGACCCGAAAAAAAAAAACGACAGTGTTACCCCTTACGGTTTTTTTTTTGGGCGAAAAATTAAGTATCCCCAATCTTCTCAAAACTCTGGATTCTGATAGAGGGCCATGATACATAGACCTGAGTGCAACAATGGAGGCTCTAGACCCTTCCAGAGCTGAGATATCGAAACTCAAAATTTCGACCCGAAAAAAAAAACGACAGTGTTACCCCTTACGGTTTTTTTTTTGGGCGTAAAAATTAAGTCTCCCCAATCTTCTCAAAACTCTGGATTCTGATAGAGGGCCATGAGACTTAGACCTGAGTGCAACAATGGAGGCTCTAGACCCTTCCAGAGCTGAGATATCGAAAATCAAAATTTCGACCCGAAAAAAAAACCGACAGTGTTACCCCTTACGGATTTTTTTTTTGGGCGAAAACTTAAGTATCCCCAATCTTCTCAAAACTCTGGATTCTGATAGAGGGCCATGAGACATAGACCTGAGTGCAACAATGGAGGCTCTAGACCCTTCCAGAGCTGAGATGTCGAAAATCAAAATTTCTACCCAAAAAAAAAACGACAGTGTTACCCCTTACATTTTTTTTTTTTTGGGGCGAAAAATTAAGTATCCCTAATCTTCTCAAAACTCTGGATTCTGATAGAGGGCCATGAGACTTAAACCTGTGTGCAAAAATGGAGGCTCTAGACCCTTCCAGAGCTGAGATATCCAAAATCAAAATTTCGACCAGAAAAAAACCCGACAGTGTTACCCCTTACGTTTTTTTTTTTGGGCGAAACATTAAGTATCCCCAATCTTCTCAAAACTTTGGATTCTGATAGAGGGCCATGAGACTTAGACCTGAGTGCAACAATGGAGGCTCTAGACCCTTCCAGTGCTGAGATATCGAAACTCAAAATTTCGACCCGAAAAAAAACGACAGTGTTACCCCTTAAGTTTTTTTTTGGGGGGGCGAAAAATTAAGTATCCCCAATCTTCTCAAAACTCTGGATTCTGATAGAGGGCCATGAGACTTAGACCTGAGTGCAACAATGAAGGCTCTAGACCCTTCCAGAGCTGAGATATCGAAATTCAAAATTTCGACCAGAAAAAAAAAAACGACAGTGTTATCCCTTACGTTTTTTTTTTTTTGGCGAAAAATTAAGCATCCCCAATCTTCTCAAAACTCTGGATTCTGATAGAGGGCCATGAGACATAGACCTGAGTGCAACAATGGAGGCTCTAGACCCTTCCAGTGCTGAGATATCGAAACTCAAAATTTCGGCCAGAAAAAAAACGACAGTATTACCCCTTACGGTTTTTTTGGGGGGCGAAAAATTAAGTATCCCCAATCTTCTCAAAACTCTGGATTCTGATAGAGGGCCATGAGACATAGACCTGAGTGCAACAATGGAGGCTCTAGACCCTTCCAGAGCTGAGATATCGAAAATCAAAATTTCGACGCGAAAAAAAACGACAGTGTTACCCCTTACGTTTTTTTTTCGGGCGAAAAATTTAGTATCCCCAATCTTCTCAAAACTCTGGATTCTGATAGAGGGCCATGAGACTTAGACCTGAGTGCAACAATGGAGGCTCTAGACCCTTCCAGAGCTGAGATATCGAAAATCAAAATTTCGACCCGAAAAAAAAAAACGACAGTGTTACCCCTTACGTTTTTTTTTTGGGCGAAAAATTAAGTATCCCCAATCTTCTCAAAACTCTGGATTCTGATAGAGGGCCATGAGACATAGACCTGAGTGCAACAATGGAGGCTCTAGACCCTTCCAGAGCTGAGATGTTGAAACTCAAAATTTCGACCCAAAAAAAAAAACGACAGTGTTACCCCTTACGTTTTTTTTTTTTTGGGCGAAAAATTAAGTATCCCCAATCTTCTCAAAACTCTGGATTCTGATAGAGGGTCATGAGACTTAGACCTGAGTGCAACAATAGAGGCTCTAGACCCTTCCAGAGCTGAGATATCGAAAATCAAAATTTCGACGCGAAAAAAAACGACAGTGTTACCCCTTACGTTTTTTTTTTTTGGGCGAAAAATTTAGTATCCCCAATCTTCTCAAAACTCTGGATTCTGATAGAGGGCCATGAGACTTAGACCTGAGTGCAACAATGGAGGCTCTAGACCCTTCCAGAGCTGAGATATCGAAAATCAAAATTTCGACCCGAAAAAAAAAAAACGACAGTGTTACCCCTTACGTTTTTTTTTTGGGCGAAAAATTAAGTATCCCCAATCTTCTCAAAACTCTGGATTCTGATAGAGGGCCATGAGACATAGACCTGAGTGCAACAATGGAGGCTCTAGACCCTTCCAGAGCTGAGATGTTGAAACTCAAAATTTCGACCCAAAAAAAAAAAAACGACAGTGTTACCCCTTACGTTTTTTTTTTTTTGGGCGAAAAATTAAGTATCCCCAATCTTCTCAAAACTCTGGATTCTGATAGAGGGCCATGAGACTTAGACCTGAGTTCAACAATGGAGGCTCTAGACCCTACCAGAGCTGAGATATCGAAAATCAAAATTTCGACCCGTAAAAAAAACGACAGTGTTACCCCTTACGGTTTTTTTTTGGGGCGAAAAATTAAGTATCCCTAATCTTCTCAAAACTCTGGATTCTGATAGAGGGCCATGAGACTTAGACCTGAGTGCAACAATGGAGGCTCTAGACCCTTCCAGTGCTGAGATATCGAAACTCAAAATTTCGACCCGAAAAAAAAACGACAGTGTTACCCCTTATGTTTTTTTTTTTTGGGCGAAAAATTAGGTATCCCCAATCTTCTCAAAACTCTGGATTCTGATAGAGGGCCGTGAGCCTTAGACCTGAGTGCAAAAATTGGAGGCTCTAGACCCTTCCAGAGCTGAGATATCGAAAATCAAAATTTCGACCCGAAAAAAAAACCGACAGTGTTACCCCTTACGTTTTTTTTTTGGGCGTAAAAATTAAGTATCCCCAATCTTCTCAAAACTCTGGATTCTGATAGAGGGCCATGAGACTTAGACCTGAGTGCAACAATGGAGGCTCTAGACCCTTCCAGAGCTGAGATATCGAAAATCAAAATTTCGACCCGAAAAAAAACGACAGTGTTACCCCTTATATTTTTTTTTTGGGCGTAAAAATTAAGTATCCCCAATCTTCTCAAAACTCTGGATTCTGATAGAGGGCAATGAGACTTAGACCTAAGTGCAACAATGGAGGCTCTAGACCCTTCCAGAGCTGAGATATCGAAAATCAAAATTTCGACCCGAAAAAAAACGACAGTGTTACCCCTTATGTTTTTTTTTTTCGGCGAAAAATTAGGTATCCCCAATCTTCTCAAAACTCTGGATTCTGATAGAGGGCCATGAGACTTAGACCTGAGTGCAACAATGGAGGCTCTAGACCCTTCCAGTGCTGAGATATCGAAACTCAAAATTTCGACCCGAAAAAAAAACGACAGTGTTACCCCTTATGTTTTTTTTTTTTGGGCGAAAAATTAGGTATCCCCAATCTTCTCAAAACTCTGGATTCTGATAGAGGGCCATGAGCCTTAGACCTGAGTGCAAAAATTGGAGGCTCTAGACCCTTCCAGAGCTGAGATATCGAAAATCAAAATTTCGACCCGAAAAAAAAACCGACAGTGTTACCCCTTACGTTTTTTTTTTTGGGCGTAAAAATTAAGTATCCCCAATCTTCTCAAAACTCTGGATTCTGATAGAGGGCCATGAGACTTAGACCTGAGTGCAACAATGGAGGCTCTAGACCCTTCCAGAGCTGAGATATCGAAAATCAAAATTTCGACCCGAAAAAAAAACGACAGTGTTACCCCTTATGTTTTTTTTTTTTTGGGCGAAAAATTAGGTATCCCCAATCTTCTCAAAACTCTGGATTCTGATAGAGGGCCATGAGACATAGACCTGAGTGCAACAATGAAGGCTCTAGACCCTTCCAGAGCTGAGATATCGAAATTGAAAACTTCGACCAGAAAAAAAAAAACGACAGTGTTACCCCTTACGGTTTTTTTTTGGGGCGAAAAATTAAGTATCCCCAATCTTCTCAAAACTCTGGATTCTGATAGAGGGCCATGAGACATAGACCTGAGTGCAACAATGGAGGCTCTAGACCCTTCCAGAGCTGAGATATCGAAAATCAAAATTTCGACCCGAAAAAAAACGACAGTGTTACCCCTTATGTTTTTTTTTTTCGGCGAAAAATTAGGTATCCCCAATCTTCTCAAAACTCTGGATTCTGATAGAGGGCCATGAGACATAGACCTGAGTGCAACAATGAAGGCTCTAGACCCTTCCAGAGCTGAGATATCGAAATTGAAAACTTCGACCAGAAAAAAAAAAACGACAGTGTTACCCCTTACGGTTTTTTTTGGGGGCGAAAAATTAAGTATCCCCAATCTTCTCAAAACTCTGGATTCTGATAGAGGGCCATGAGACATAGACCTGAGTGCAACAATGGAGGCTCTAGACCCTTCCAGATCTGAGATATCGAAAATCAAAATTTCGACCCGAAAAAAAAAACGACAGTGTTACCCCTTACGGTTTTTTTTTTGGGCGTAAAAATTAAGTCTCCCCAATCTTCTCAAAACTCTGGATTCTGATAGAGGGCCATGAGACTTAGACCTGAGTGCAACAATGGAGGCTCTAGACCCTTCCAGAGCTGAGATATCGAAAATCAAAATTTCGACCCGAAAAAAAAACCGACAGTGTTACCCCTTACGTTTTTTTTTTGGGCGTAAAAATTAAGTATCCCCAATCTTCTCAAAACTCTGGATTCTGATAGAGGGCCATGAGACATAGACCTGAGTGCAACAATGGAGGCTCTAGACCCTTCCAGATCTGAGATATCGAAAATCAAAATTTCGACGCGAAAAAAAACGACAGTGTTACCCCTTATGTTTTTTTTTTTGGGCGAAAAATTTAGTATCCCCAATCTTCTCAAAACTCTGGATTCTGATAGAGGGCCATGAGACTTAGACCTGAGTGCAACAATGGAGGCTCTAGACCCTTCCAGAGCTGAGATATCGAAAATCAAAATTTCGACCCGAAAAAAAAACCGACAGTGTTACCCCTTACGTTTTTTTTTTGGGCGTAAAAATTAAGTATCCCCAATCTTCTCAAAACTCTGGATTCTGATAGAGGGCCATGAGACATAGACCTGAGTGCAACAATGGAGGCTCTAGACCCTTCCAGATCTGAGATATCGAAAATCAAAATTTCGACGCGAAAAAAAACGACAGTGTTACCCCTTATGTTTTTTTTTTTGGGCGAAAAATTTAGTATCCCCAATCTTCTCAAAACTCTGGATTCTGATAGAGGGCCATGAGACTTAGACCTGAGTGCAACAATGGAGGCTCTAGACCCTTCCAGAGCTGAGATATCGAAAATCAAAATTTCGACCCGAAAAAAAAAAACGACAGTGTTACCCCTTACATTTTTTTTTTTGGGCGAAAAATTAAGTATCCCCAATCTTCTCAAAACTCTGGATTCTGATAGAGGGCCATGAGACATAGACCTGAGTGCAACAATGGAGGCTCTAGACCCTTCCAGAGCTGAGATGTTGAAACTCAAAATTTCGACCCAAAAAAAAAAAACGACAGTGTTACCCCTTATGTTTTTTTTTTTTTTTGGGCGAAAAATTAAGTATCCCCAATCTTCTCAAAACTCTGGATTCTGATAGAGGGCCATGAGACTTAGACCTGAGTGCAACAATGGAGGCTCTAGACCCTTCCAGAGCTGAGATATCGAAAATCAAAATTTCGACCCGTAAAAAAAACGACAGTGTTACCCCTTACGGTTTTTTTTGGGGCGAAAAATTAAGTATCCCTAATCTTCTCAAAACTCTGGATTCTGATAGAGGGCCATGAGACTTAGACCTGAGTGCAACAATGGAGGCTCTAGACCCTTCCAGTGCTGAGATATCGAAACTCAAAATTTCGACCCGAAAAAAAAACGACAGTGTTACCCCTTATGTTTTTTTTTTTGGGCGAAAAATTAGGTATCCCCAATCTTCTCAAAACTCTGGATTCTGATAGAGGGCCGTGAGCCTTAGACCTGAGTGCAAAAATTGGAGGCTCTAGACCCTTCCAGAGCTGAGATATCGAAAATCAAAATTTCGACCCGAAAAAAAAACCGACAGTGTTACCCCTTATGTTTTTTTTTTTGGGCGTAAAAATTAAGTATCCCCAATCTTCTCAAAACTCTGGATTCTGATAGAGGGCCATGAGACTTAGACCTGAGTGCAACAATGGAGGCTCTAGACCCTCCCAGAGCTGAGATATCGAAAATCAAAATTTCGACCCGAAAAAAAAAAAACGACAGTGTTACCCCTTATGTTTTTTTTTTTTGGGCGAAAAATTAGGTATCCCCAATCTTCTCAAAACTCTGGATTCTGATAGAGGGCCATGAGACATAGACCTGAGTGCAACAATGAAGGCTCTAGACCCTTCCAGAGCTGAGATATCGAAATTGAAAACTTCGACCAGAAAAAAAAAAACGACAGTGTTACCCCTTACGGTTTTTTTTTTGGGCGAAAAATTAAGTATCCCCAATCTTCTCAAAACTCTGGATTCTGATAGAGGGCCATGAGACATGGACCTGAGTGCAACAATGGAGGCTCTAGACCCTTCCAGAGCTGAGATATCAAAACTCAAAATTTCGACCCGAAAAAAAAACGACAGTGTTACCCCTTACGGTTTTTTTTTTTGGGCGTAAAAATTAAGTCTCCCCAATCTTCTCAAAACTCTGGATTCTGATAGAGGGCCATGAGACTTAGACCTGAGTGCAACAATGGAGGCTCTAGACCCTTCCAGAGCTGAGATATCGAAAATCAAAATTTCGACCCGAAAAAAAAACCGACAGTGTTACCCCTTACGGATTTTTTTTTTTGGGCGAAAACTTAAGTATCCCCAATCTTCTCAAAACTCTGGATTCTGATAGAGGGCCATGAGACTTAAATCTGAGTGCAAAAATGGAGGCTCTAGACCCTTCCAAAGCTGAGATATCCAAAATCAAAATTTCGACCAGAAAAAAAAACCGACAGTGTTACCCCTTACGTTTTTTTTTTTTTGGGCGAAACATTAAGTATCCCCAATCTTCTCAAAACTCTGGATTCTGATAGAGGGCCATGAGACATAGACCTGAGTGCAACAATGGAGGCTCTAGACCCTTCCAGAGCTGAGATGTCGAAAATCAAAATTTCTACCCGAAAAAAAAACGACAGTGTTACCCCTTACGTTTTTTTTTTTTGGGCGAAACATTAAGTATCCCCAATCTTCTCAAAACTCTGGATTCTGATAGAGGGCCATGAGACATAGACCTGAGTGCAACAATGGAGGCTCTAGACCCTTCCAGAGCTGAGATGTCGAAAATCA